>NC_088643.1:14502507-14560007 GCF_964019385.1 Sycon ciliatum | reverse complement strand
TGAGTCAATAAATACCACTACACATTCCCATGTAGCATTGCACTTTTCCCTAAAAAGGAGTGTTATATAAACAGTAATTATGTGCCAATATGTGATCTTTGTGATACATATATGTCTGATAATATCATAATAGTGATACAGTAAGTATGATCTAAATACCCGCTAGTTGCACCGTTTTAATGCGCTCCAGCTCTCTATGTGCATGGTGAATTTGTTCTGAAAATATCCTAATCCTGTTATTAACCTCTCACAAAAGATGTGCATGATGAATGCGCAACTTGCTTCATTTATTGTGTTGAATCCTATATTGTTGATCTTTCCGTTCCTTGTAGAGTCCTCCGGCGCGGTGTGGTGGTTCGTCACCGCCATCGCAAGCATCACCTGAATCCCAGGAGCAACCCCAGGAGCAGCCAGAGCTAGAGCACCAGCAACTCCATCAGCAGCAACAGCAGCAATGGCCTTCCTGGCCAAGCATGGACCCCAGTCAAGAACCAGTGAGTTTTGTAGCAAGATGGGCGCACCAGCCGGAGTGTGATCACCGGTGTGTGTGATCCCCGGTGTGTGTGATCCCCGGTGTGTGTGTGATCCCCAGTGTGTGTGATTATTATTTTTTTATTATTTATTCTTCTTTTACTAGTGAATTCCCAACAGGCGTCAGCGCCTTTTTACAGGGAACCCTAGGTATAATTTGATGGATGAGCGAAATTCAGCTGGTGAACTAGACATGCGGCAAGCCGGTGGAAGTGTATTCCACCTGGCAGCGCGCAAATAAGAAATTGCACTAAAGCCATATCGGGTGTTAGCGGGGGGGGGGGGCAGAACAAGAGCAGCAGAGACTTGGCCACGAGTGGTGGCTGCAGTGCGAGCACCATGGGCGCGCAAGGTAAAGCGGTCTCGCAGAAGAGGACTAGCAAGTCCATTCAGGCAGCGGTAAACAAATACATAGTGATCCCCGGTGTGTGTGTGTGATCCCCGGTGTGTGTGATCTACGGTATCCTAGCCGGTAGGGCACTGTTCCGAAAAGATAGGGGTGCTGGGTGCGAATCCCGGTCGTGGATCCCTCTTTTGCAACAGTTTGAACAATCCAATGCTGGATCAAGGTTGCGGAAAGTCACCCTGCCACTAGGCACCGGCGGGTTATGCCGGCATAATTTTTGGCATAATTTGGAGGTTGCAAATTTGGAGCATAATGAGGCATCCTTTCGGAGGTAGGAGCATAAATACATGGTTGTACCACAATTCCAGTATGTAAGCTACACAATTGTGCACAATGCAGCTGATCACTGCTGGTGGTCCGCATGGTAAAGGGTTCCGGGAGTAGCCCGTTTCCAAAGATGCTGGCCACTTTTTCGCAACTTTCCGTTGTTTTGCAAGAAATCGCAATTTTCTTCATTTTCACAAACTACTTCGCAACTTTTCCGAAAAGGTGTGCAGAGAAGCGCGCTGGATCGAGACCATCGACTGTGCAGGCTATGGTTATTGTTATAATAAGTAAAAAAACGAGGTATAGGTGATGTTCGGTCATGGTGGAAGGAGAGGTGGAGCTACGGGAGAGATGAGCTGATTTTTCGCAGGGTGAGGGTGACATCGGTTGGACGAGTATGACGATTACGAAGACAGTTGAACATGATAATTTTCAAAGGTAACTCAAACTAATTTAGCAATGAAAAATTCTTTTTACAAAAGAAATCAACTGATGAATAGAAGGAGTCATGTTTTCTCTTTCCATGTTGATCTCTAATATGCATGGTCATTTGGTATGGGGATATTCATGTATTTTGTTGTACTAATGGCCACTTGCAAGTACGAAAAGGCACAATTTTCCGAACTTTGAGGCTCCATAAGTACACCAAAGTGAGTATGTATCCCTGCGTGCCAAAGCATAATAATTATGAGGATTTCGCGAGCATAATGCGAGAATCCATGAACGCATAATTCAATGATTTCGCGAGCATAATCCGCCGGAGCCTACCTGCCACATGCTATATCCAGGGTCATCCCAGTGTCGCGTGGAGTCCCGCAAGGCACTGCTCTGGGTCCTGTGTTCTTTTATGTCTATGTAAGCAACTTCCCTACCATAGCAGATTCCTTCACCTGCTCTCTTCCCACGCCGCCAGTACTAGTACATCCTGCCTGTCATTCTTCCTCACATTCTGTACTGCATCTATTCATTCGTCACGCTGATTACTGCGAAGGATCACAATCGCCTAGTAAGCGTGTACAATAGAGCTATCCGAGCGGCTTGTGGGGCGTCGAACCCGTCAACTGGGAAGTTCATTTTCTTCAATCATATTCTTCTCCCTTTGCCTGTATTTGCATTCTTATCCACAACTTTCTGAATATCCTCCTCCAAAGGTTCATTTCATTCTGATGTCATTACACATTTACAAGTACATAGATAGTACACTGTTGCTATGCCTCCCCTCGTTTTTTTTGGACGAACACGACAGACTTCCGCCCTTTTTCTTGACACATGCAGAATCTCCTTCCTTGTCGCGACCTATAAAAGCTGCTGTGACCCACTGATTTCTTCACAACAGAACGAGTGGAGAAGAGCAGTTCTAACCTCCTGGTGTGTACCAGTGACAGTCCGAAGACAGTTATTTCCTTGTCTCATTTGTGTTCTGCCTCCTTAACAGCACTTTCTTCCTTCATTCATTAACCGCACATTCCTTCTGCACACTCCTTAACCGCACATTCCTTCCGCACACTCCTTAACCGCACATTCCTTCCGCACACTCCTTCACAATTACATTTCTGGAACCCGCGTTTGCCGCAAAGAACCCTGTGTTCTGCGCTTTCAAGAGCGCTTGGTTTCAGACCTGTCCCTGGCTTCTTTGGGATAAGAAGAGCGAGACAGCCGTCTGATTCACTTGCCGGGTCGCGCTATCGAAAATATTCTTGAGTTCGTCACGTGCGGATGCAGCCGTTCTGACCAAGGGCTTCCAGAACAGGAAAGACTTTGTGAAAGTCTTCGGTTTTAGGTTGTCCCATGCCAGGAGTTTTTTGCCCTGGCCATGGCCACAAGTGCAAGTAGTAACAGTATAGTATTTGACCCCCTCGAATATGGGAGTCCTTCGCCCAGCTCAGTTCTTACAAACAAATGCAGTGATTGCCGAAACGGCCTGGCGGAAATTGTAGTTGAAATACAGCGAGAGCGACGCGAGGCAGCAGATCGAGAGAAACGTCTGATGTCCAAGATTGATCTGCTCACCCGGAAGGTTGAAGAACTGTCTCTGAAAGCTGCTGGGTCATCGGCATTTGATCACGGTGATGGAATTTCCGAAAAAGTCGACCAAAAAACAACGAACAAGAAAGGCCAAAAAATAGAAGAAACCGACCTAGTGGCGCTGCCACATCAACGAGTACAAATACGGATACTCCAGGCAGCGACCACCGTACGACCTCCGAGACCTCCGTAGCTGTCGACAGTTCCAGTTCCTCTCCTGAGAGCACAATCGTATCGCAGCTCAGAAATTCGAAAAATGCCTCCATCCCAGCGCAGAGTGATTTACTTTCTAATTTCGAAGAGGACAACAAAGACAGTGGAGTATGGGAACTTGTTTGTGAACGAAAGCCTGTCGGAACGAAATGTGTGATGTTCGTTGGCAATCTTCCCTGCAGTGCAGTACCTGAAAAGATTGCCGAGTTTGTGACCATCAGAGCAAGTGAAGCCAAAGTGAACGTCAAGATCTACGAATGCAAAATTTTCAAAAAGGAAAGGTCCTCCTCGGCACGCCTTGTTCTGGATGCTAAGAGTGCAGTACTAGTAAATTCGAGAGAGTTCTGGCCTAGACCTCTGTACTCACGTCTATGGAATTTCGACAAGTATGATTCTACTTCTTCACCATCCCGATCACCTGCGGGTGATGATGAGGAAATGGATCTGTTAAGTGGCCTACCAAATATCCGTACTGAGACACGCCCAGCTGATGAATCGTCTGGTGCCATCAAGGGATCATCTATCAACTCGGAATGACCAGCACGAGCACGACCAACACGCTCCGACTGTACCTAACGAACGCCTTTGGCATAGCCTCCAAATTTGGTGACTTCCGCCATGCTCTCGCACTCCACTCTCCCGACATCGCTATCGTTACCGAAACCAAGCTCACGGTGGAAAAAATGTCACAAGCCGATACTGCCACCCCTGGCTATGGCCCTCCAATGCGGTTGGATAGGACGGCTCAAGGAGGTGGTGTCGCTGTCTGGGTGCGCAACGACCTAGCGGCTATTGAGCTAGGCATGGTCCCCCGTGACCACCAGGAGATCATATGGTTCACCGTCCGTCTGCGATGTGGTCGAACAGCTGTTGTTGCTGCCCTGTACAGGCCTGGTAGTGCTCCGGAGGGTGACACCAGCCTCATGGAGTACCTTGATCGCACTCTTGATGCTGCCCGATGTCATGGTACCCAGTTGATCCTTGCTGGAGACTTCAACGTCCACAGCGACGACTGGCTTCATACTGTAGTACAAAGACAACACCTACTGGCGAAGCAATGGAGGAGCTCAGTGCTGCTCATCACCTCACCCAACACGTGCTTGAGCCAACCAGGGGCAATTACACCGTGGACCTGGTCCTTTCCGACTTTGACACCCCGGTCGTGTCTACTGTGCACCCACCTCTCGGCCGATCTGACCATGCCAGTGTGATTACCGACTTCCTGCGTGCTCCACCACACCGGGAGCCTCCAACCTCAAGGTGCGTGTGGCGCTTTATTTTGGCTGACTGGCCACGTTTAAAGCACTTCTTCCGGCAAACAGACTGGTACTCTATCATCACTGACAACATTGACCTGTCATGCGAGCGGCTGACTGGCAAGATCTCTGAGGGCATGACAACGTTCATCCCGACCAGGAAGCTCAAGCTGCACAGTACCGACCCAGTGTGGTGGACACCAGAGTGCACCGTAGCCACCAAGAGGAAGCGAAATGCATGGAAGCGACTCCGTCTGCATCCACCAGATGCACAACTCCAACTGGCTTATACCCAAGCCACAGCCACTGCCTCAGCATGCCTTCAGAGAGCTGAAGATACCCATGCAGCATCCATCCGTCGAAGGCTCGCAGCGGGTGGTCTATCCAGTCGTGAATGGTGGTCCACTGTCAAGCGTGCTGGTGGGTGTGGGCGTAGCCATGATATCCCTACCCTCAAGGAGGAAAACGGCGACGAGCTAACCACCAGTAAGGACAAAGCAGAGAGCTTTGCCCGCTACTTTTCAGCGAAATGCAGCCTTGGTGATGACCTTGATGCCAGCGACCTCCCGTATGTACGCCCGCGATCTGATGCTTGTCTGAGTACCATCTACTTTAGGCCACGAACGGTATGTCGTGAATTGAGGAGGATTGTCCCGTCCAAAGCCACTAGCTCGGATGGTGTACCAGGACGAGTGTTGAAGCAGTGCTGTGAGGAACTGTGCAGGCCTGTGGCCCGGCTCTTCAGCAAAGCATTCCGCCAGGGCCGGCAACCGTCACTGTGGAAGCTTGCTTAAGTTGTACCTGTGCACAAGAAGGGTTCGAATTCCGCAACAAAGAACTACCGACCCATATCCCTGCTGCCAATACTGTCAAAGGTCATGGAAGCTATCATCAATCGTAGCCTTATGGGATTCCTTGAGCGCCGGCACATCCTCACTGCTAACCAGTACGGCTTCCGCTCCGGCCTGGGAACGCAGGACCTCCTTACCCTACTACACCATCGTTGGAGTACCGTGGCTGCAGGGGGCGGGGCTGTGCGGGTTGTTGCTGTGGATATTGCTGGAGCGTTCGATCGAGTCTCCCACCCAGGTGTGATCCACAAAGCCCAGCAGTACGGTGTATCCGGCATGCTCCTTGCATGGTTGGGGGACTACCTGCTGGACAGGCGCCTGAGTGTTGTCGTTGGTGGGCAGTCGTCCAGCCCACACCGCATCACAGCCGGTGTTCCGCAAGGTAGCTTGTTGGGACCGACATTGTTCCTCCTCTACACGAACGATGCCGATGACCACCTTCCACCAGGTGTAGATCTGGCCGCTATGCCGACGACACAACGCTGTTTCAGTGCCTGTCCACCATGGATACCATTGACCACAGCTCGACAGTCCTGCAAAATGCTCTCGATGCCCTTGTGAATTGGGGCCAGCCAAGTCCCAGGCCATGACTATTGACCATCACCGCCACGCCTGGGACCTCCCAGCAGTACAGTTTGCGGGTGTCCCCTGAATGGAGAGAGTAACCTCAAGCTTCTTGGGGTAACCTTGGACAGCCAACTTTCCCACCGCAACCACCTCCGTACCATCGCCGTCAGAGCACGCCAGCGTCTTGGGCTCCTGCGGAAGGCCTCGCCGCTCCTGGATTCTCGCAGCCGAGCTACAGTGTCCCGTGGGGTTTTACGCCCAGTAATGGAGTACTGCCCATTGGTCTGGATGGGCGCAGCAGATTGTCACTTGCAGCGACTTGACCAGACCCAGCGCTCAGCCCTCCACTTGATTGGCCCAGGCGCAATGCTGCAAAGCCTGTCTATCCGGCGCATGGTAGCTGCGTGTACCTATATTTACAAGCTACTGTGCTCCAATCCTACCAGCCCACTTCGTCAGCTCTTGCCTCCCTCTCAAGCCCCCCGACCAGCCCATGTTCGACCCACTCGTCTCTCTCTCTCGTCCGTCTCGACATGCATAACTACCAGCTTGAGACAGGGCTACCTGTCAATAGCCGGGAAAGTTGCCATAGAGCTTTCCCCGCCTGTGCTGTCCCTGTATGGAATGCCCTGCCACCTGCCGTCCTCAGCCAGCCACCTGACCGGAAACGGCTGCAAAGTTTCAAAGTGTCTGTCTTCCGGCACCTCCGTGCCCAGCAATGGCACTGGGCCACTGACACTTTGTAAGATGTATGCACATCTGCCCACACACTGCTGCATATTGCCATACGCCTCGTGCCCTGCTTACTCTTTTCTCTGGATATGTCTATGTCTCTCTCTCTCTCTCTCTCTCTCTCTCTCTCTCTCTCTCTCCCTCTCTTTCTCTCTCTGCTATTGGCGCGCCTGGTTGTGATGAAGCCGAGACCCAAGGTCGGCAGAGCATCCCAGACCACGCCACCACTCCCCTTATTCATGGTTCACACATGACGGGTTTACGTGGCTCTAGTAAAAAATAAATAAATAAAAAAAATATTTTCGAAGGCACAATCATTCCGGCAGCCGTAAAGAGGCTGTGGATCCCTTCGCGACTCTCCCATCGTCTTGCGGAGACTTGGTATTTTGGTATGGTATTGATTTATTTGAATTCGGTATCTCAACAGTACAATGTACAACTTGGGAAGATCCGAATGACATAGATACATAAACTTTGTGCTTTACCTTTTTTCTTCTTTTTTTAACCATTGTCTACCCGCAACGCATCACCAATAACAACTTATACACAGAAACAAAACAATCTCCAGTTAGTGCCACATGCCGGCGACGCAGGCTGCTGTGGTTCGGCCATGTGGTGCGAGAGGGTCCAGAATCCGCCTCGTTCCAAGCACTGGAGCTATCCATGAACTAAAACGACATTAAAAACCCGTGGCCGTCCACCATTACGGTGGATAGATACGATTCGGCACGACCTGAAGGCAGCGGATCTCTCCGTGGAGAGCGCTCTCCAAGCTGCAGGAGATAGACTAACTTGGCTGGACACTGTTGACTAGGCATCAGCGGGTAATGCTAGTAAGCCGATTATGCTTTTCAGAATGCCGCCAAAAACAGGATATTATGCTCGTTTTAATGCTTATTATGCTAGTTTAGGGGGTTTTATGCTTGCAATATATGACCAAATACAGCAAACAAATCGCAGAAGAGTACGCGAAAAAGTCTGTTTCCAAAGTAGGTATAAAGATATGCGCGCAAAAATTGATTGATCGGTGGTAGACTACTTCTACTCGATCAAAGGCAACATCGTTGTACGCAATGGTATAGTTTGTGGTTGATCAGGTTGATCAGGGAGTACTGTATTCTACGACTCTCCGGCCATGAGATGCTGAAAGTCGCGAATTATACTAGTTTCTCCAAAATAAATGCCTCATTTTTGCCGGGACAATGCTCCCCCTCCTCTGCGAAAACCCCATTATGCTAGTTTTAATGCTAGCATTACCCGCTGAGGCCTACTGTTGACAGATGCGTCGACTCTGCTTCTGTCAGGTTCAGGGGAGATGCGAGCTGAGCATATTCTTTTACCATAAACTACTTGTGCCTCGTCCTTTTCGTCTCTCGTTTCTCAATCGTTGGGTGTTTCTTCTTCTCCTATTTTGCACCATTGTAGTCTCTGACAGGGCTACTGGCGGAGATGGACCTCTCTGTGGAAGAGAGAATCGTGGTAACCCTTGTTTAATGGAAAACATGGCCCCTGCAGCGAAGCGCTCATCAATCCCCAAAATGTTGTTGTCCATTATTGAACGTAAAAGCGTGGGCGAATTGTTGGAAAGGTTGAACACAAACCCCAATGTTGAGACCGTCTCGGCGCAATCATCCAGTCTTGCTTGGTTGAAAATCATTTTCATTTTTCAAGTCATGTCCGCTGTCCGGAATAGGCCTCGACCAAATACATGTATGCTTGCGCATATTTCCGCATATTTTGCGACACAGTTCATACAATGTGTATATGGCATATTTAGCCACAAAGGGAATATTGGAATGAAGCCAGCATATAATTCAAATATTCTGAAGAAAATGGGGACAAAACATGCATTTTTGTTCACGGTTCGCGTGAGACTCGGCTGGAAGCCGGGCTTTCCGCATTAGGGCTTGGCGGATAATGCCGGCAGAATTTTCGGCAGAAAACGCCTGTTTGGGGGGTCGAGCATATTTCGGCAGAACGGGGGCTGAAAAAGCATTCTCTGCCATGTCAAATGACAGTTACCACGGAATTGGCGTGCGACGTTCTGCTTTTGCAGCAGATTTGCCGCGTTCTTCGACACGCAGTCCATCCATCCACCAAATGTGGCCGGAAGGTGGAACTGTTACTTTGCGGAAGGTAGCAGCCTTGAATGGCAGCCCAGTGGCAGAAGTCTACGAGTCGCAGATCTACATAATATGGCCCAGTTGCAGCGATTTTCGACCTTCGGTGAAAAAGCCCGCTGTGTGAAAAGATTCAAATCAAATCATCTTTTGTTGCGCAAGCCGGGCCGCGGACGGGTATTCCGTGGATCACGACACCAGTGAAGTCAGACTTGAAAATGTTCGCAAAACAAGCATTTTGCAACGAAGGTCGAAAATCGCTGCAACTGGGCCATATTATGTAGTGTGGCTAGCCTTCATCTGAAGTGCGCCTGCGCCGGCCACATGTGTTCTTTTTCATGCCTTGTCTAGTATTTCACATGACTCATCTTTTATCCTGAACCCAATTATGTGTGCCAAGTGTATTTTTACATAACTGGATTTCAGCAGAAATTTCAGCAGAAAATGCACTTTCATGAGCAGAATATTGAGCAGACCGAAAAGCAGAATGAGGGATTTCGGCGAGCATTATCCGCCTAGCACTATTCCGCATCCGTAGGAACGCCACCACCTTTCAAGGATCAAGGCGCAGATACAGCTCCTAATGCGGTTGATACATATTATGGGCAAATGCGTTCAGAAATGCCTTTTATGGATGAATTTTGAATGGTTGAGGCGCTTGCTACATTTCCCCATGGATGAACACTATCGCCACGGTTGCTTGGGACACACCCCAGCCATACTATTCCGCATGTGTTTTGATTTGCACCATAAGTGTTATAGCCGTGAAGCCAATGGATATTCCAAGGTTGTAATTTTACTGAAATGATCTACACTTTCTGCTTATGTCGAGCATATTTTGGCATATCTTTTTGCACATCTTGCTAAGCCTTTGGCATATTATGGACGTTTTCCCTGATATACGATGAGCATAATATGCTCTTTTGTTAGGAAATTTGGTCGAGGCCTAGTCCGGAAGATAGTGCAAGTACTTTGACCTCAGCAAAAACCCGTGCGCAGAAAATACTGCAGGAGTGGGAGAGCTTAAAGTTCTTCAGTCTAAAAAAAAAAACAGCACACAAACCTCAAAAACACAAACTCCTGTTGAAGGTCGGAGCCCAGCACGTGCTCTCCCACTGCTCTGCGGCGTCTGCGACTCTGCGCGTGCTCTGTACGACACGCGTGATGTTCCCTGAAAAAGGTCACGTTGACATTACTCAACAAAAATTCTCGGCCTTGGGCCATAGCATTTGGCGAAAAGATGCGAAGTTAGTTGAACACTCTAGAGTCTTGTTTATGATCTTGGTATTACCCTGGCTATGGGTGGTAATCCTGGTGAAAGCTTTTCTGTGTATTTCCTGGTTTCTTTTGATTCGTTTGATTTGATTTCTTGATTTGTGTGTCCCTTGTTCCTTACAGTTGTCAGGCACATCCGACATCACTGGTGAAGGTGAAAATCAACAAGCTCAGTCCAAACGTGGAGGACCTTTTGCTGAAAACTCCTGGAAGTCCCCCGTAGAAGTCTTCCTGGAAGCCAATGGGCTGTCCATCGACGACGACTTGCGGGATGAGAAAGTGCAAGATGCATTGAGGCGGTACAGTTTAACCGGTGATCCATCTGATCTATATTTAGAACCCGAGGTCTCATGCCAGACCATGCGTTACCGTCTCGGACTGGCATAGGTGTAGCGCCTAACCCTTTGGTTTTCCAACTCTGTCACCGTTGCAAACTTCGCAAGTCGACTCTTCCACGTTTTTTTCCACTGCTGTCTTCCGCATTCATTTTCTCTGCCATTATGTCTGGCTTTTGTTTTGCTGTAGATATGATCACCGGGTTTTACCTTCATCTCTTCCTTCTCTTATGCGTTATCTCTTCCCTACTTTATTATTGGGAAGATACTCGCTTCTGGATTTGCGACATAAAAAATTAAAAATAAATAACAAAAACATATTTAAAACTCGAAGGTTGGGCCAAAAATAAAGGTAGAAAGGAAGAGGACATAATTATGGATACGAGTTAAGAGTAACTCACCATCACTGTAGGCAGAAAGTGCAACAACTAGGCACAAAGCTCACAAAGTACTGAGACATTCGACGTCCTGACACCTAGCTTCAACACATCTCCGTAGCGCTAACCTACAGCCTTCCATCTCGGAAGTTTCAAGGTTATGGAAAGACCAAAGAGGGGAAGGGAAGCGCAATGAAAACGAGCACAAGCTACAGTCCCAACGCAACAAAGAATGTCGATTGTTACTGGACGATGACGAGTCCAGTAGGATACTTGACAAAGCGGTCTAACTACAATTCGAAGCAGCAAAGTAGCACACCACCCAACTTGGGTGGCTCATAAAATTAATATCAAAGATAAGTACAGAAGGGAGACGCTTTGCGAAAACGAATTGTACAAGCCGAAAACCAAGCTCCTACGGTACTCCTCATTCATGACATTGTGATGGACTAGTTGACTACAAAACAAGTAGTTTCACACGACTTACGTCTGGCCGTATGGTTCGTGACGGGTCATCAGGTGTGCAATTTAAAACTCCGATGTTGAGCCAATAATAAATATAGAAAGGAAGAGGACATAATATGGATACGACTTAAGAGCAACTCTCCATCACTGTAACCAGATACTTATACAGTCAGAAAGTGCAACAACTAGGCACAAATCTGACAAAGTACTGAGACATTCGACTTCCTGACACCTAGCTTCAATACATCTCCGTGGCGCTAACCTACAGCCTTCCTACTCGGAAGGTTCAAGGTTATGGAAAGACCAAAGAGGGGAAGGTAAGCGCAACGAAAACGAGCACAAGCTACAGTCCAAACGGATCAAAGAATGTCGATTGTTACTGGACGATGACGAGACCAGTAGGATACTTGATAAAGCGGTCTAACTACAATTCGAAGCAGCAAAGCAGCACACCACCCAACTTGGGTGGCTCATAAATATCAAAGATAAGTAAAGAAGGGGGAAGCTTTGCGAAAACGAATTGTACAAGCCGAAAGCCAAACTTCTGCGGTACTCCTCATGCATGACATTGTGATGGACTACAAAACAAGTTGTTTCACACGACGTACGTTTCATGACGGCTCATCAGGTGTGCAATTTAAAACTCGGATGTTGTTTGCTTCAACACATCTCCGCAGCGCTAACCGACAGCCTTCCAACTCGGAAAGTTCAAGGTTTTGGAAAAACCAAAGAGGGGAAGGTAAGCGCAACGAAAATGAGCACAAGCTACAGTCCCAACTGGACAAAGAATGTCGATTGTTACTGGACGATGACGAGACAAGTAGGATACTTGACACTTGACAAAGCGGTCTAACTACAATTCGAAGCAGCATAGCAGCACACCACCCAACTTGGGTGGCTCATAAATATCAAAGATAACGCAAACGCAAACGCGCCTCAAACAAACGCAGTGTGATAACGGCCTTAGCTACAGGGTGATCAGACGTGTTACATTACAGTAAAACCTGGTGTAAGCGACCTCTGGGTTTAGCGACCACCTGCTCTTAACGACCATCTTTCCATGCACCGACAGTTCTACACAGACACTGTGGGACCTGGTTCTAAAGACCACCTGGCTTTAACGACCACTTTTCCTTGCACCGTGAGGTGGTCGTTTAAACCAGGTTCTCCTGTAGTTCGAAAGAGATGCCCAACTGTGCACGTGATTGACGGATATCGATGTAATGCACTGCTTGTTTCTGATGCTGGGTGTTAAAAGCTGAAAATCGGGCAAGAACGGATGGAAGCAAGATACTAGCATCACAAGTCAGGAATGGAACTACATCTAGGCTGCAGTATGTTGTTACTCAGAGTTTCAGTGTTATCCACCAATCCTCAGATCACGGGAAGATAATTATGTCCGTGTCTTTAGGGTGCAATGTACAGTGCTGGCTGGCAACTGAAATCCGACCCCTGAGCGGTGGGGGTTCACATTCTAGCGGTCTCTGTTTCGTAGTTTTACCATCCCGTGTTGGGTCTTTGCGATGTGAGCGCACCACTCAGGCGGTCGGATTTCAGTTGACAGCACTGTAGACGAAAGGCAGTACAGTACACTCACACGACAATAATGTGGACAGATTTTGAGTTTTTTGCACTCCATACATTTTTTGTTTTCATTATTTTTATTGGTTTGGTGAGACTCCCAAGATAGGTATCCATTTACCTCTGGAGAATCCGTAAATAAACAAACTTGAGGCTTGCTAGGTGAGGAGGTTTACAGCGATATTGCTAGGAATCTATGATGGCACCATTGAAATCGAGGATTTTATTCCCGTAGCTATGCAGAAGACGTTACTTCAGTAACGTCTGGCGCTAGCCAGGGTCCACACAGCTTTAATTTGGTGTTTGTTTGTTTGTTTGTTTGTTTGTTAGTTTGTGTCACGCCTGGCGCTATCCCGTATCTGTACCGTACTGTACCATACCAGCAAAGACAGCTGGCTACTATATGTTTGTTTGTTTGTGCCATCGACATGCCTGGCGCTATCCCCTACCTGTCCCGTTCCATCAAGAGTACGGTACCATCAAGAGAATGAGTATATATGTGAAGTGTATCGGGGGAATGCATTCAGTGCAGTAACATGTTGTGTGGATTTGTGTGCGAGGCCGAGAACCCACTAGCAGGCTGGCTGGTCCGCCTGTCGACCAGCCCGGGGATCGCATGTAGGCTGATAGCATAATAATTATAACGTATCAGATTGAGTAATTATAACGTATATACAGTCATGTAGATCTATAGCAGGGAGTCATATTATGTGAACGACTCCCAGCTGTATGGGGAGATTTTCTGAAATAAATACGAAGTAGGGAGACGAGTGAATGCAATCAGAAAATCTCCCCATACAGCAGGGAGTCATATTATGTAAACGACTCCCTGCTGTATGGGGAGATTTTCCGAAAAAAATACGAAGTAGGGAGACGAGTAAATGCAATCAGAATGGATGTTAGTTGCCGTCAGTATAATAATAAGAAGAAGAAGAACGCCCGTGATCGGCAGAGTCAGCGCCGGTCCCAAGAAATGTCAGGACAGACATCCCGTCGACTCCAGAACGCCCGTGATCGGCAGAGTCAGCGCCGGTCCCATAGCTATGCAGAAGGCGTTACTTGTACTTCAGTATCTCATTGAAACGTTTTTGCAATACAATGATGTAGCTAATCAAAGGAAAAAGCATTTCCATCAGTTCTAACAACATGCAGGATGAGCTAGGCAACAAAGCATAGCGCAGGGCCCTGAGCTTCCAAGCTCTCTCGTTTATTTTATTTATTTATTACAGCATCTCATAGCACAGTGAGAACACCGGTCAATGCCAACCACGGCAAGGAAGGGAGAAGGGGAGGAAAAGAAAAAGGAACCGGTATGGATAAGCAGTGATTGCAACAAAATGAGAAACACAAAATCAAAGTCAAGGCGCGACAAGGCTCTTAAAAGGGCGGAGGGAAGAAAGGTCCTTAGCTTCTTGGGGAAGTGCCAGCCACGCAGAGTACGCAGTGAAAAAGGGAGAGTGAAGTAGAAAGGAGGACTTAGGTTTCGGAAGGGAAAGGGAGTTTCTCGTGCTACGGGAAGAGAACCAGTTGAAACAGTGGAGGTGAGGTGCATTAGTAAGAACATGTGTATTACTACTCCATTTTTGAAAGTGTCGAGTAGCTCATGCTTATTCCAGATGGGAGCATTAAGCCAGCTACAGGATTATCGTATGCCCGATTTTGCCACTCACTTCGTTTCCTTCGTACATGCAGTACATGAAGCAGCTTCTTTGGTCAGAGTTTTGGTATAGTCTTTCGTGGCCTCGCGTAGTCTCGAGGCCTTTGCCTTTGGCTGTCTCAGCTAATCTCCCTTCAAACTTTCCTAATAAGTAATAACCTAAACTACCCCTACTAAATTTCATCACACACAAATTCCATGCACTTTTGTTTGCCGAGAGGTGACGGTTTTATTTCTCTTATTTTGTTGCTGAACCCTTGTTCGCTTGGCTAATTGGTACAATAGCAAACCTTTGGTTGTCTGCTGGAATACAGCAAAATTGGCAAAGCAAACCATGGAAACAAAGTTTGAAACAAACCATGGAAATAGTTACGTACATGTACAGTATAAAGTGCGCACTCATAATAATTGTTAAAACAACCATTGCAACCAAAGCAGTCTAATGTCCGGAACGTTTTCTCGTTACAAAAATATTATTCAGTTGAACTTAGAAGTTGCGACTTCGGCGGTAATAGTCATGAAGTTGATTGTTCTAACTAGGAACACACGCTTCTTGCCGAACTTGACACTTGACTGACTCACGACTGCCATCCGGAGCACACGAGGAGCACGTCGCACCTTCCGCTCGGCAAACCTGCAAGAAAGCACCACTCCCTGCTCAATACACAGTGTTTCCGGGAATTCACTCCTCATCAGTTGAGCGTGTTTATTCAGTTGGTGGTTGCTAAAGGGAACGAGACACCGACCTGAGGGTGTAGACATCTATATACACTTGGTGTGGTTTAGTTGCGGTGTTAGTCGTATGAGTGCAGATAACTTGACTACATGCCACACTTGATACAGTGCATGCAATCATGGCCATCAGGATGCACATTATTTATTATTATTTATTATAGTCAAGTGGTGTGCTTCACTGTCCGAAGAGTGCTCAATGCCCATGTAAGGCAGAGCCTTGTACACAAGAGAGAGTTTGGAAGCTTTGCTACAACTCTGAGTTTAACGTATTTCTACGATCATCGGGCAACTGATGGATCCAAAAGGGGCAGCCAGAACATAAGGGGGAGCAAGGTGGGAAATTATGAGGGGTGTCAAAGGCGACGTGTATCATAGCGCAAGAGTCAGGTGCAGGCGTGAAGTTGCCAAGTCTTCAGACTTGGGGCTATGCAGCAGTAGTTCCGGCAAGAATGATATAGAATAGAGCTGGGGACAAATGCCAAATCCACACATGCCCACGCCACTACACAAACATACACCCACACTCTCTCCCTTTTCTCACATACATATACACTCACACGCACGTCCGCACACACATTCTCTAAATCTCTCTCTCACACACACACGCACACACACACATTCATTCTCTATATCTCACACATGCACACACACGCACACACACATTCATTCTCGATATCACACACACACACACACACACACACACACACACACACACATTCTCCAAATCTCACACACACATTCTCTAAATCTTACATACACACACATTCTCCAAATCTCACACAAACATTCTGTCTCTCTCTCTCACATACACACACACACGGCCACAATACTCATCCTTTCATTCTCACACCTACCGCACACATACTTGCTCCCGCACTTATCCAATCACCCACACGCACTCTCTTTCTCACGAATGCACACAAACACACACACACACATGCGCGCACACACACACACACACACACTTGGCGGCGGGACTACCAACTAGATTCACTTGACCTTGCGCGCAAAGTTACAGAGGTAGAACTTGTTTTCATTACGACACTTGGATACAAGCTCTGACCTCTTGTTGAGGGAGCGGGTCTTGTCGGCCCGGGCAATCTCCAGCTTCTCGGCCAGACACAGGTTGCAGCGCTTCGAGATGTTAGAGTATGGTGCGGCTCTCCTCACAACGGACCACCTGATACTGTAAGGTTTGTTTTCATCCTTCAGTCTCCAGATGTGTCTGGACAGTCTCGTTGAGGTCTCGTGCTTCGTGAAGAGTAAACCATGTGATATTCCGGTGTCTCTTCCTTTGTCTCTTCCTTTTCCCACAATGAGACCGTCCAGTTCTTGGAGGAACGACAACAATGCGCTCAGAGACAGCGGGTACAATGAGACCGTCCAGTTCTTGGAGGAACGAAAACAATGCACTCAGAGACAGCGGGTACAATGAGACCGTCCAGTTCTTGGAGGAACGACAACCATGCGCTCAGAGACAGCGGGTACAATGAGACCGTCCAGTTCTTGGAGGAACGACAACAATGCGCTCAGAGACAGCGGGTACAATGCAGGCGCGTACGCAGGGGGGGGGGGGGTTTCCCGTTGCCCGGAAACCCCCCAAATGTTCCAAACGAGCAACATTTTTGGGCACATTTTGGTAGGGCGTGCGATTGATCTGACCAGAATGCAAACTTCAACAGATCGTAACTCAGTCAAATCTGGCTCAATTCCAACGGTCCAAATATCCAGGTGGAATAGAAAACTCTCAGCTATCGGTAGAAATAATTTGCTTGAGATATAGCATTCGTAAGTTGAGCCGCGATCTCAGCAATTTCCAAAGCGCGCAGTGCGACTTGAGTATCGAGAATTTGAGACTATTCGTCACATTGACTTGCTCAAATTTGCAGGGGCTTCACTTGTGATATTCTCAAGAGTAAACAGCAAAACAATCGAAACTCTGCGATCGAGAAAAACGAAATCGCTGGAGCAGGATGCGTTTGGGCCTTTGGGGCATTTTTGCACCGTTGCTGCACTCTAGCGCTGGATACAGGTACAGTGCAGCAGTGTAGCACCCGGTCCGCGTCCACGTGGCCGGACCAATGCCAAAAGTGCCCAGAATGCAGGATTTTGAACCGTAATTTTAAAAATTTCCCGGGGACACCCCGGACCACCCCCAACGGCGGTGCTAAGCGCCTGCAGTGTCCTAGCTATCATCATCGACCTCATTCTCTTTCTCTCGTGGATACCATTCCACTTCCACGAAGCCCAAGATTATGATGATCGAGTGAGTAGAACTGAAGTTATGATCCAAGGATCGCGACTTTTGAATTTTTTAAAGGGTTTAAAAAACACATTGTAATTCGGTTGGAAACCCCCCTAGAGGTGACCCTGCGTACGCGCCTGCAATGAGACCGTCCAGTTCTTGGAGGAACGACAACAATACGCTCAGAGACAGCGGGTACAATGAGACCGTCCAGTTCTTGGAGGAACGACAACAATGCGCTCAGAGACAGCGGGTACAATGAGACCGTCCAGTTCTTGGAGGAACGGAAGAGTGGGAAAAGGAAGAGACAAAGGAAGAGACACCGGAATATCACATGGTTTAACCCATCGTTCAGTAAGTATGTGTCCACGAACATTGGTCAGCGATTCCTGCAACTCGTCAGCAAGCACTTCCACAAAGGTTGCAAATTATACAAGATATTTAACCGGAACACGCTAAAGTTCAGTTACAGTTGCATGCCAAATGTCGCCACCATCATCAAGCAACACAACAATAGTATCCTCCGCAGCGACCACCAGAATAAGACCAAGGATGTGAGAACCTGCAACTGCCGTGTCAAAAATGATTGCCCCTTGGAAGGAAACTGTCTAGCATCGAGCATTGTGTAAGTGGGCACATGTAACCGGCAGCGACATGAAGGAGTACACTGGATTAACGGAAGGGACATTCAAGACACGATTCAATGGTCATCAACATACTATTCGCCACAAGAAGCACGAGACCTCAACGAGACTGTCCAGACACATCTGGAGACTGAAGGATGAAAACAAACCTTACAGTATCAGGTGGTCCGTTGTGAGGAGAGCCGCACCATACTCAAACATCTCGAAGCGCTGCAACCTGTGTCTGGCCGAGAAGCTGGAGATTGCCTGGGCCGACAAGACCCGCTCCCTCAACAAGAGGTCAGAGCTTGTGTCCAAGTGTCGTCATGAAAACAAGTTCTACCTCTGTAACTTTGCGCGCAAGGTCAAGTGAATCTAGCTGGTAGTCCCGCTGCCAAGTGTGTGTGTGTGTGTGTGTATGTGTGTGTGTGTGTGTGTGTGTGTGCGCGCGCATGTGTGTGTGTGTGTTTGTGTGAATTCGTGAGAAAGAGAGTGCGTGTGGGTGATTGAATAAGTGCGGGTGCAAGTATGTGTGCGGTAGGTGTGAGAATAAAAGGATGAGTATTATGGCCGTGTGTGTGTGTGTATGTGAGAGAGAGAGAGACAGAATGTTTGTGGGAGATTTGGAGAATGTGTGTGTGTATGTAAGATTTAGAGAATGTGTGTGTGAGATTATATATTATATATTTGAGGATTTCCCAAAGACGTACATTGCACACTGCCTCGTCACTTGCACATCCAAGCAGGCACGCACCTACAGTGTAGCTTCCCGGAACGAACACGTACGACCACCAACAAGCAACACGGGATTTGTTTCAGACCACATCAGATTTTATCATAAAAATAATAGTTTCTGCATGGATTATATCAGTAATAGATACTTCAGTACGATGGTTGCGAGTTTGCTAAGAGTGTTGCTGTATAAAATGCGCTGCTGCATTTGTAGGTTGCTTGCGCGATGTAAGAATGTAAAGACCCAGCACAATCATGTTCAGCCAGGTGCAATGGTGCCAAAAATGAAGGAGAAGAAGTTATAGGTTATCATGAAGGAAAGATACTGAGAAAATATAATATTACCCTCTGAGTTGGAGAAGCGGGTTTCGTCTTGATGCAATCAAGCTCGGTAGAAAGAAGAGATGAAGTGAGGAAAAGCAGTAGCAAGGTGGGGAATGGATCCCCTAGGTGTTTAGATAGTTGCGAAGTCTACGGTGTAGCGACCACGCCATGGAGGCTTAGTAGGTGGGGAACGCGCCCCAGCAGACTGCCTGGATGTGGGTCTTTCTCCTCCTCCAGATGGTGGGCAGCTTGATGGCCAGGAAGGTGCTGGTGGCGTACACCTTGGCATGGCTGAAGATGTCCTGGAAGTGCACCTTGCACTCTGGCGCGCCCTGGTAAGACTTGATGAACGGAATGCGGATCTCCGTTCCCCATCGCACCAAAGCAGTTTTCTCGCGGTCAGCAGCGTTCATTGGCAACTGATGGTAGCCAGAGCAAAGGTTGTCACGACGGGTGTCGTGATTCCATTCCAGCTATTCACATATGCAAACCAAGTCATCATATTACTACATGTTCAGGAGTCGCGATCTGGCTTCACCTTTTTTTCTCCTCGTTTTTCACTTACAGTTCCATACGTAGTACCTCGCGAGTTCGCCATTCTGGGCTCACACCCAGACCACCGCGTGTCGACCACGACATGACATCCATCTTGTTCTTTTCTGTTGAGTTAGTCCTTTTCCCTTTCACCTTGGGGCAACAGCAAGTTTCTTCGCTCTTGCCATATCACTTCAAAGAAACGGAAACTGTTTCAATACTCTATATCCTTGTGCGGTTTGAACTCACCCCTAGCTCTCCAACTCACTGTACCCAAAACTTAATTCCCAAAACTTCATTCTCCACAAACTGGTGCCGAAACCTTTCAAACTCTTCTAGTATTTTTGTTGAAGCTCTCCGTTGGAAGGTTCTCTGCTCGTGCTCGTACAGTTCGAGTCATCCCGGCGAATGTCTGTAGACTTTCAGTACACCCACTTCGTAGACTAGTATACAGTCATATTAGTCATGCCAAAGGAAAAGTTTCTTGGTACATGTACTCTGTACCTTCGGCGCATCCGACTACAGAAACTCGACGCCGTGATCGATGTTTATATCACCGAAGCACAAGCCCTCGCCAATGCAGCTACATCAAGTGACCACGGGGCCGATGACCCTGACACTCACAGTGACAGTGACCAGCGTGGCTCGGCGCAACCCCGTTCGCAGCACTCTGCCCTGCTGTCCTGACGAGCAAGCGCAGCCTCCACTTCTGAGAACAATCCACTTGAGCGTGCGGGAAAGCTCCAGCATTGACCCACCGACTCCCTGTCCGGATGGGGATATGACCTGTACTTAGTATGGATGACTTTTTTTTTTTTTTTTTTTTTTTTTTTACAAAGACCACTTAATGCCAAACATGAGATGCAGCTAGGGGAAGCACGCACAACCTGAATCGTGGCAGTGGTGGTGAGGTTTAGGGAGCTCCGCCGACCTAGGGTCTCGACTTCATAGCCACCTAGACGCACCAAGAGTGGGTGGGGAGGGAGAGAGAGAGAGTGGGAGAGAGCGAGAGAGAGAGAGAGAGAGAGAGAGAGAGAGAGAGAGAGAGAGAGAGAGAGAGAGAGAGAGAGAGAGAGAGAGAGAGAGAGAGAGAGAGAGAGAGAGAGAGAGAGAGAGAGAGAGGGGGGGGAGAGAGAGGTTCGAAATTGTTAAAGTAAAATAAAAGGAACATTGAAAATATGAGATGATTGGTGAGGTGACTGCAGCCTCAGCTATTTGGCCAGCAAAGTCATAATTGTTACAGTAGGCCAGGTATTACATGAACAAGGGAGCTACTGTGCCGCAACATAGAGCGAGGGAGAGTATATAAGCTAGCGAAAAAACTTCAATAAAGACACTGTCTCAGACGCGGTGTGTGCACTACGGCTGAGGTGGGTGTGAGAGGTCTGCTAGAGGCTCTCAGTCGCCCAGCTCCAGTGGTGCAGCTGGAGGTGACGGTGGACACGGCACTTAAAGGCTTGCAGGCCCTCCAGGTGTGGGGGTCTCAGCAGTATGCTTTGGGGCAGAGCATTCCATGTCTGCACAGCGCTGGCAGGAAATGCGCGAAGACAGCTGTTTCGGGTGCGTGCTGGCAGGTTAGTCGATAGCTGGTGTGGGTGCGTAGGCTGAGCAGACACGCGGGTGGGCTGTATGTCCTGAGGTCGACGTTGGGCACCAGGGGGGAGGATCTTCTTTAGCGGGCTGTCCGCATCTAGGCAGAATAGCTTGTACAAGTATGCAAGCGAGGCCACTGTCCGCAGCAGAGATAGACTAGGGAGCCAGGAGCCCGATCCGATGATGTGGATGGCTCGTCGCTGGATCTGGTCTAGCTTGGCCAAGTGTGAGGGTGGCGCACCAAGCCAGACCAGGGGACAGTACTCCAGCACAGGTCGGACAAACCCATTGTAGGCTCGGAGTCGGTCAGGGGGCTCTAGGATAGCAGAGGCCTTCCGCAGGAAGCCTAGGCGTTGCTGTGCTCTGGAGCGGATCGTGCGGATGTGCTGCGCATATGTCAGCTGGGAGTCAAAGGTGACGCCCAGGAGCTTCAGGTGGCCTGCCTCGCTGACTGGCGTAGCGTCGAAAGTGGTTCCCGGGAGCTGCCAAGGCTGGCGATGATGTGCGATTGTCATGGCTTGGGTCTTGGAGGGCTCAAACTTGATCTTCCACTCCACGCCCCAGCGAGACAGTGCATCCACACCCTGTTGCATGATAGCAGAGCTGCCAGGTATGGACACTCTTGAGGTGATGAAGTTGAAGAGCGTAGTGTCATCGGCATATGCTGCGAGGTCCATTCCAGGAGGGAGATGGTCCTCGGCGTCATTTGTGTACAGGATGAACAGTGTCGGTCCCAGGATGCTGCCCTGGGGGACGCCAGCTCTCACCGGGTAGGGCTGAGATAGCTCCCCACCAACAGCTGCGGTTAGGTTCCGGTTGCTCAAGTAGTCGCGGAGCCAGCCAAGCAGGTGACCAGCTACGCCATAGCACTCTGCCTTGTGGAGCACTCCGATGTGCGAGACACGGTCAAACGCACCAGCCACATCCACTGCGATCACCCTTACTGCACCACCGCTTGCGGCCACCCTGCCCCACTGCGAATTCAATAGGGTGAGGATATCCTGGGTGCCAAGTCTGCTGCGGAACCCATACTGGCTCTGGGAGAGGATATTGTTTGACTCAAGGAATTTCCTGAGGGCACGGTTGACGATAGCCTCCATCACCTTGGACAAGATGGGGAGGAGTGAGATAGGTCTGTAGTTGCTCACATCGGATTTAGATTTCTTCTTGTGGACGGGTACAACCATGGCAGTCTTCCATAGGGTAGGATGGCGTCCTGCCCGAAAGGACTTGGCGAACAGTTTCGACACAGGGACTGAAAGTTCCTTGCTGCACTCCTGCAAGACTCGGCCAGGCAGGCCATCTGGTCCTGTGGCTTTTGCAGGGGAGACCTTCCTGAGCTTGCGCTCGACCGCACAAGGTCGGAAGTGCACTGTGTGGAGCTGCGCATCTGAGCGGCGACGAACTGGTGGGAGCGCGTCTGCCTGCAAGTCATCCGTACCCAAACTGCACTTTGACGAGAAGAACTTTCCAAAAGCCTCAGCTTTCGCTGCGCTCTGCCTGACTTCGACACTGTTGGCCTGGGTCAAGGTCGGGATCGCCGAGGAACGGCTGCTATGGCCACCAGCACGTTTGATCGTAGTCCACCACTCTCGGCTGGAGAGACCTCCAGCGCTGATCTTGCGCCTTACTGTCGCAATGTGGGCCATCTTTACTCGATGCAGAGTGGCGACTGCGGCAGTTGCTGCCTCCTTGAAGATTGAAAGAAGTGCAGCATCATCTGGGGACGCCCGATGGCGCCTCCACGCCTGTTGTTTTCTGTCAACACATGCTTGGCATTCAGGAGACCACCAGATTGGGTTGCTGGCTCGCTGCTTCAATACTTTGGATGGTATGAATCGTTTCATTGCCTCTGTGACTTTCCTGGTGAGTTTGTCACATGAGGTGTCAACGTCATCAGTAGCAAGGAAGGACCAGTCTGAGTCGCGCAGGAAGGCGCGTAGGCGGGGCCAGTCGGCTTGCTGGTACCGCCATACTGTGCGCTTGGTCGGGCGGTCTGGGGTTGGTGCCACATCAAAATGTGCAACTATCACTGCATGTTCGGATTTGCCAAGGGGTGGATGCAGAGGCGTGACGATTCTGCCTGGTAAATCTGACATCACGAGGTCCAAGGTGTTGCGACCATGACTCCAGCGGCCAGCACACCATCGTCACAGGGTCATTGTTCACTGCTGGCCGCAGGGACGCTCGCACTCGCATCACTGATTGCAGCGGCCTAGACTAGAGCCGCTGTGTCTGCGCCGTTGTGTGTGTGTGTGTGTGTGTAGCACAGTACTCAACATAGCCTCAGCGTGTGATCAGTAAGTCCTGCTTGCAAGCCGTTCTAGCCAGACTAACATGACTGTGTTATTCACTCATCGTGTACAGTGTGCCCTTACTGAACATACTTTCAATATTCCACTGTCTCCAGTGCCATAAACTATGTATGATAGTTTGAACGGATGATTACAAAAACAATAATAATTTTCAATTCCCCTAAACTCCTCTCAATTGCCATGCATTGCGCGGCCTGGAGTAAGAGCGATCCTTTTTGGATGCCCAGCAAGTGCTGTCCATGTTATAAATAATTATAATCCAGGAACACATGTCTAGAAGCTAGCTAGGCAACTCTTTCCATCTATCGTCTCCCAATTTCTTATTTTTCATATACATGTTACTTCGTTCCCATCTTTCTGGGGAGAGTGTCACGACGGGTGTCGTGATTCTATTCCACCTATACACATATGCAAACCAAGTCATCATATTACTACATGTTCAGGAGTCGCGATCTGGCTTCACCTTTTTTTCTCCTCGTTTTTCACTTACAGTTCCATACGTAGTACCTCGCGAGTTCGCCATTCTGGGCTCACACCCAGACCACCGCGTGTCGACCACGACATGACAGCCATCTTGTTCTTTTCTGTTGAGTTAGTCCCTTTCCGTTTCACCTTGGGGCAACAGCAAGTTTCTTCGCTCTTGCCTTATCACTTCAAAGAAGCGGAAACTGTTTCAATACTCTATATCCTTGTGCGGTTTGAACTCACCCCTAGCTCTCCCACTCACTGTACCCAAAACTTCATTCCGCACAAACTGGTGCCGAAACCTTTCAAACTCTTCTAGTATTTTGTTGAAGCTCTCCGTTGGAAGTTTCTCCGCTCGTGCTCGTACAGTTCGAGTCATCCCGGCGAATGTCTGTAGACTTTCAGTACACCCACTTCGTAGACTAGTATACAGTCGTATTAGTCATGCCAAAGAAAAAGTTTCTTGGTACATGTACTCTGTACCTTCGGCGCAGCCGACTACAGAAACTCGGCAGCCGTGATCGATGTTTATATCACCGAAGCACAAGCCCTCGCCAATGCAGCTACATCAAGTGACCACGGGGCCGATGACCCTGACACTCACAGTGACAGTGACCAGCGTGGCTCGGCGCAACCCCGTTCGCAGCACTCTGCCCTGCTGTCCTGACGAGCAAGCGCAGCCTTCACTCCTGAGAACAATCCACTTGAGCGTGCGGGAAAGCTCCAGCATTGACCCACCGACTCCCTTTCCGGATGGAGATATGACCTGTACTTAGTATGGATGACTCCAGCGGCCAGCGCACCATCGTCACAGGGTCATTGTTCACTGCTGGCCGCAGCGACGCTCGCACTCGCATCACTGATTGCAGCGGCCTAGACTAGAGCCGCTGTGTCTGCGCCGTTGTGTGTGTGTGTGTGTGTGTGTGTGTGTGTGTGTGTGTGTAGCACAGTACTCAACATAGTCTCAGCGTGTGATCAGTAAGTCCTGCTTGCAAGCCGTTCTAGCCAGACTAACATGACTGTGTTATTCACTCATCGTGTACAGTGTGCCCTTACTGAACATACTTTCAATATTCCACTGTCTCCAGTGCGATGAACTATGTATGATAGTTTGAACGGATGATTACAATAACAATGATAATTTTCAATCCCCCTAAACTCCTCTCAATTGCCATGCATTGCGCGGCCTGGAGTAAGAGCGATCCTTTTTGGATGCCCAGCAAGTGCAGTCCATTTTATAAATAATTATAATCCTGGAACTGATGTCTAGAAGCTGGCTAGGCAACTCTTTCCATCTATCGTCTCCCAATTTCTTATTTTCATATACATGAAACTTCGTTCCCGTCTTTCTGGGGAGAGTGTCACGACGGGTGTCGTGATTCTATTCCACCTACACACATATGCAAACCAAGTCATCATATTACTACATGTTCAGGAGTCGCGATCTGGCTTCACCTTTTTTTCTCCTCGTTTTTCACTTACAGTTCCATACGTAGTACCTCGCGAGTTCGCCATTCTGGACTCACACCCAGACCACCGCGTGTCGACCACGACATGACAGCCATCTTGTTCTTTTCTGTTGAGTTAGTCCTTTTCCCTTTCACTTTGGGGCAACAGCAAGTTTCTTCGCTCTTGCCATATCACTTCAAAGAAACGGAAACTGTTTCAATACTCTATATCCTTGTGCGGTTTGAACTCAACCCTAGCTCTCCCACTTACTGTACCCAAAACTTCATTCCCAAAACTTCATTCCGCACAAAAGTCAAGCGTGGAGAAGTACCGGGCCCCACCTAGAGCATCCAACGTATCATCGACCCGGGGCAATGGGTACGGGTCCTTGACCGTGACATCGTTCAGCCGGAGATAGTCGACGCAAAAGCGCATCGAACCGTCCTTCTTGGCAACCAGGACTATTGGAGCTGACCAAGGACTGGTGGACTCTTCAATGACCCCTTGGTCAAGCATGTCCGACACAATACGGCGCGCCGTCCCGCGTGACGCCCAAGGCAGCCTGCGGGCAGGCAGAGAAACGGGATGAGTCGTCCCAGTGTCGATTGAGTGACTCATGCGGCGAGTACGGCCGAGCTCCTGGGAGCTAAGGGAAAAGACGTCACGATACTGGGAAAGTAACTTCTGAAGCTCGGCGAGCTCATCAGCAGAGAGGGCGGAATGGTCAACGCGGAGCGCATCCCAGAGCTGGGTATGTGGTGGCGGATCATCCCATAAGTCATGGGTCAACTCATCATTCTCAGCGGTATGTACAGCGTTAATGGCATAGGCATGTGGGAGAATTAGACTATTATTATTACATACCGAAGGTTTATACAATGAATAAGAACAAATGCAAAGGAGCCATCAAAACTACGCTCCTTTCCGCACAAAACAGCAAGAAAGAACTAAGGAACAAAAGAGATCGCGTGCCTTGCGCACGCAGGCACGACAGGCTAAATCAGGTACAGCAGAAGAGAATACGTCATGATGTACAAGAATGCATAAGTACTGACGCAAGTCAGTACGACGTAAGAAGAGCAGCATGAAGTAGTACACTGTACACATCAAGGGGGGTCATTCTACTTCACCCCTCCCCCTGGTGGCCACAATAAAGGACACCAACACAATAAAGAAAAAGAATGAGAAAATAAAACTGCAAAACAGCCCAAGAAACTGAGCAAAGGCAAATATCACCGAAAACGCACGGGTTGCTGCAAATCGGCTCGGTTGCGCAAAACAGGGCCAGGCTGCACAACAGCAGGCTCATGCAAAGGCAGCAGCACAACACAATCATCCAAATCATTATCTGCAGGCACACTAGCACAGCTGTCATCAGCGCACACATCTGCAGCAGGATCATACTTTAATAAATCAATATTGATAACCTTTTCGCCAGAACCATCTGTACGAATAATGACAACAGTAGATGGCGAAATGACAGATTTAATAAGCCAACCACCTTCGTACGGCGAAAGACACTTCTGATGACGTGTTGGGCGACAGAGCATAACTGGTGTGTCGATACTGTATGGACATTCAAAGGCATCGCTCGGTACAGGATCTTCCTTCGACAATTCCATCTCGATGTGGTCACGGATCTGCGCGCTACGTTGTTGCAAATGGTCTACCCACGCACTGGATGACATGCTCGGCTGCTCAGACTCCACAATCACATTGGTCGGCTGCCAACCACACATGGCTTTCATTGGCGAAATGCCAGTTACTGAATGCGGCCGTACTCGGTAATGGTGTAGCAGCAGATCGAGATCAGAACGCCAATCTCTTGACTCTCGCAGTACTTTCCGAATCAAGGTAAGTAGCGTGCGGTTGAACCGCTCGGCTGCTCCCTGCGATTGAGGGTGCCTAACAGCTCCATGACATACGGTAACACCAAACTTGGTGAATAGGGCTTCCACGATGACGTTAACAAACTCTGTTCCATTATCGCATCGAATTACACGGGGCGGTCCCCAGCGACAGCACACAGACACAACAGCTTGCGCCACACTAGCACCATCATGGTGACGTAACGGGATGACTTCGGCATATTTGGTGAACATATCCACACACACTAGAACGCAGTGAAATCGATCATCTCCACCTAGTTCTAAAGTGTCAATCTGCACGACTTCCCACGGATGGGACGGAATCACAGCACGCGCTGGCGGGGCACGAGGGCCACGACGAGGATTCGCTGCTTGGCATTGACCGCACGCCTTGACGAACTGCTGACACAATGACGACATGTTCGGCATGAAACAATGCGAACGCAGAAATTGCCACATGGTTTCCCATCCAGCATGGCCAGTGACACGATGAACAGCCACTAATACACGCTCATGTAAAGACGACGGAATAACAGGCACAGACACTTCTTCATTCACAGGAAGCTTGACCGTACGGATCAATACGCCATCAACTACGGACAGTTGAGACTTGACCTTGCAGTACGCATCAACAGAGACATCTTCACCAGCAGTCAACTGCGCAACGACACGCGCAATAACTGGATCGTTCTTCTGTGCAGCAGCTATCTCAGCTAACGGGACAGGACTGGTCGAAATCGCGGCAGCTGTAGCGACAGTGGCAACACTATCCGCCGATGCGTCGGTCTCACGCTGCTGCTGCTGCTTCCAGTACCGCATGTACCGCTCGGGCACGCGGGTCAGTTGATCCGCCAGGTTCTGCTTCGACGGAACCCACACTACTTTGACAATCATGTCCGATGTAGCGACCAGGTCTTCAATGATCTGCAAACGACGTTCAACAAGAACTTGCTGCAATCCGCTGACTTTCACACGCTTCAAATTATCAAGCAGTGACGTCAGCCAGCCATAGACGGTTTTCGAATCAGTGTGCAAAACGAGATTCTGCACATTCCACTTGGACGCAAGTGCAAGACCCTGGATAGCAGCATCCAGCTCGGCAATATTGATGTGACGACGGTCGTTCGGCTTCCGTAACCACGCTTGGTCTTCCACGATCTGGTCACCAACACCAATAGCGACACCGGTTGCAATATCCGAAGCGTCACACCACACGCTCCAGGTGGCAGCAGTTGGGATGTTCCAAACACCTCGCACTGGGTCCTCCGCCAGCACGCGCACCATAGCTTCTTGGCACAGCCGAGTCAGCTCCTCTGGCAGCGGTTCATCCCAACCACGAACCAACGATGCGAGCCGCTTCAACCATGAACACAGCGGTCTCAGCCATGAGCAGACGGGGTAGTGGCTGGTCAGCTTCCCACACCACTGAAATACATTCCGCTTGGTTGCCAACTGTGGTGCTTCGATGTCTGTGATGTCGCGCCGTTGCCAGCGCACTCCGTCACTAGCAGATGACAGCTTCAAACCAAGGACAGTGGCTTCGTGAAGCTTCACAGCAGGCTTCGTAGGCAGACCGTAGGTCTCTAAGCAAGCAGACACAGACTCTGACTGCCCGGACGGAACAATGATGTCGTCGATAAAGTTATCAGCATCGGGAAACTCACGGATGGAGTATTTCACAATAGCATCCATCAGCTTTGGCGCCACACTAAGACCAAAGGCCATCCGCTCCATGCAGTAAGTCTTTCCCTGCCACACGATGGTCTGATACGGGAACAGACTTGGATGCAGTCGGACGTTCAAGTACGCTTTCCGGATATCCACTACTGACAGCTCCGTACTCTTGGAACGCCAATCTCTCAACTTCTCACCACAGACCGGAACGTCATTGCCAGGATGAGACAATATGTGATTGTTGAGAAGACGGAAATCCAGACAGGGCCTGACCGGTGTCGACGTCTTGTGTTCTTGGCAGGTCGCTAGCAGGGGCAACACAGCAGCTGGCTCACCATGGATAGCAGGGTCGTGAGGCACCATGAAGCCACGGTCAATCCACATGGCGACTTCGTCACGAAACTTCTGCTCTTGCGATGGCGTCAACTTCCCACGGGAATACTCGCCAAGTCCACTGCCGATGGAAGAAGTAGGTTGCTGTCCGCCTTTCCATTTCCACTCGACTTCCCAATAGCCACGCTGCGGGTCAAAGACAGCTTCACCGTCGTCCATACTAAGGCGCACAACGTTCTCGTCTTGCGTGACACCGACATGACGGGACAGCTTGTTGGCAGCAGCTGCTGGAGCAGTCGACAGTGTCGGTAGATCAGATTGCTGCGGACCAAAGCGCACACCACACAGCACATTGTCCACGTCGCTGTACGCCAAGTGTACACCTTGGTGAACCGAAATGATATTCAAGCCGATTATCATGTCTGCCATGACTGACGACAGGTGCTCGACTACAAGAAAGTCGGCCTTCGTCAGCGGCAGCTCAACAGCTTCATCGCTACGCTCGACTTCAACACAAACACGTCCCAGTATCTGCACTGCCTTACCACTAACATCCACAATTTGAGTGGCATCAGACATGATGTGCAGGTCCATGGCCGACGCTGCTGACGCTGCAATCAGAGAGTTGCTGGAGCAGGAGTCTACAGCTGCTGACAACCGATGCACATCATCAGCCTCACTCTGCCGTGCGTCCACATAAATGCGCGGCAAGCTACACGGGGACGATGTGGCAGTCACGGCTAAACAAACACCAGTGTCAGCTCCTGACTTGGCCGCGCTGGTCGATTGCTTGCTACGCTTGGGGCAGTTCGCCAGCATGTGTCCCTTCTCTTTACAGTGAAAGCACTTGCCCTTCAATTGGGGACATAAACTACGTTTGTGCCCAGACTGCTTGCAGTGAAAACACAATACACTGGATGGAACAGCAGTAGACGAGGATCCCTTGTTACTACTGCTGGCAGCTGCTGATACAGAACTTGGAAACTGGCGCGTCACTCGTTGCGCAGACCGTAATGCCTTCACCTGATCCGCACACTGGCGAATCTTCAATGAGCTCGCCGCGTTCTGCAAACGAATCTGTCCGGCAAACTCCACAGGTAATCCGGACAGGAACTGCTGTTTTAGCACAGGGTCCTCACTGACCTCTGTATGGCCACTGCACCGCAACAGTCGTCGCAGATCCGCCATATAAACATCGACAGTCTCATCAGTTCTAAGCTGACGACGCACAAATTTGACATAATATGTCAAATTTGCAGTTGCGTTCTGCATTTGGCAGCACGAAGGAGGAAGCATATTATGCTTCCTCCTTCGTGCTGCCAAATGCAGAACGCAACTGCTCATAAATCAATGTATCGTCCTTCCGCGACGAATCATCTAACTGAGACCATACTGTAAAAGCATCCTTGTCCAAGAATAGTGGTAAGTATTCAGCTCGCTTCTCCTTCGTCTGCCATCCTTGTATTTCGGCAACAACTTTAAATTTTGCCAGAAAAGTTTCAAGGTCTTCGCTCCGGCCACCGCCAAAAGCTTTCAACAACGACAGACCGACAGAAGACGACATTCTCAGCAAGCGACACTAACACTAATCTAAGCCGGGTTTCGGTACCACTTTGTGGGAGAATTAGACTATTATTATTACATACCGAAGGTTTATACAATGAATAAGAACAAATGCAAAGGAGCCATCAAAACTACGCTCCTTTCCGCACAAAACAGCAAGAAAGAACTAAGGAACAAAAGAGATCGCGTGCCTTGCGCACGCAGGCACGACAGGCTAAATCAGGTACAGCAGAAGAGAATGTCGTCATGATGTACAAGAATGCATAAGTACTGACGCAAGTCAGTACGACGTAAGAAGAGCAGCATGAAGTAGTACACTGTACACATCAAGGGGGGTCATTCTACTTCAGGCAGCACCCACGTGCTGGGATTGGCGAAGTGTAATCGGATGGCCGCTACAATTGAGCAGGCGAACAGGCACTTTGCCCTGAGATGGATTGACCAAAGCACGAGCGACAAATACACTATGCTCTTCAGCAAGTGGGCGGTCAGGCTCCAGCAGGAGCGGCGAATCATCCTCCGTGGGATCATCAAGAACAGCCCAGGCGAACACCTCATGGTGTGGGGGCACCATAGCGCGCCCGGACAAAGGGAGGGCAGTAAGAGTGGGGTCAACTGTGGACACAGAAGACTCAGCAGCGGAAAAGCGGAGGCCTGCACCATCAGACTGGAGGGTACAGGGGATGTGTGACAACACGTCACGACCTAGAATACAAGGGTGATGCAGTTGGCGAACTACATAAATGTCATGGAGGCAGGTACTAGCACCTACAGCGATGTGGACAATGGATGTCCCGCAGATATTGAGGTTGTTGTTGTTGTTGTTGTTTATTTTACTTCGCAGATTCTAACGGGCAAGTTGCCCAATAACAAGAAAGCGAAGGCAAAGAAAATAATACTAATAAAAGAAATAACCGGGGGCAGCAGAAAATGAATAATAGCTTTAAGAACTCAGATGGTGAGCCAAGGAACAAATTTCTATGTTACAAATAATCGCTTTTAAAAGTAAAAAGAAAAGAGCGGGTGGTACAGCAGACTTCCTATTCTGAATTCCCTGAACGAAGCAGAGACATTAGCTGGGTACATGTCACTATTACACAGTAGCAAGAGAGCTACCTCGGTCGACATCAGTGGACGTGGACTACGAGTGGATGCGACATACGAGTGGATGCGACAGCAACAGTGACTGGAATAATGGGTGATACGTTTCATGGAGCGACCGTATGTGGGATGACTGACATCTTGAACACACTGCGTTGGGGGATGGTGCGGATGTCGCTGGGTAGTGCGTTCCACAGCTTGGGAGCGGCAACAGAGAACCTAGCCTGACCAGCGCGGCTTGCGGCGGGTGGTATGTGCGCTCCGATGTCCTTCTGCAAGCGGGTACGCCGATCTTGTGACCTTGAAATCAGTCCACAGAGCCGGTTCCCCGCAATGCCGTGGATGCATCGCCAGGTGAGCAATAGCGCCTTTTGCTTGTGCAACTCCGAGATTCGGTAGAGTTCCACCCGTTGGAGGTCCGAACCATCAGCGCCGCAGATACGAAGGGGCGGCGGTGGCAATAGACATTCCTCACGAAGTCCTAGCTCCATGGCAAGTGGCAAGGAGAGGAGGCTCACAGCGGCGCCAGTGTCAACCAGAAACTTAACAGTGCGACCATTGAGAGTACCCAGGACCATCATGTCAGGGGACGTCGCCGTGAGACCTGGCAAAGCGTGCGTCATGAGGGAGGGACCATCACGTGGTGGACTGGAGGCGTGGCCCGTCGCTCCGGTCAGTGACCGTTTCCCGAAGGATAGCCAGGGCAGACTTAGGTGGCTTCCAAGCATTCTCACGCGGGTATTCTGGGACGGGTGGCAGATGGCAATCAGCCCTCCGGTGACCGCGGCGGCCACAGTTCCAGCACCCACTTTGCGTGCGGGTGGAAGACTGGGAGAGGGGACGGCTGTTCCGTGGAGGTCGAGGGCCCCCGGAGGGCATGGCAAGGCGGTCAATTTTGCTATTCAGCGACCCAAGGGCAGCGGCTAGTGCGGACAGGAGATGGGCTGCGGGCTGCGCAGCATGAAGTGAGCCAGGAGCGGCAATAGGAGCACCCGTCGCAGCCACAAGCAAGGATGGCTGAGCAAGGTCGGGTTGACCGGTGGTACGAGAGAGGTCACCTGTGGATGGCTCATTGCCCCATATGCGTTCTAGATGCAAATCCGTTTCCATGGCAGCCTGTACGGTAGCAGGCGGATTTTCCTGCAGGCCAAGGCGGAGCATGAGTGGCGTGAGGCACTCAATGAATTGGTCCCTGACCAATTGGTCCCTGACCAATTCTTCCCTGTCATGATCATCTGTGGGTATGCACGGACAACCATGCGCTGAAGATCATGGGCAATGTGGGCCAGGTCTTCACCAGGCTTGCGTCGGCGGGCCTTGAACTGGGCCTTGAACAATCGCATATTGGCAGCGGGTGGGAAACGTTGTGCCAGATTGGCACAGATATGCAGCCAGTTAGTGCGGCGAGCAACGGGCAGAGGAACGTGAAGCGCTGTGCAGCGCCACGTTGGCGTACTCCCAAGAACTGGGCCTTCTGGGCGTCTGCCCACCCATTGACAAGAGCACAATTATGGTAATACTGGTGGTACTCTACCTAGTCATCACTACCGTCATATGCCTCAGGCAAAACAACAGGGCGTGGAATCAGTGGATTGGCAGCGGCAGCAGGGGCTGCGGCGGCGGCGGGAACGGGAGCAGCAGGAGCTGCAACGGCGGCAGCAGCCTGCGCTGGGGCACCAGCAGCGGCTGCGGCTCGGGCAGGTTGAGCCATCTCGAGGTCGTTCACTGACGAAGATCAACAGCGTACGTCAAGTCTACTAATGCGTGACAGACAAACAACGGAGCGTGGGACAACCCACGGTGAATACAGAAGTCTACGACTCGGCGGAAATGAACGACAAGCTCAGAGGAGGGCCCACAGGGCGGAGGAGTGCACGTTCGTGCAGCTGAAAACAATACACAATGGAACTACAAACGGAATAACACAAAACCTGGAAACCTATCGTAAGTAAGGGTACTACAATAGTCTTCCCTTCAACACAACAGCATAACAGAACTTCAAAAAGACTCAGTGAACAGTCACTGCAACAATCGCCCAACGACAACCTAACAATGGGAACTCCGCAGACACTGCAACGAAAACACATGCAATAGAGGACAATATTTCAATAGCAACGATCAACGATCGTAACTTACGTGGCAACTTCGGCAATACCACCAACACAGCAACACTTGCTAGCAGGAACCCTTCTGGAACCTTTCGCGGACAACTTCGGAAGACAAGGACAACGGTCTGATCGCGTGCATATCCATGCTCTTACCTGGCCAGCTCCGCTCTCCGGTGATCAGTCGGACGCGAGCTCCCGAGCACCACAGCGGCCTTTCGCCGCGTGTCACGTAGCCGGCTACGCATTTCACAACACAAACCACTCCACGGTCAGATCAGGCTTCAATTCCGTCGCCGGCACTCGGCAGCAATACAACGACGGGCAATTAGCGCAACCACAAACCGCGAGCCATCGGAGCTTTTTCTCTCTACTCCGATCTTGGATCCAGTCACGAGACCAGGAACTTCTCCAGTGACGATCCGCACCGCACCAATCGTGCGCACAATCATTCTCTTGCACCAGGCGGAACCACATCGCCAAAGGCGTATCAGACCAGACGAAGCGTAACCCAGGCGAAACTCAATCGCCACGGGGGACAAAGGACAATCATCAGCGAAAGCTGAAACGAAACATGAATAGGACGGAGGCAGCGCCAGGCGCCTGTCAATCACAACAGCGTAATACGAGTACGATACCATGCATACAATAGGGCTCCTGACAATCAGAAACCATAAGCGCCAAAGGGGAAAACGAAAATCAGCGGAAGCCGGGTGATCAGCGTTCGTGGTTGGCCCTACTAATCAATAGGAGTGCCATGGTGGCGGAAGATCACAGCGTACCTGACGGCACACTCTTCCAACGTAACCCAATCATAATATTATTATCGGTGGTGTGCTTGCGCCCGTGAAGCGAGCACGTAGATCCACGTGGACAGTAAGAACGAGTGGGCGAGACGCACCCTTGGTACAGTGCGTGCAAGGAGCATCGATCTCAGCGTTACCTCACTTGATATCAGTGGCGGACAATACGTTGTATTGGACTACTAAAGTCTCGGCGCATCCTGAGCAGATGGCTCGAGCGCAGCGTAATAATCATGCAACATTTTATCACTGTCCCAGATGTAGTTGCGTGCGTGATTCTTCCATAATAATATTCCTACCAGAACAGTTCGCGACTGTTTTTGTTTATCGTAATGCCGATGGAACATGCACACCGGATGTTATTCCGTGCTCAGAACTAGAAGCAGAACTCAAACTTCGAACTGGTGCCCCAGAGTGCACTGTAACCACGGAATGTTTGAGGACTGACTGTTCACAGCGTCATGCAAGACCCGAAGTCTACCATGTACTGATGTAGACCTACCATGTACCGGATGCCAAGAGTAGAGTCCAGGCTAGGCGTACACACACAACAGAACACAGTATTCTGGTTCAGGCAGGCCGTGGTTCTGACCCGGTATCGTCACAAGCGTAAATTATTTTTACCATGAGAGTTGAGAGAAAGCTGGCTATATAGCATTTTGACGCATGCAAGACATAGCATGGAAAATGTAGCGGCGTAAACGGTAAAGACTATTATGTAGTCAGCGAAGTATTCTCAGCGTAAGTATTGCAGCCAGCAGGCTATGCGTACAGAGCAGTGGCCAGAGCAGTGGGCAAAACGTGAGTAAGAGTTACACGAGTTCTGCGGGCATTTCCGCTTCCAGCGCCAGTGGGTCACTGGCTGACCGGTCGGCGATATCCGTAGTGCCCGTGTCCTTCGGCTCGGCCACTGAGGCGGGACGGGCGTCAGCGCTGTCGTTTCCGCGCCGTGCCAGCGGGCTCCTACTCCTAGAGCGATTCCTCGACGCAGCTCTGGAGTTGTTGCGCTGGCCAGGGCGCTGACGAGGAGGGCGACCGGGTTGTGCGCCATGCCCAGATGCGGTGTCCGAGTGTGGCCACGAATCTCATCCTCAACAACGGCTGCCGCCCGCAGCTCTTCGTCAACGTTCTTCCGCAGGAAGCGTACCAAAATTCGTTCCAGAAACGACAGGTCGTCCCGGAGACGGCGTAAAGCTCTGGCAGAGCTAGTGCGGCGCATGGCCTGCAGGGCGTTGGCCCCATCCTCCAACGCTTGGCGTACCTCACTCATGGTCGTCGAGAGTGAGGGAGAGAGAGGAGCTGAACTACCTTCGGACGGGGACCAAGAAGAATCCTAGTCACAGCACCAAGTGTCGTGGCCTAAGGCTGAGTGTCGTCTCTACGTAACTCCGTAACCCGAAGTCCGTTGGCACAAAATATAATGTGCACTTCTTAGCCCCAAACCCAAGCGTAACGGACAACACGAAGCACAAGCAGTTAGTTGTGGATTCAGTTCAGGTTCAATAGTGAGGAAGGATGTTGCTCTCACTCAGTTGGGTCAAACTCTCTCTGAAGGACTAAAAGGGAAAGCAGGTTCTAATATAGTAAAAGAGAGTAAAGGAAAGAATAGAGATCGGGGGATTGGAAGGTAGGGTAGTGATAGCAGCGAACGAGCTGTGAGCTGCGCTAAATTAACTATTGTTAATGAGGAAATGGAGTAGCAAAGCGGAACAGCAGACCAGCGGACCGGCAACAGAGGCAATAGACGACAGTTCTATGGTAATGGATAGTCTAGGTCCGGCGACAGAGAAGTTAGCTTATCGTAATCAAAAGGAAGAGAACAATACTCTAATGGGCATTGATGAGGGGCTGCGGTAGAGGTAGGTGCCAGGCTGATAGTGAATGTGTGCAGTACTATAGTGTATTGGTGAGTAGTAGAGGGGACGGTTCCAAATAGGACACCGGTTGCAAACCGGAACGGACTCAATATTCACTTTCTCTCTTGGTATTTTGGGTACGGCACCAGCTCATGATCCAAGATTTGTTTGCTTTGGGTGTATCTTCGACTGTTTTGCGTTGGTTTGCGAGCTACTTCACGGACCGTCGACAGAGAGTAGTTCTGGCGAGTGGGCAGTGCTCGGGCCTAACTGCATGCGAGTGTGGAGTCCCTCAGGGTAGTGTACTGGGTCCTTTGCTGTTTTCACTATATACCATGGACGTCCATAGCGTCACCAGCCCAGCACACTCCCAGCTGTTTGCGGATGACATCCTTCTCGACACCGCAAGCAGATCCGTAGCAACCCTAAATCAAGTCTTATCAGTTGCTGTGTCAAACTTGGCTGACTACCTACACGGGAAAGGCCTTTTTTTTTCTTTTTTTTTTATTGGGAACACAGCCCTACAAAGAGACATGTGGAGACAAACACAAGACAAGACACAGGGGATGTAGGGACGACGTGCCGATGTACAGGGAGCAACTCGACCGACCAGGGGTCTCGGCGTTAGCGTTGCAACCTGGCATCGAAAAAAAGGGGGGGGGTTGCATGGTCAGGTAGCAAAAATAATAATTTGGTGCGAGAAAGGGGCGCTAGTATTGCACCAAATAATATAAATACGTGTAATGACTAAACCAGAAGGGAAAATGAAGAAAGAGAACAATAATCATAACAAGCAAGTAGTAGTAGAGAGGTGAATACTAAATGGGTCTCAAATCTCAATATCATCGTCACAGGTACTGTGTGGACCACAGCCATCTCTTTCGGATTAGATCCTTACATACGTTGACCTTGAAGGTTTGGAGGCGTCTTGAATGAGGCTCGTGAAGCAGGAGGTCCGCAGGCAGGTTGTTCCAGGGTGTGATGGCGAAGAAGGGTAAGGATCGCAGGAGGTAGTCAGGGGCTGTGCGAGGGGGTGTCCACTTCAGCTGAAAGGCATGGTGCGTCTGACGTTTTTGCCGTGTGCACATGCTAGCTACGGCAGGGGGCTTGGTTGGTGGCAGCATGGCCTTTACCTGGGGAGGCCCTGGAATGTAGTGCAGCTTGAACAAGTATGACAGGGCTGCCACCATCCGACGAAGCTGAAGACTTTGGAGGATGGTTCCAGGTCCCAGGAAATGCAGGGCACGTTGCTGAACCTTGTCCAGCTGGGCCATGTTAGTTGCGGCTGCGCTCGACCAGGCCAGTGGGGCATATTCAAGTAGGGGTCGCACGAATCCCTTGTAGACCGTCACTCGACCATGGTCGTCCAGGATGGGTGCTGCCTTTCGTAGGAAACCCAGCCTTTGGGAGGCGCGCAGTGCAACACTGCGAGTGTGCGCTCTGTAGGAGAGAGTAGGGTCGAGCATGACTCCCAGCAGCTTCAGGGTATCTGTCTCCTGGATTGCTTCACCTCCAAAGGTGACTGGTGGAGTGCAGGGGGGAACGTGCTTGCGATGTAGAGTCATGCGCTGTGTCTTGGCTGGCTCAAAACAGATACGCCACTTGCGGCCCCACTCCTCAAGACTGTTGAGGGACCCTTGGAGGGAGGCGGTGGACTGTTGGAGATCGTCAGTTGGCTGTACTAAGCTGTAGAGTGTGGTGTCGTCTGCAAAGCTACTCAGCTGCGTTCCTGGAGTTAAACATTGTTCAATGTCACAGGTGTATAGAAGGAAGAGGCTGGGTCCTAGGATGCTGCCTTGGGGGACACCAGCCTGGATGGGTTGAGCATCTGACGTCTGGCCTCCAACCACAACGCGGATGTTTCGGTTGGTGAGGTAGTCCTGTAGCCATACAAGCAGGCGTCCGTCGACGCCGGCCTGCTTTGATTTGTACAGCACTCCTGTGTGCGATACCCGGTCAAACGCACCGGCAATATCCACGGCGAGGCCCTGGACACAACCGCCAGTACTTATGGTGTGGACCCATTCATGTTGGAGAGCCGTTAAGATATCTGCGGTTCCTCTACCACGTCGGAATCCAAACTGGCTGTTTGGCAACACCTCATGCTTCTCTAGGTAGTTAACCAGTTGCGTGTTTACAATGCCCTCCATGACTTTCGACATGATCGTTAGCAGTGATATTGGTCGGTAGTTAGATGCCAAAGATCTGGAGGACCGTTTGTGAACTGGGACTACATGGGCAAGTTTCCATGCCCCAGGTTGCACACCGGCTACGAAGCAGAGGGCGAAGAGCTTTGCCAGTGGGTCTGCAAGTTCAGATGAGCACATCTTGAGCACACGAGCAGAGATGCCATCCGGTCCAGTTGCTTTTGATACAGCTAAGTTCGCCAAGTGCCGTTTGACCGTTGCTGCGCGGAAGTGAATGTGCTTTAGCGTGGCATAGGCAGGTCGTTGCAGGTCAGGCAGGTCAGCAGCACAGAGGTCCTTATTGCCAAGGCTACACTTGTTCGCAAAATGCGCTGCAAAGCACTCGGCTTTCTCACGAGAAGAGTGGAACTCTTGTCCTGCAGGGTTGGTCAGCAGGGGGATGTCAGAGCAACGTCCCTTGCCTGCTGCGCTCTTGATGGTTGACCACCACTCTTTGTCCCGGAGGGAACCTGCAGTAAGCTTGTTGCGAATTCTACGTTGATGTGCTAATCGCGCTGCATGACACGCTTCCACTTCGTGGTTAACAGTTGTGATGTACTGGACCTTGTGGTTATCGTTGCGGGGATTGCGTCGCCACAGCTTCCATGCCCTCTCCTTGGCATGATTGGCGTTAGAACAGTCCGGTGTCCACCATACAGGGTTGGATTGGTGCACCACAAGCTCTTTGGATGGTATGAACTGTTTCATTCCATGCATGATGACATCAGTTACGAGCTGACAGGACTGCTCCGCACACCCATGGATCTTGGCGGGCCAGTCTATGTTGCGGAGGTAGGCTCTCAGGCGGTGCCTGTCAGCAAGGGCGTATTTCCAAACCTGTCGAACAGCAGGATCTTCGCGTCGTGGATGCTGTTGGAGAAACTCGGCAATGATAACGGCATGATCAGATCGTCCAAGTGGTGCATAGGCTGTGGTGCATACGGGGTGTGGGAAATCGGAGATGATAAGATCGAGAGTATTGTTGCCGCGGGTTGGCTGGGTGACATGCTGGACAAGATGATGTGCTGCGCAGACTTCCTCCAGGCATTCACCGGCTCGGGTAGTCTTGCTACTCTGTAGCCAGGCTGAATTATGCACGTTGAAGTCCCCTGCAATTATCACATTGCTGCCAAGACGGCGGACATCATCCAAAGTGTTGTCTAGGTAGTCCATCAGGCTGGTGTCTGTCTCTGCACAAGAGCCAGGCCGGTAGAGCGCACCCAGAACAGTCTTTGTTCCGGAGTGCATTGCCAGGGAAATCCATAAGAGCTCGTGATCACGGCAATCTATATCGTCGTGGTGGGTAATGGATAGTTCACTCCTAGCCCACACTGCCACACCGCCACCATGGGCATCTCGATCCTTCCTTATAGGGGGTGAGTATCCTGGGACGGTCAACTCATGGGAGGAATTATCTGAGCAGAGCTTCGTTTCTGTTACTATTGCCACGTCTACATTATACTGCAGGATTGCATGCTGCAGGGCACCTATCTTGTTGCTCAGGCTGAATGCATTAGTCACTAGCAGTCGCAGAGGTCTGGAATCCATCATTGGGCATGAGAGGACTGGGCATCCTGCTGGGGTGGCTGCGCATCATGCTGGTCATGTTGTGGCGCAGATCCGTTTGATCTCTTCAGGTCTCCAGCCTCTGGTGGGGAGAGGTGGGAGTTTCTCCGTTTTTGGCCACTGTGTAGTGGAGTGGAGATGAAGTCTGCCGGTGGTGGTGGCGGCGGTGGTGGTGGCGGCGGGGAGGAGGAGGACGTTGAACCCGGCTGCTGTTGTTGCTGTTGCTGTTTAGTCAGAACACTGGCAGAGGTGCTGTTTCTGCTGCTGTGGCTGCGACTGCTGGTGCTGCCCTCAGAGCTGGTTTCTAAGAACCTCCATGGCCTGCAGTATACGGGCCTTGGCCAGAAGTTGGGCGCTGTCACTGTGGAGAGTGAAGTGGCATCGATGGTCACTCTTGCGGAAGCACGCCCACTTTCTGACAGCCATATACTGCAGGTGTGGACAGGAATGGAGGCGCCCAGGAACTCACTCCTGGTTTTGATAAATTGCCTGAAGTGGCTCTCAGTGCTATCTGTGGCGATATTGCCCACATACACCACAGCACGCTTGTTTTTGGGTCGTTCTGAGGAGACAAGCTTCCATGAGTCATCCTCAATAACATGGAAGATTGGCTTGGATTCTGTCACATCTGTCTGGGACTTGGTGGGGATGGCATCTTGGTCGCCATCCCCTTCACACTCGTCACTGCTAAGGGAGATGTTGCAGGGGACGCTGCCATCCTCTTCACACTCGTCACCGCTACGGGAAATGTTGCTGGGGACGCTACGGGACATCGTGGTGTCATGCTTTCGAGTACCTGTACCCGCACTGCCTGCTTTGGTACGCCTACGCGAAGGTTGATCCGCACCCGTACCCTGCTGTGTTTGAACTGGCCTTGGGGTAGCTTTTCGCAAGGCAATGGCGGATTCTCGGAGAGACACTAAGGGGGTGATTATATGTGCAGCTCCAGCCCGGGCTGGTCGACAGGCGGGCCAGCCCGCCTGCAACGGGATCTCGGGGTTGTACACAAATCCACACAAAAACCAGTGGTGCGTTTACATGGCAAGCGGGCTGGCCCGGCGAGGCGGGATCCCGCCTCGAGGCACCCGGGATCCCGGCTAGGCGGGCCAGAAAAAGCACATATAAACAGACCAGCGCGGGCCAGAGTTGTATTATTATGGTGTCGACACTGCGTTCATACTACAAAATAGGTACTTTTACCTTTTGAGGGAAGTTATAAAGAGGATTCCCGATATTGTCTTGAAAATCTATGAAGTTTTTTGTACAGCAACAAGAATGACGTGCAGTGAGCACTGTTCATTATGTCGACATGCATGATTTACATTAAAATGGAAGGGGAACTACTTGCAAAATACTTTGATATGGACAGCTAAAAATGTGAAAAACAGGAAAAAGAAACGAGGTGATACAACAAACCAAACATGTGCCACAGCGCGAAAAGAAATCAGCAGAAGAATACATTATGTGAGAAAAAAGTTGTTAGGTTTAAAACCTGAGTATGGCTTGCAGCCCTGCGTTTCAGCCCGGGGCAGCACACTACAGTCGTAGTGTGTTTGCTGCATACTCACAACGGGCTGGCGTGTGCTCAGCGCATATAAACTCACTGCGGGCTGGCGACAAGCCCGGCCTTGCACATGTAAACACCCTTGGCGGGCTGGCCCGCTCGCTCCGGCCCGGGCTGGTGTTGCACATATAATAGGCCCCTAACTCTTCAGTCACATCTTTGAGCTGCCTTGACAGCTCGTCAACCCGTTTGTTTAGGCGCGTCTCCCGATCAGCCGATTCCGAGACAAATGCGGCCAATGTTTTCAGGATTTCTACTACAGATACCTCAATGCCCGGCAACGACGCCATCAGCCTCAGCTCTTCATCACTCAGGGCAGTCGCGCGAGTGTTTGTTCTCGTGGTGGCCCCAGGCATGGCGGAGGTCACCAATTTCTACGAGCACTACTAAAAAACTTACTGCTACCCTACGGAAACTACCTCCAGTCCGGCCTGATGCCGGCTGGGCTCTACCAAGAAAGATTTACGGGAGCTTCAAAAAGTGCAACCTACCCCTACTGAACTACAAAATGAAAAGGCCTGGTTTTAAACCCTGACAAGACGCAGGTCTTAGCCATTGAGGCATCACGCCGTAGTACCCTGGAACTCAACGTTAACTGCAACGGGACGCCTCTCACCCAGACCACCACTGCTCGCTTTCTGGGCCTACAGATCGATTCCTGTCTTCGGTGGGACGCGCAGGTCTCCAGCATAGTACGTAAAACTTCCCAGAAGCTAACCACCCTGAGAACCATCCGCCCGTCGCTATCTGAACGCCAGTCGCTCCTCTTCTATTCTGCCCTTATACTTCCTGACATGCTTTATGGATCAAACGCGTTCTTCTCTGCCCTCACGGCTCAGCAGCGGCACCAGCTCACTGTCCTCGACAAGCGATGTGTTCGCTGCGTAGCCAATCTGCCCTTCCCGTCCCATACCACTCCTATATACACTCGCCTTACCCTGACCCCTGTAATTGAACGTGCCAAATGCAAACTCCGTTTCCTTATGCACCGTGTCCACACCAGCAGCATCAGCCCTCTTCTGAAAGATAGAGTAGCCCTCCAACCTCCCAGTGACACCCGTAGCAATGACAATTGCAAATACGTTGTTCCGCTAACTCGGCGAACCTCTGGCGACAGCCGACCATTGGTTTCCGCCGTGAAGCTTTGGAACACCCTGCCACAGGAACTCACGTCCGCTCGTCGTCCAACCCCGTTTAAAAGATTGCTGAAAGTGTTTTTCTACGGTTAATATGGCCGAATAGCACCTCCCTCTGGCATAGGTCCTCATCTTCCTATTTCTCCCTGATTGTTACTTCGTTCGAACTTGACTTGTAATTACCAGTACAAATACTTCCTTTTGATTGTTTTCTCATTTTCGCAAGTGAAGCTTTATCGAGCTACACTTTTTATTCTATCGCCATCATAATATTGGGCATCAATGCCCGTTTGGTTTGCGATGTAAAATAAAACTTCAAACAAACAAACAAATTAGAAAACATATGTCACAGTGAGACTACGATGTGTTATACTCCGAGCCAAAATTCCATGGCTCTGCGATGACCAGAAGCGCCATATCAAGCAGGTGAGTTTTTGACGTGTTGCTTCGCACTGCGACTTGAGTTTTACGACTTTCGAAAAATCAACTTCTTGTCGCAGGTAAACAGCGGCTCGCCTCTCGCCAATAAAGCACCGCATACCAATCAAAACTAATGGAAGCACACACAAGGCTTATTGTTACTCTGTACTGACCGTCGTGGAGCGATAGCAATTACCTAATTTCAGACCCAGAGTGAATTTGACGTGCACTCTAAAACGTGTCCGGTTTGGAGCCACCTCTGATTTGAACTTTTTTGAAGCGAAAATTTGGCAACTTGGAGGCAATGGGTCAACACAAAGGAGTGGCTCAGTTCGATTGACTCTGGCCCCAGAGCAAACTTCAACATGCCAGTTTCCTTCCACAAACATATTTCGAGTGAAAAATCCACGCTGATGATCGGTTTGGGTCTATACAAATTGGGCTGTCAAAACGTCCCGGTATCGAGCCGTCCCCTCTACTATCTTTACAGGGCCATGACACTAGCAGTGCTGTGCAAGATGCTGTCGGCGGTGACATGGCTGTTTCAGCGGATGGTACCTGGATGCGCCGCGGCTTTTCTTCACTCTATCGCGCTATGTCCGTTACTGCATGGGAGACTGGCCAAGTCGCTAAGTGACGGCAAATCCGAGTATCAGCGGTAGTGGACGCCTGACAAACAAGCTCATTGACTCCTTGCAGAACTGGTATGGGAAGGCGATAAGAGAGAATAATGGTGACTACTGTGCTACGCGGAAAGCTATGTGTGCCTCGCTTTGTCATCGTGCATCCACTGATGAGAATTCCCGTCATGAGTTCTGCCCAAATGATAGCTGGTGTGGCTACCACAAAGCTGCTGCTGACAAGCCTTACGAACACCTGAACCCTATTCCAAAGCCTATCTACAAACTAATGGTGCCAGTGTACCGTGACCTTGCCGACAACTAGCTTCTACTGAAGTGCGAGAAGGGTGCGACACAGAATCGCAATGAGTGTTTTAACAAGCTGGTATGGTCATATTTGCCTTAAACGGAGTTTGCTGGTGCATGTGTTGTCAACATTGCTGTTTACCTGGCTGTGATTCATTTCAACCATGGCATTGGTACTTTCGAGCACATCCTTTGCGAAATGAATTGCCCTGTTGGAGACTGCACCCGTCCAGTCTTCTCCGATCTCGATGTTTCACGCATGGAGAAGAGCCTTGCAAAGTGCAGTGCAGCAGCAAAGTCAAGGAGAAAGAGGCTCAGGAGGATAAAGAAGGGCTTGGAAGATGAAACTGTGAAGACTGAGGAGCCAACTTTTGGGTCTGGTATGTTTTAGTGTGACTGGCAGCTACCAATATGCAGGAAAACTGGCCAATTTTGATAGCTAATTTTCTCCATTTTTAGCTGCTTTTGGACTCTTCCGTGCAGCGTATCTCTATGGATATTGTTATTCTGTATGTACATAGTATGTATTTTTGATTCCTTGCTGGATTGTCCGGGGCACTAACCTCTCTCCTGTTGACTAGCTGATACTTGGATTGTTTTCTGCCTCCTTCTTGAATTGCTGGTTTTGCGCATTTTACACTCCCGTATGAATTTTTTGACCTCTGGTGAGATTCATGGAAGTTCTCATGGTGTTCTTAGGTTAGTGCCCTCCGAAGTGGACTATAGAACATCAATACACGAGAATTGGTATCTTTTCCAATGCAATGTGTTCTGTATGGTGCACGCCGTGCCGGATTTTGTAAAGATCGGAAGGCCACACTGGTCAAGTCTGGCCACAGGCAGGGTCACACTTCTGGTCTAGTTTTGTCGTGGCATTGTACCTGTGCTGTCTAAAGAAAGAGTACAGAAAATGTCATTAGATTTCTTTGATGGATCTCGAAGTTATAAAGTAACCAATACAGATGTATGCGTTATAAATTAGGATAGCATGTGTACGCTACCTACTGTATATGTTATACGCTGATGGTCTGGATCAGTAATGGTCCAGAGGTCATACAGACAGTGTTTTCAGTGAGCAGTAGGGTAGAAATCATGGCAATAAATTGTTGTATGCTCGAACTCGTCTTCTTCAAAGTAACACACGACGTTAGTTAGTTCTTTCTCACGCTGCAGCAGTACGAGTACATGTGGCAGAAGATGCGAGTGAGTCAGCCTTTATCAGGTAGTATAACAGGTACATGCATCTCGGAGCGCGGCGGTCGACAGACATGCACAGTAAAACCTATTTAACCCACATGCATGCACGCATACACACAATAAAACTTAAAACAACCAAAACATCAATATGCACATTTATCCAGACACACTCTCACATACACACACACGCATGTGCGTGCAAACGTACAAAACGTGGACACATGTACACCAAGCAGATAGAATACAAGGAAGTGGGGTTTGCCATAGTTTTTTTTTGCAATTTTGTCTGATAAATATTTACGAGACTTTGCATCGAGCGACACCGCGGATAACATTGAGCCAAGAATTATGCAATAAACCAGAAGAGATATCTCTTCACAAGTAGGCAAATAAATGCGTAGGTGCCCGGCAACAGCAATCGGGCGAGTCACAGCAATGTACGTATTGCAACTTCAATGATACAAATACACGGTTGACCACCCATGCCTCCATTTTCGGCGGGTCAACCACATGGTGGCCCGGCAACTTCAAACGGGAACACACCGATACAACAGACACAGTTGACCACCCATGCCTCCATTTTCGGCCGGTCAACCACATGGTGGCCCGGCAACTTCAAACGGGACCACACCGATACAACAGACACAGTTGACCACCCATGCCTCCATTTTCGGCGGGTCAACCACATGGTGGCCCGGCAACTTCAAACGGGAACACCGATACAATAGACACAGTTGACCACCCATGCCTCAAACCGGCGGGTCAACCACATGGTGGCCCGGCAACTTCAAACGGGAACACACCGGTACACAGTTGACCACCCATGCCTCAAACCGGCGGGTCAACCACACAACAACATACAGGTGTCACAACACTGAGACAGTACAGCACAACACTGAGAGGCAAATGCATTTGACCCTCCTTGGGGCCTCGTCATGTGGCACAAGATACCGACGTGTCATGTCTAAAGGGAGGGAGGGAGGGGAAAAAACACAACCTTGAGTCACTTTGGCTAACTGGATGACAGAAATTGTTGACAAGGAAGTTGTTTTGCTGACACGAGGCAGGGCAAAGCGGCCATGCAAGATTTATTTTTTCATCCACCATTTTCAGAAAAAATATTTTTTATTCATGTGCCGCGTGACGAACCGTGACAAAACACGTGCATGCGTGGGCTAACTTGGCTTTGCTGCTCAAAGCCGTCATTTAAGGGTGGCAGATGTAGTATCCCTGGGAGTCTGGTCGTAAAAGGTATATTTTCAGTTTTCCGACCATATCTCAGTCAGTTTGTAAGAGACTTACTTCAAATTTCGTACACACTCTCCTTGGGGACTACTGTCAATGAAAATACTATCAGTTAGCCAACAGCATATGGGAAGTTTGGCTTCAGGCCTTGCAAAAAGAAAAAAGCGGTCAAAATCAGACATAAAACCGAGCTAGCCATAGACAGTTGAAAAAGTCAGGGTGAATGGATTCTCCACACATCATATACGCATGACACTAGAAACTGAACCTAACAATGACAAGATTACATACATGGAAGTCCACGTTCAGCAACGAGAAGATGCATATGCAACCGCGCATAATGGATGCTCCAAGTTCAAGAAGCAAAATATTTCCTGTGAATGATCCTGAACTTGAAGTGCTCAATTTAGGTTCAAGTTGTACAGTGGAACATACTGTTGTGAAACGACAAGTTGTTGAGAGTGAAAGGCCTTCTCGCTTGTGACATTGTGTTCGTTTCAATGCAGCTGTATCCCGACTCCGCCGTACCACTGATGTTTACGACGTGGCATACGCTACAGGCGCTATGTGCGGTTTGCTGTGTGCGCTGTAGTTGTATGTTGTATGTGTATGCTTTTCTCATACGCTGTCATTTTCACGCTATAACTACCTGGTGGTTTTAGTGTTAGTCATTCAGTTACATTCGTTGTTCATTCATTGTTCATTGTTGTAAGTCGATGGAAGTGAAATATACTGTTGAGAATAAATAGTTGTCCTCGTGCCGTGTGGGGTCGTTCGTTCCTGATACTTTAGAGAACCGGAGGGTTCACAACATTTGGCGACCACGCCAGGATACGAAGCGAGCATGGCACAGGAACTATGGATTATTGAAGCCAGCTTTATCGCTAGCGGAATTCGGTATGGATTTGAAGGCGATAGGTTGAGAGAATACGTGGAGAAGAGGCTCAGACAGAGCGAGGAGTTTGAAGAGCGCAGTGCTAGACGGCAAGAGGGTGCGCTCCGCACAGAGTTTAACGAAAAGCTCAAGAAGATGGACGAGCGCATCGCCGTCAGTACATATTATGAGGAAGCAAAGCGAGATTTGCTTGCCTCGCCCGGAAGTACGCCGGAAAAGGCGTGTAAGACTTTACTTACAGACAAGCAGCGGTCAGAGGAGTATTCGAAGCCAGTTGGAGGATCAGTTCCAAGGCCCACTGCGTCGGTACAGAGCATGGCGACATCGGTCGGAGACGCTCAGAAGCAGCTGGAGTCTCGGCCGAACGACGTAGAGGCGAACGACGTAGAGGCGCAAGACGTAGAGGCGCAAGACGTAGAGGTGCAAGACGTAGAGGCGCAAGAGTTAGAAGCGCAAGAGTTAGAAGCCCAAGAGTTAGAAGCGCAAGAGTTAGAAGCGCAAGAGTTAGAGGCGCAAGAGTTAGAGGCGCAAGACTTAGAAACGCAAGGCGTAGAAGCCGAGAAAATGAGAAAGGCGATACTACTGGTTAGCACGGCAGAAGTAAGCGGCGAAACTGTGTGGAACACAGAGATCCGATGTGTGTCCTCGGATTCCGCGCCCGCCCCGGATCGAAGCAGTGTACCGGTGACCATGTCGTGTGTGACAGCCCACATCGCCCAGCTTTATGACATTATCGGTTGTGTGTTGTCTGGTCCAGCGTCTGCCCCATGTCGAAGTGGATCGGTGACAGTGTCGTGTGCGACAGTCCACAGCGGCAAGCTTCGCGATGTCGAGTTTTCTGAATTGGTGGGCATTAGTGATATTCTACCATGGCCACCACCGCAGCAGCAGATGACGCGTAGTAAGCCCCAAATCGTTTGACTTGTGAGTTGTTGTACGGCGGTGAGAAGCCCTTTGGTGGGGAGAATGTTGTGAAACGACAAGTTCTTGAGAGTGAAAGGCCTTCTCGCTTGTGACATTGTGTTCGTTTCAATGCAGCTGTATCCCGACTCCGCCGTACCACTGATGTTTACGACGTGGCATACGCTACAGGCGCTATGTGCGGTTTGCTGTGTGCGTTGTAATTGTATGTTGTATGTGTATGCTTTTCTCATATACGCTGTCATTTTCACGCTATAACTACCTGGTGGTTTTAGTGTTAGTCATTCAGTTACATTCGTTGTTCATTCATTGTTCATTGTTGTTAGTCGATGGAAGTGAAATATACTGTTGAGAATAAATAGTTGTCCTCGTGCCGTGTGGGGTCGTTCGTTCCTGATACTTTAGAGAACCGGAGGGTTCACAACACATACTGAAAAGAAAATTATTATAAACATTATGCAACCATCTGAAGCACATCCTAGGCAGCATCATGCACCCCATTTTGCCAGTACCCTAAAAAACACTGAAAAATTAAAAAAATTCACGGTTCGCGTGAGACTCGGCTGGAAACCGGGTTTTCCGCATCCGTAGGAACGCCACCACCCTTCAAGTATCAAGGCGCAGATGCAGCTCCTAAAGCGGGACACTGAAAATTGGCACTCAAATAATACCTCCTAAAGCACCACGATAATAATGTGATGCCTTCTTTGTCAACAGCTGTGTCCAGTACACCTTTCCTGGTGGCTCTGCGGTGCTTTCATGACTTCTTCTCAGTCTCTGAGGCCAGCTCTATCCCAGCATCGATCTGTGCTGCTGGAGCTCTGCAGCGCTGACAGACTCAGTGTACGTACAGCGCAAATTTTAAATAATTCTTGACATGCCATAATTTTAGGTCACGCATGAAAAAGCGCATTTACATGCGCTTATATCTTAGGAACAAGACTAGCTATGAAGCTCAAAGTTCACAGGATGAAACTTCAATCCATTACCTCTCTTTTGACACCACTCCCGAATTCTAACTCCAAAATTCTTATTTTTCGAAATTTACGACCAGTCTGCCACAAGCAAAAGCGGTCGTGAAAGCCAGATGGTCTTCAGAACCAGGTCCCACAGTGTCTGTGTAGAACTGTCCCTCCATGGAAAACCGGTCGTTAAGAGGAGGTGGTCGCTAAAACGAGAGGTCAACATACACCAGGTTTTACTGTACTTATAAAATCATCATGTATTGATTGATTGATTGATTGATTTTTATTTCACCGATCCTCCAGAGGCAAATAGATGCCTATTGAAGGGAGTCTCCTAAGTAAGAATGGAAAACGAGAAAGTATGTATTGACGGGTTGTCGGCAAAACTCTGCGTACATGTTGCGCATAATACGAAGTCTTGACCTTTGGATTTTGCCAGCCTCCATGTCTGTAAAGGCTATAATCTTATCGCCAACTCCTATTTCAAATATCGGTACCTGTGTATGTACTTGATCTAGTGGATATTACTCTAAAACTGTGAAATAATTTACGAGGCATAGTTGATGTTCGGTCGTGATGGAAGGAGAGGTGGAGTTGCAGTGCTGCAGATATGACCTGATTATCAGAAGGGTGAGGTTGACATGTTGGACGAGTATGACGACTACGTCGACAGTTGAACATGATATCAAAGATAACTAATTTGCCAATGTAAAATTCACCACTTGCAAGTTCGATAAACGCACCATTTCCCGAACTCTGAGGCTCCAAGTGTGCAACAAAGTGTATAAGTATCCCCGATGCCAAAGCGTAATATGAAGATTCTGCGAGCATAACGCGAGAATCCATTAAAGCCCATTTCCATGATTTCGCGAGCACAATCCGTCGGAGCCTAGTTATGCCTAACAGTCCACAGTGTGTGTGTGTGGGGGTGGGGGGGGGGGGGGGTGGGGGGGGGGGGTGTGTGGGATTTAGAGAATGAATGTGTGTGTGCGTGTGTGTGTGTGAGAAATGTAGAGAATAAATGTGTGTGTGTGTGAGAGAGATTTAGAGAATGAATGTGTGCGTGTGAGAGAGAGAGATTTAGAGAATGAATTGTGTGTGAGAGAGAGAGAGATTTAGAGAATGTGTGGGTGTGCGTGTGTACGCGCGTGTGAGTGTATGTGTATGTGAGAAATTTGGCTGTCCGATTTGGGGAAAGCCTGATGACGATACAGACAAGACCACTGGCTTTGCTCTCTTGAATTCCTTTTCTCTTTTTGTTTTGTACATTTCCGTTGTTGTTCTCTTCAACATTATTCACAAACACCCGGATTACTTAGTCACGCTCTATATAGCTATATCACGCAGTGCCCAACGTGAGAGCTTGTAAGATCATGATCAGGGCCCTACGTTATGCCTCTTTTTACTAGCTCATCATTTGTTTTTTATTTATTACAACATCTCAAGACTCGGTGGAAACACCGGCCAATGTTAAGAGAGTGGTTGATTGCCAACCACGGCGATAAATAAAAATAAGGGGAAGGAAAAAGAAAGAGTAGCAAAATGAACAGCAATAACAACTCCGTAAAGAAACATAATGTCAAATAAAAACATTGAAAAACACAGAGACGCAAAGGACATGTGGATAATCAGCTATTTATGTCGTAGTAAATAAGGGGCGGTACGGATCTTAAACAGGCGGAGTGAGGTCAGGTCCTTAACTTCTCTGGGTAGAGTGAGCCAAACAGAAAAAGCAATAAAGAGAGGGGAGCGCAACAGAGTGGATGAGTTACACTTAGGGAATAAGAGCGAGTTTCTAGTTCTTAGAGAAGAGAACCAATAAAACACATAAGATGAGGTGGGCACAACTCAAGCTTAATTTAATAGAATGGACAAGAGAAGCCAGGTGTGCACTGCGTCCATGTGATAACGGGGTTGTGTGAGCGATTTTAAAAAGAGCGGATGATGAGAGCATGCGTGGTTGACGGAGGAGAATTTTAAGGATTTTCTTGTGGTGTATTTCAAGCTTTGCAGCAGCGGAAGAGGATAATCCAACCCAAGACGTATCGGCATAATCAAATATTGGGCGAAGGTATGCTAAATAAAAAAGAAGCTTGCAAGAAAGTGGGAGGTAGGAGCAGTGGGGGGAGAGAATTCCTAAGGATTTACTTGATTTTTTCCAGATATTATTCGATGTGGTGTACCCAAGAGTGTGCAGAGTCAATCACAACGCCGAAGTTAGTGAGAAGACACTATGTCAATTGGATTTGGAAAGTTGGCATTGATGAGGGTTATCTCATTCTCGAGTTCTCGTATCAGCAGTGCCTCCTTGTTACATAAGAAGGATGCCCTCCTCAAGTCAGCGCTGAACCCAAAGAAGTGCAGCGTGACATAAGAAGGATGCCCTCGTGAAGTCAGCGCTGAATCCAAAGAAGTGCAGCGTGACATAAGAAGGATGCTCTCGTGAAGTCTGCGCTGAATCCCAAGAAGTGCAGCGTGACTTAAGGGACCATCGCAAATGTTCGCAGAAGCCCCCGAAACGAAGACCGTTTGTTTCGGGCCTGACCCCCCTCCCTCCCCCCACAAACGAAACGACAGTCACAATATGGGCTTCTTTATTTCACTTGGATGCTCACATAATAATTATTACTCTAGCAAGGACTACAACGACTGAACAAAATCACTCCAGTTGGACAAACATTCCGGCCGACCCGAGTTGTTGCAGGATCAGTGGACGTCATAGGCACCGGCGGATTATGCCGGCATAATTATTGGCATAATTTGGCGGTTGAAAATTTGGAGCATAATTTGGCATCCTGACGGAGGTAGGAGCATAACTACATGATTGTACCACAGTTCTAGTATGCTGCCAGGCTACACAATAGTGTACAATGCACCTGATCAGTCCTGGTGGTCTGCATGGTAAAGGTCTTGAAGTTGGAGGACATGCACTGCAGATACTGAGATAGTGTTTTCAATGAAAAGCAGGGTAGAAATCATGGCAATACATTATTGTATGGTCGAACTCGTCTTCTTTAAAGTTAGTTCTTTCTCACACTGATGCAGTACATGTAGCAGAAGATGCGAGTGAATCAGCCTTTATCAGGTATCCTGGGGCGGCGGACGAGATAGTGACGGGTAGTCCGCAAACTGACTCTGCGTACATGTTCATTATTCATGATACGAAGTCATGACCTCTGGATTTTAGCTGCCATGTCTGTGCAGGCTTCGGACATTGCTACGGTATAATAATTAACAAAATTGAGGCCGTGTAGTTGGTGTTCGGTCATGATGGAAGGAGAGGTGGAGCTACGGAAGAGATGAGCTGATTATTCGCAGGGTGAGGGTGACATATCGGTTGGACGAGTATGACGATTACGAAGATAGTTGAACATGATCATTTTCAAAGGTAACTCAAACTGATTTGGCAATGAAAAAATATTTTACTGAAGTAATGTTTACCCTTTTCCATGATAATCACTAGCATGCATGGACACCTTGGTATAGGGATACTCGTGTAACATATTGTTGTACTTATGGCCACTTGCAAGTACAAAAAGGCACACGATTTTCCGAACTTTGGGGCTCCATAAGTACAACAAAGTGAACATGTATCCGCGCGTGCCAAAGCATAATATGAGGATTTTGCGAGCATAATGCGAGAATCCATGAAAGAATAAATTCCATGATTTCGCGAGCATAATCCGCCGGAGCCTAGTGGACGAGTAACTCTACACTACCACCGGTACTAGTACCAGCAGGGCTAGGGGTTCATAAACCACGCGTTTTATGGACTCTTGGTACAGTGGTCCCTCTATAATCCGGCACTATTTGTGCCACGAAAATCTGCTGGATTAGGGAGGGTGCTGGATTAACAAATCTGATCTACTGCTGCAATGTGCATGAAGAGGACATTTGGCTACTGAAAATTGTGCCGGTTTATCGAGGGTGCTGGATTATAAAGTGCCGGATTAGAGAGGGACGACTGTACTAGACTACACACAGTGTACAGGCAGCCAGCTACGCGACACGCGCAGTTGCATGAATGGACTACGCGTCCTGACAAGCGATCTACGCTGGCTGTGATGGCATGCTAATCTATATCAGCTCCTACATGTCGTCAATACGTTTTTGAATTGAAGCCCGGTTTGCGATTTTCGACACCGACTCCCTCCCCACCCCCCCCCCCCCCCCAATCGTATGCTCTTCGTTTCAGGGGCTTCTGCGAACTTTTGCGATGGTCCCTAAGAAGGATGCCCTCGTGAAGTCTGCGCTGAATCCAAAGAAGTGCAGCGTGGCACAAGAAGGATGCCCTCGTGATGTCAGCGCTGAATCCAAAGAGGAGCAGTCAGACACTGTCTTTCTAAATAACATGTTAAATCGCACATGGTCTTGGTTTAATTTTTGGCCCTTTTTCGTGCTTTGGAGTTACTTATTGTTTTTGGAGAGTTCCATTCTCTCCACCGAATTGGTATTGCAAAAAAACAAGGGACAGTAAAACGAAGAAAAAAAGATCTTCACAAGTATCCCTAAAAAATGAAGAAGTAAGACACAAGAACGAGTGAGGCGCTGAGAACAGCGGAGGCGAGGTCCCAACAACACCACATTATGAGTTGCATTAGAAACTTAGATGATGGCAGTGGCTATTGATTTTAATTAAAAGATTTGCAGAGTTATCGTTTGCGATAGCATGATATTGTTTATACCTGGAAACTGGGGGAAACACTCCATGTACTTGCAACGAACATGTCCACGTGCTGACCTACATAATAAAATCTTTCATAATTGTACCTCCCGCTATTACACAAGAAAGTCGAGGCAGAAAGTCGACGCAGAAAGTCGAGGCAGCCATTTAGATGATTGCCTATATTTCAGAATCAAAGTTCCATGATTTGTGATAGTTGTGATAAATAAATGTTTCTTTTTTTTACTTGCACTGTATTTTCGTTTGTACTGAAGCTCTGCATGTCGTGACCAGTTATCAATGTACGTTCTTACGTGTACAAACTATACATACATGACATTGTAGGAAACACGACAGGTCACCGCGAGACAGCTCACAGCGCGACAACTCACAGCCGACAGCTCACAGTGTCGTCAACACACAGCCAAGACAACTCACAGTGTCGTCAACTCACAGCGAGACAAGTCACAGCCAAGACAACTCACAGCCACACCAAGTCACAGCGCGACAATTCACAGCCACACCGCACTGTCTTCTTCTTGTTCAGGCTTTGTCTTATGGACTTCTATTTTCTGGTGTCAACTGGGAAGTTCATTTTCATTAATCATATTCTTCGCCCTTTGCCTGTATTTACATCGTTATTCCCAGCCCCGCAATCTACCTGGAGCACGCGTTATCGCGACACACATGATATCCCGTATTTAAAATGCAGAACAACACTCGGTCAAAAATCCTTTGTGCTTCGTGCTGCTCTGTTTTTTAATGCTCTACCTAATGACTTGAAATCCTCTTTGTTTACCTCTCAGTTCGATCGTGGTTTTAAGCGCTTATTGGATGATCCAGTTTGGTTTGAACGATATCGTGCAATTTTGTTTGACAACGTTGGCAACGTTTAGTCTCTCACCAGCTACATGTATAATATTGCCCAGGTTCATTCAGCATACGTTTTTCTTCTTTTCTATTTATGTTCACCACTCATTCCCCCTTTTTTCTAAACATTTGAACATTTACACTGATGTACATGTATATACATTGTTTGTTCTTTTTTTTTCTATTTTATTTTATTTTATTCTTTTGGTCCCATCGGCCTCTTCATACTTGTGCAGCTGCACTGTTGAGCTTCCGATGTAAAACAAATAATAATAATAATAATTTCTCGATTAAAGTTCTCTGTTATTTTCGACTTTGCATTACATGTAAATAGAGAAGTGCCGGGAACGTCGCGTTATTATTATCAAATACATTTTAGGTTTTTCCTAGGACCAACCCCCACAGACTCCAGGTCTTCATTGCACTATTACATAAATATATTGACCTTTGATAAATTCCCACACTCATTATATTAGTGACCACATCATCAACAGTATCAAATTCAAATAAAATTTGCTTTGACTCAATAAATACCACTGCACTTTTCCATGTAGCACTGCACTTTTCCCCAAAAAGGAGTATTTCATAAACATTATTTTTTGGCCGTTGTGGTATTTTATAAACAGTATTTATTGGCTTTCGAGCCAATAAATACTGTTTATAAAATACCACTACGGCCTATAAATACTGTTTATAAAATACTCCTTTTTAGTGAAAGTGAAGGTCAACTATGTATGTATGTATGTATGTATAAAATACCACTACGGCCAATAAATACTGTTTATAAAAATAATACTCCTTTTTAGTGAAAGTGAAGGTCAACTATGTACATGCATAATAAATGTAGTAGCCTCAGGATTTATTGCAATTACATATCAGTTATAAAAATGTCGGGGGACCTCGGTTTTTATACTGGTATGTAATTGCAATAAATCCTTAGCCTCTACATGTATTACACATAAGGATTGATTGATTGATTTTATTTTACTTCGCAAGTTCAAACGGGTTCCTGGCCCAGTTATATGAAAGCGAAGGATAGAATTTGCCAAAATCCTAATGAGCAACAGCATAGGCAATATTATCATAGAAGTGGAGTACTATGCGAGCGAGAATACTGAGAAGAAAGGAACATGTCAAAACCTGACGAAACACAACCTATTTCAGGCATACATAAGGAAGGCAGGCTAGCTTAAAATCTTGCAATCTGGATACGGTGCGCACCTCTCTAGGCAAACTGTTCCACAGCAATGCTCCTGCGGTGGCGAATCTCGTTTGGCCACACCGACTGCGAGCTGGCTGGCTGAGCAGACCATTGGCATGCTGATGGCGCGTACTTCTGCCGCTGCATGCTGCTGGTTTGAGAAGCTGGGCTAGAGCAAGGCTAGTGGAGTCATTTAGACAACGCCAGATGAAGATCAGGAGCTTTTGTTTGAAAAGTTCAGTGACGCGGTAAATCGAGTTGGCAGCCAGGAGGGGCTGCATCGCGGAACATGGCGGGCTGCCATCAATGCATCGGATCGCCCGATTTTGCATGGCTTGCAGACGCTGAAGTTGGGTCACGCGGAGGGCTGCAGAGAAGCTGCAGGCACCATATATCATATCCGGCATGACAATAGCCTTTACATATACCTTGCGCGAGCTGCGGGAGAGGCATCGACGGGCTCGCCACAAGGCGCCTATCTTCCTCGCAACTTTGGTCACTATGGCGCTGACGTGTACATCCCAACTCAGGCGGTTGTCAAGAAAGACACCAAGATACCGCGCAGACTTCACTATCGGTAGAGAGGTATCGCAGCACACGATAGAGACCTCAGGCCCGGCATGTTGCGGTGAGATAGTCATTACCTGGCTTTTGGAGGCATTTAAAATAAGGACGCTGTGAGTTGCCTCGCTGTGAGTTGTCGACACTGTGAGTTGTCGCGCAGTGAGTTGTCTTGGTTGTGAGTTGTCTTGACTGTGAGCTGACGACA
>NC_088643.1:14495007-14497507 GCF_964019385.1 Sycon ciliatum | reverse complement strand
AAGTAGCAGCCGATGGTGGAGACGAGGAGACTAATGAAGAACGACGGAAACTCGGCAGCGACATTTAAGGAAGATTCGGAATGGCTGTGACGCTCTAATTTCAACTACAGGCGGATGTCAAACCATGGCGCAGTGTCAAGAGCGAATGCCTCATGGGCCTCGCGAATGATACTTTGTGAACATGTGTTTGTCACTTCGTCTCTTCATTGCTAAGCTACGGCATTATCATGGCAACTGAAGAATGGCTGTGACGTGACAATGGTGTGGTGCTGTGCTGTGTGGTGAGTGAGTGGACGGAGTGAATGCCCCAGAGGTATCTCGCGTTGCTACATGCCCTATGCTGTGCCATCTATCGAAGTCACACCTGGCCATCACTAGATGACCGTACTCTAACTTAGACACTTTATAGTACTGGTATCCTCAGTGTAGTCTATCATTATCGCCTTTGCTTAGCCTTAATCTTCGCGCTTTAATCTTCGCGTCATAATGGTGCCCCCTTTTTGCGCCTAAGATGTGCCATTATGTTTCCACCTTGTTTTTGGTACAAAAGAGTGAAGTTCACTATCGTTTATCCATTCTACATTATCAACCTTCACTGACGAGATCCTGATGATCGAAACAGCTGCTGTCTGAAGGAGCAGAGTACCAACTGAAGTGTCGTTTTGCTGATGGTGTGCTGTGGCAACGTGTTGAGGTCGGCCGGAGAGCGCAGCGGTGTGGTGTGGTGGTTGATAAGAATCTCGGCAAAGCCGAATGCTGCTACTTACCCCTCTTGATCATACCAAATTATGCCCATTATTATGCCGGGATAATCCGCCGGAGCCTACTACACGACGTAGGCTAGTCAAAGTGGTAAACGAAGAATCAATCAACATCAATTGAACATGGGTTTGACCGTTTTAAAAAGGCGCTAGTGTGATGGCTTTTATATGTCCCTGTATATTCCAAAAATGGATGCATGCATCTGCGCAATCCACACTAGTCCAAATGAAAACTATAATTTGTTTAGAACCGAACGTTTTCGTTCATTCTCTCCATGCTAGAGGTCTTAAAGGGAATATAGCGAAAATGGGGATACATGTACGTTCAATTAGTTAGTATTAGAGTTTCATCTTCATGCTGTTTTTGACCCGAAAATGTTTTTCTAGGGTGATGTTTATGTCCCTCAATGCTTTGCCCATGTTATAATTTGCTGTCTTAGTCATATTTGAAAAGGCAGCGACGGCAGTCAGTTGACAACAGTGTTTCTTCAGCTGGTTCTGTGTATTGCAATCCTTACACTTTCTTAATAAGTACTTAAATATTTAAAGTATAATTCTTTTTAATAATATTATTATTTTAATGACTAAGATAGTTTAACTATCTTAGTCATTTTTGCTGTATTCCCTATAAGAGCCTATGAAGAGAAGGGAACGAAAATGTCCGGTTTTTAAATTCCCTATTGTTGATTTGGACTGGTGTGGATTACGCAGATGCATGTGCTTCATTGAAGAATTTCCTTCAATCAATTAGTATTTTAGTTCAGTCTTTATTCCAGATTTCTTATTGGTTATTCTGCTGTGCGATGCTTTTTTGGTAGGAGACTAGCAAATCAAGCATCTGCTCGTGCATCACGAGAACGAGAGAAAGACTATATCAAGAATTTGGAGTCGGAAGTGGAGAAATTGATTCAGGAGGTGAGTCCTACTGGACCTATTATCCATGTTTTATAATTATCATTATACACAAGAGAGGTTGGAAGCTATCACTATCGCCTAGTATGTCGTTGAGACTGCCAAGTAATGTAGAGATATGGGTGATTGCCAACAATGGCCTATAGGATGATTCAAGCAAGAGAAGCGACAAAGAGAGCTAGTAACAGATATCTCATTCTCGAGTTCTCGTGTCAGCAGAGCATGCCTACTTCTATTCGACCATCTGTCATTGTAAACAAGGCGACCACTACTCTTCCTTGTGCGTTTATTGTTGTATGCAGAATGTCGAATTGAAGGGGAGAGTCAATTTTTTGAAGACCCTACAGAAGAATGAGGAGTTGGTGACCGCTGAAGATTCTGAGAGCGACTATGGCGTTATGAATTTTGATATGCCAAACATGGACATCAATTTTCTGGCGGAGTTTGATGTCGAGGTGAGTTTTCATAGTTTTCTTCGTCATGTTTTACTACGAGCTGTTGAGCATGAATCACTAGTCACGTGTTTTACACAAATACTACTACATGTACATGTTTGAACTCGGATGGTGAGCCAATATCGTTATGATGAAGAAAGGAAAAGGACAAAATGTTACGAGTTATGACAAACTGTCCACCAACGTAACCAGATCTTATACAGCCAGCAAGTACGACAAAATGGCACAAAACTGACAAGGAGTACTGAGACATTCGGCGACCTGACACCCCGCTCCAACACTTCTCCAAGGCGCAAACCAACAACCTTCCAACTTGGAACCTGAGCCTTCCAAGTTGGAAGCTTGTTGGTTTGCGCCTTGGAGAAGTGTTTT
>NC_088643.1:14457507-14490007 GCF_964019385.1 Sycon ciliatum | reverse complement strand
TCACCTGCTCTCTTCCCACGCCGCCAGTACTAGTACATCCTGCCTGTCATTCTTCCTCACATTCTGTACTGCATCTATTCATTCGTCACGCTGATTACTGCGAAGGATCACAATCGCCTAGTAAGCGTGTACAATAGAGCTATCCGAGCGGCTTGTGGGGCGTCGAACCCGTCAACTGGGAAGTTCATTTTCTTCAATCATATTCTTCTCCCTTTGACTGTATTTGCATTCTTATCCACAACTTTCTGAATATCCTCCTCCAAAGGTCCATTTCATTCTGATGTCATTACACATTTACAAGTACATAGATAGTACACTGTTGCTATGCCTCCCCTCGTTTTGTTTGGACGAACACGACAGACTTCTTCCCTTTTTCTTGACACATGCAGAATCTCCTTCCTTGTCGCGACCTATAAAAGCTGCTGTGACCCACTGATTTCTTCACCACAGAACGAGTGGAGAAGAGCAGTTCTAACCTCCTGGTGTGTACCAGTGACAGTCCGAAGACAGTTATTTCCTTGTCTCATTTGTGTTCTGCCTCCTTAACAGAACTTTCTTCCTTCATTCATTAACCGCACATTCCTTCTGCACACTCCTTAACCGCACATTCCTTCCGCACACTCCTTAACCGCACATTCCTTCCGCACACTCCTTCACAATTACATTTCTGGAACCCGCGTTTGCCGCAAAGAACCCTGTGTTCTGCGCTTTCAAGAGCGCTTGGTTTCAGACCTGTCCCTGGCTTCTTTGGGATAAGAAGAGCGAGACAGCCGTCTGATTCACTTGCCGGGTCGCGCTATCGAAAGAATTCTTGAGTTCGTCACGTGCGGATGCAGCCGTTCTGACCAAGGGCTTCCAGAACAGGAAAGACTTTGTGAAAGTCTTCGGTTTTAGGTTGTCCCATGTCAGGAGTTTTTTGCCCTGGCCATGGCGACAAGTGCAAGTAGTATCAGTATAGTGGTTGACCCCCTCGAATATGGGAGTCCTTCGCCCAGCTCAGTTCTTACAAACAAATGCAGTGATTGCCGAAACGGCCTGGCGGAAATTGTAGTTGAAATACAGCGAGAGCGACGCGAGGCAGCAGATCGAGAGAAACGTCTGATGTCCAAGATTGATCTGCTCACCCGGAAGGTTGAAGAACTGTCTCTGAAAGCTGCTGGGTCATCGGCATTTGATCACGGTGATGGAATTTCCGAAAAAGTCGACCAAAAAACAACGAACAAGAAAGGCCAAAAAAATAGAAAAAAACCGACCTAGTGACGCTGCCACATCAACGGGTACAAATACGGATACTCCAGGCAGCGACCACCGTACGACCTCCGAGACCTCCGTAGCTGTCGACAGTTCCAGTTCCTCTCCTGAGAGGACAATCGTATCGCAGCTCAGAAATTCGAAAAATGCCTCCATCCCAGCGCAGAGTGATTTACTTTCTAATTTCGAAGAGGACAACAAAGACAGTGGAGTATGGGAACTTGTTTGTGAACGAAAGCCTGTCGGAAGGAAGTGTGTGATGTTCGTTGGCAATCTTCCCTGCAGTGCAGTACCTGAAAAGATTGCTGAGTTTGTGACCATCAGAGCAAGTGAAGCCAAAGTGAACGTCAAGATCTACGAATGCAAAATTTTCAAAAAGGAAAGGTCCTCCTCGGCACGCCTTGTTTTGGTTGCTAAGAGTGCAGTACTAGTAAATTCGAGAGAGTTCTGGCCTAGACCTCTGTACTCACGTCTATGGAATTTCGACAAGTATGATTATACTTCTCCACCATCCCGATCACCTGCGGGTGATGATGAGGCAATGGATCTGTTAAGTGGCCTACCAAATATCCGTACTGAGACACGCCCAGCTGATGAATCCTCTGGTGCCATCAAGGGATCATCTATCAACTCGGAATGACCAGCACGAGCACGACCAACACGCTCCGACTGTATCTACCGAACGCCTTTGGCATAGCCTCCAAATTTGGTGACTTCCGCCATGCTCTCGCACTCCACTCTCCCGACGTCGCTATCGTTACCGAAACCAAGCTCACGGTGGAAAAAATGTCACAAGCCGAGACTGCCATCCCTGGCTATGGCCCTCCAATGCGGTTGGATAGGACGGCTCAAGGAGGTGGTGTCGCTGTCTGGGTGCGCAACGACCTAGCGGCTATTGAGCTAGGCATGGTCCCCCGTGACAACCAGGAGATCATATGGTTCACCGTCCGTCTGCGATGTGGTCGAACAGCTGTTGTTGCAGCCCTGTACAGGCCTGGTAGTGCTCCGGAGGGTGACACCAGGAGTACCTTGATCGCACTCTTGATGCTGCCCGATGTCATGGTACCCAGTTGATCCTTGCTGGAGACTTCAACGTCCACAGCACCGACTGGCTTTCATACTTGGTCCGACTTATTAAAATGTGCGCTTCGCTTCGAACGTCAACCAAACAAATTCAAATAATCTCAGGACGGAAAAAACTTTCCAGCTAACTAACATTATCCTTCAGTTGTCGATTTGTGATGTTGAAGAAGAAATGGCTCCAACTTCAAAGGAGGCAGCACCTCAGGATCCTGGTCGACTCGAGCATTTTACGTCCAAATTTTGTCGTAAGAGGACTCCTGGTGCTTCTCGCGCAACACAGAGAAGGCCTGGTGCTGAAATCAACACCCCAATGCGATGGGAAATTGTCACGGAGTACCAGAAACTCCTGGGCGATCGTTCTCGAGTGCCTCCCGGCGGATTGAAATCGCGCCAGTCGCTCTTTCCTTGGCAGAATTTCAGCAAACGCGTCATCCAGAAACTCGTGCAGAAAGCACCAGCATCGGTCCGTCCAGTTTGCTGATCTCTCTCGCAGTGGTTCACGATGTGGCGGGCGACGAAACAAGATCACAGAAGATATCGCCGAGAAGTTGAACGAAATAAATAACCGCCCCTGAGGTCAACTTTCAGGCGACAACCAGGCTGGAAAACTGAAGAGCAGAAAGGGTGAAGTATTCTGCGGATACGGTGCGTGAGTGGTGCGGAGTCCTCGGAGCCGCGATCACAATGCGTCATCCCTACATCAAGTTATGCTAAAGCTCCGTCACAAGATTGCCAGTCTCCGATCCGGGGGCAGTGGATTCGTGAAACAGGCAGGGAAGAGCACGCATTGTCTGACTGTATGACAAGTCATATCGACACAGATCAGGCTCAGTACGCGCGCGGCACACGTCGATGAGCAGTGATTTTTTTATGCGTGGTGGTGTACTTGTTCGCCTCATTTGAAGGTGTCGGGTGAGCGTCAGGCGAAAACACCTACAGCCACCATTCTGGCAGTCGTACTGCACGAGGAGGAGGCGAAGCCGATTGTCTAAATCGTGCCTATGGAGTGAAAAAATCAAGGAAGCGCAGCGTAGCTCGGAAGAGATGAAAAAATGTCGACGTTTTGCAGGTTGACGCACTTGCAGATGCGCCCTGAGACACAAGCAGCGATGAAAACTAGAAAGTCAGGCCAAGAAATGATACACTAGTTATCTATCTACCGTCTCTAGGTTGATTTTTTAGTAAAGGTGCTCCTTTGTACATATGCTTGAGTTTTGAAGTAAAGCGCACATTTTAATAAGTCGGACAAAGTAGTACAAAGACAACACCTGCTGGCGAAGCAATGGAGGAGCTCAGTGCTGCTCATCACCTCACCCAACACGTGCTTGAGCCAACCAGGGGCAATAACACCCTGGACCTGGTCCTTTCCGACTTTGACACCCCGGTCGTGTCTACTGTGCACCCACCTCTCGGCCGATCTGACCATGCCAGTGTGATTACCGACTTCCTGCGTGCTTCACCACACCGGGAGCCTCCAACCTCGAGGTGCGTGTGGCGCTATAATTTGGCTGACTGGCCACGTTTAAAGCACTTCTTCCGGCAAACAGACTGGTCCTCTATCATGACTGACAACATTGACCTGTCATGCGAGCGGCTGACTGGCAAGATCTCTGAGGGCATGACAACGTTCATCCCGTCCAGGAGCCTCAAGCTGCACAGTACCGACCCAGTGTGGTGGACACCAGAGTGCACCGAAGCCACAAAGAGGAAGCGAAATGCATGGAAGCGACTCCGTCTGCATCCAGCAGATGCACAACTCCAACTGGCTTATACCCAAGCCACAGCCACTGCCTCAGCATGCCTTCAGCGAGCTGAAGAAACCCATGCAGCATCCATCCGTCGAAGGCTCGCATCGGGTGGTTTATCCAGTCGTGAATGGTGGTCCACTGTCAAGCGTGCTGGTGGGTGTGGGCGTAGACATGATATCCCTACCCTCAAGGAGGAAAACGGCGAGGAGCTAACCACCAGTGAGGACAAAGCAGAGAGCTTTGCCCGGTACTTTTCAGCGAAATGCAGCCTTGGTGATGACCTTGATGCCAGCGACCTCCCGTATGTACGCCCGCGATCTGATGCTTGTCTGAGTACCATCCACTTTAGGCCATGAACGGTATGCCGTGAACTGAGGAGGATTGTCCCGTCCAAATCCACTGGCTCGGATGGTGTACCAGGACGAGTGTTGAAGCAGTGCTGTGAGGAACTGTGCAGGCCCGTGGCCCAGCTCTTCAGCAAAGCATTCCGCCAAGGCCGGCAACCGTCACTGTGGAAGCTTGCTTAAGTTGTACCTGTGCACAAGAAGGGTTCGAATTCCGCAACAAAGAACTACCGACCCATATCCCTGCTGCCAATACTGTCAAAGGTCATGGAAGCTATCATCAATCGTAGCCTTATGGGATTCCTTGAGCGCCGGCACATCCTCTCTGCTAACCAGTACGGCTTCCGCTCGGGCCTGGGAATGCAGGACCTCCTTACCCTACTACACCATCGTTGGAGTACCGTGGCTGCAGGGGGCGGGGCTGTGCGGGTTGTTGCTGTGGATATTGCTGGAGCGTTCGATCGAGTCTCCCACCCAGGTGTGATCCAAAAAGCCCAGCAGTACGGTGTATCCGGCATGCTCCTTGCATGGTTGGGGGACTACCTGCTGGACAGGCGCCTGAGTGTTGTCGTAGGTGGGCAGTCGTCCAGCCCACACCGCATCACAGCCGGTGTTCCGCAAGGTAGCTTGTTGGGACCGACACTGTTCCTCCTCTACACGAACGATGCCGATGACCACCTTCCACCAGGTGTAGATCTGGCCGCTTATGCCGACGACACAACGCTGTTTCAGTGCCTGTCCGCCATGGATACCATTGACCACAGCTCGACAGTCCTGCAAAATGCTCTCGATGCCCTTGTGAATTGGGGCCAGCCAAGTCCCAGGCCATGACTATTGACCATCACCGCCACGCCTGGGACCTCCCAGCAGTACAGTTTGCGGGTGTCCCCCTGAATGGAGAGAGTAACCTCAAGCTCCTTGGGGTAACCTTGGACAGCCAACTTTCCCACCGCAACCACCTCCGTACCATCGCCATCAGAGCACGCCAGCGTCTCGGGCTCCTGCGGAAGGCCTCGCCGCTCCTGGATTCTCGCAGCCGAGCTACAGTGTACCGTGGGTTTGTACGCCCAGTAATGGAGTACTGCCCATTGGTCTGGATGGGCGCAGCAGATTGTCACTTGCAGCGACTTGACCAGACCCAGCGCTCAGCCCTCCACTTGATTGGCCCCGGCGCAATGCTGCAAAGACTGTCTATCCGGCGCATGGTAGCTGCGTGTACCTATATTTACAAGCTACTGTGCTCCAATCCTACCAGCCCACTTCGTCAGCTCTTGCCTCCCTCTCAAGCCCCCCGACCAGCCCATGTTCGGCCCACTCGTCTCTCTCTCGTCCGTCTCGACATGCATAACTACCAGCTTGAGACAGGGCTACCTGTCAATAGCCGGGAAAGTTGCTGTAGAGCTTTCCCCGCCAGTGCTGTCCCTGTATGGAATGCCCTGCCACCTGCCGTCCTCAGCCAGCCACCTGACCGGAAACGGCTGCAAAGTTTCAAAGTGTCTGTCTTCCGGCACCTCCGTGCCCAGCAATGGCACTGGGCCACTGACACTTTGTAAGATGTATGCACATCTGCCCACACACTGCTGCATATTGCCATACGCCTCGTGCCCTGCTTACTCTTTTCTCTGAATATGTCTATGCCTCTCTCTCTCTCCCTCTCTTTCTCTCTCTGCTATTGGCGCGCCTGGTTGTGATGAAGCCGAGACCCAGGGTCGGCAGAGCATTCCATACCACGCCACCACTCCCCTTATTCATGGTTCACACATGACGGGTTTACGTGGCTCTAGTAAAAAATATAAAAAAGATTTTCGAAGGCAATCAGGCCCGAGCGTACCTTGCCAGAGTGCTCAAACTGACAATATATAATACTCATAAAATTTTCTTTGGCAACTGCCGCCTCACCGGTGCTGCATGGAGATAGTGCGGGAAATTTTAACAAAATTTTAAACTTTTCTCTCCGAGCTTGGTCTGCAGAAATGTTTTTCGCGTGTTGGTGAAATGCTATCACTTCGACATGGATCTGCGACTTCCCATCGAATGCCATGTCCAGGCCAACACTCCTAGCATACAGATTGAGGTCTTCAGCGATCTCTTTCTCCTTCTGTGACCTCTTCTTCATCGTTCCACTTTTCTCCCGCTGGTAGTGTGCCCACAGCTCGATCCACTTCCCCTCCATCGCATCATTGAACACAACTTTCGGCATGCTGAACTTCATCTTCTCAAACTAGCTTCAACGCGACAGAAGGAAACAAACAACGTGCAACTACTCAAAACAAGGAACAAATCGAAAGGAAGAAAGAGCTGACGACAAGAGTCCAGAAGTCTCACGGAAGGACAGGTGCAAAGCTGTCGTCCACATGTATCGAAGGAGGCGAAATCGCCTGTTTGTGGTGCGACGTTAAATAAACTTCTACAACAACAACAACAACAAAGTAAACTACGGTCCAGAAATGCAAATAAAACATAAACGCGCCTTTGTATACCCTTTTGGAGTTTGCTGAATACGTTTGCGCAACATTTTAGGTTTCCCGCGAAAAGCAGACCGTTTGCATGGTAACTTTTACAGGAACGCAACACAAATGGGATTTTCTATGTAGTGTGCAAGGGGCCTTAGGGCGTTTTATGCTAGCAATATATGACCAAATGCAGCAAAAAATCGCAGAAGAGTACGCGAAAAAGTCTGTTTCCAAAGTAGGTATAAAGATATGCGCGCAAAAATTGATTGATCGGTAGTAGACTACTTCTACTCGAACAAAGGCAACATCGTTGTACGCAATGGTATAGTTTGCGGTTGATCAGGGAGTACTGTATTCTACGACTCTCCGGCCATGAGATGCTGAAAATCGCGAATTATACTAGTTTCTCCAAAATAAATGCCTCATTATGCCGGGACAATGCTCCCCCCCCCCCCCTCCTCTGCGAAAACCCCATTATGCTAGTTTTAATGCTAGCATTACCCGCTGATGCCTACTGTTGACAGATGCGTCGACTCTGCTTCTGTCAGGTTCAGGGGAGATGCCAGCTGTGTATATTCTTTTACCATAAACTACTTGTGCCTCGTCCTTTTCGTCTCTCGTTTCTCAATCGTTGGGTGTTTCTTCTTCTCCTATTTTGCACCATTGTAGTCTCTGACAGGGCTACTGGCGGAGATGGACCTCTCTGTGGAAGAGAGAATCGTGGTAACCCTTGTTTATCCACAAATGGAAAACATGGCCCCTGCAGCGAAGCGCTCATCAATCCCCAAAATGTTGTTGTCCACTATTGAACGTAAAAGCGTGGGCGAATTGTTGGAAAGGTTGAACACAAACCCCAATGTTGAGACCGTCTCGGCGCAATCATCCAGTCTTGCTTGGTTGAAAATCATTTTCATTTTTCAAGTCATGTCCGCTGTCCGGAATAGGCCTCGACCAAATACATGTATGCTTGCGCATATTTCCGCATATTTTGCGACACAGTTCATACATGTATATATGGCATATTTAGCGACAAAGGGAATATTGAAATGAAGCCAGCATATAATTCAAATATTCTGAAGAAAATGAGGCCAAAACATACATTTTTTTCACGGTTCGCGTGAGACTCGGCTGGAAGCCGGGCTTTCCGCATCCGTAGGAACGCCACCACCCTTCAAGGATCAAGGCGCAGATACAGCTCCTAAAGCGGTGGATACATAATATTATGGGCAAAATGCGTTCAGAAATGCCTTTTATGGATGAATTTCGAATGGTTGAGGCGCTTGCTACATTTCCCCATGGATGAACACTATCGCTACGGTTGCTGGGGACACACCCCAGCCATACTATTCCGCATGTGTTTTGATTTGCACCATAAGTATTGTAATGGGTAGCCGAGTGGTAGGCGCGGTGAAATCAACAATAATTACTTTTATTCTACTTTCAGGTACACACCTGAGATATAATCGTTCGTGAAAGAAGAAGCGGCAAAATAAATAACTTTCTCTCCGGTGCTCACCTAGAGGCTGAATCCTTATTCTTCGAGTTAGCTTTCATTGCTATCCAATCTAATCTAATCTTCTCTTCTAATCCAATTAAAACAGAAATGCGCAGCTGCTTTTATGCAGCAGACGCCGTATGCTTATATACGGAGATACACTAAATATACATCAGGCAAAGCTCCGTATTAGTTCCGTACTGCTTCCGTATTGGTCGGGCAGGGATACTACACCCTCCCTTCCTACAGATTATCACGCCCTCGTGATTTTCAAAAAATTAGTGAAGAGTTACGAACACAGCGTCAACCGGAAGATGGCAAATTATATCGAAAATGATAACGTTTAGAGTAGACAGAAGAAATGAACTGATAGCAAATCATAAAGTAGAAGCACACCAGGTTCACACGATCTCACGGGGTCAAAAGGGGAAAGAACTGTCCTCCAAATAGGACCTGAAAAACTACAGCACTCTTGCTGCACAACGCTGGCACAACCCGCCAGGAACATCGCAGTTCAAAAACCGAACTGAATACACTATAACTATAAGGGGCGTTGTCACACACATTGTCCCACGTTAGCTGGGTAAGCCGTGGCTCACCATGATCAGACGCCTACCAAACTAAACTGGATTCACACACTCGCATAAAGGAAGACTGAAGAGAACAGGGAGACTGAAGGAAGACAGGAAAGAAAATGCCATACCTGGAATCAGCGTTAGTAACCACGGCGGCGGCTGGAGCTACGGCGGAGAGCAAGCCAGGTGTTATCTTCATCTTGGTTGAGCCGGTCACTCAGAGCGGCTAGCTCGGCGTCAGACAAATGACCTCCCTCCTCGTCTTGAATCGTGGTCTTCACATTGTCGATAGCATCGCTTTGCGCGACGTAAAGAGTGATGGTCTAGCCAGGAAGAGTGTTGACGAAAATCTGCATCCCACCACGGAGACGAAGTACCAAGTGAATAGTGGACTCCTGCTGAACGTTGTAGTCACTCAGGGTTCGGCCGTCTGCCAACGGCGTGCCGGCGAAAATCAAACGCTGCTGGTCTTGGGGAATACCCTCCTTGTTTTGGTCAGCAGCCTGCATGTCGTCCTCCTCATCAGCTTCGCCATCACCACCGGTAGTATACGTGTAGGTAGCGGGTCGCTTGGAATCGCCATTGGAGTCTCCAGTGGACGCCATGCGGAGGGAAGGGTGATCCACGCTAGCACCCTGACTGAGCTGCAGGCTAATAAGCAGTGCCAGGCCGAGGAAGGCAAGAAACATGATTCTCATCTTGATTCGTCGCACGGAGCTGTAGCGGGTTGAGCCATCGGAGTCTGGGGTCGAATCACGTTGTTTTATTTTACAAAAACACACCGCTGCCACCAATGTAATGGGTAGCCGAGTGGTAGGCGCGGTGAAATCAACAATAATTACTTTTATTCTACTTTCAGGTACACACCTGAGATATAATCGTTCGTGAAAGAAGAAGCGGCAAAATAAATAACTTTCTCTCCGGTGCTCACCTAGAGGCTGAATCCTTATTCTTCGAGTTAGCTTTCATTGCTATCCAATCTAATCTAATCTTCTCTTCTAATCCAATTAAAACAGAAATGCGCAGCTGCTTTTATGCAGCAGACGCCGTATGCTTATATACGGAGATACACTAAATATACATCAGGCAAAGCTCCGTATTAGTTCCGTACTGCTTCCGTATTGGTCGGGCAGGGATACTACAGTATTATAGCCGTGAAGCCAATGGATTTTCCAAGGTTGTAATTTTACTGAAATGATCTACACTTTCTGCTTATGTCGAGCATATTTTTGGCATATCTTTTTGCACATCTTGCTAAGCCGCTGGCATATTATGGACGTTTTCCCTGATATACGACGAGCATAATATGCTCTTTTTTTGCATATTTGGTCGAGGCCTAGTCCGGAAGTTAGTGCAAGTACTTTGACCGCAGCAAAAACCCGTGCGCAGAAAATACTGCAGAAGTGGGAGAGCTTAAAGTTCTTCAGTCTAAAAAAAAACAGCACAAAACCTCAAAAACACAAACTCCTGGTGAAGGTCGGAGCCCAGCACGTGCTCTCCCACTGCTCTGCGGCGTCTGCGACTCTGCGCGTGCTCTGTACGACACGCGTGATGTTCCCTGAAAAAGGTCACGTTAACATTACTCAACAAAAATTCTCGGCCTTGGGCCATAGCATTTGGCGAAAAGATGCGAAGTTAGTTGAACACTCTAGAGTCTTGTTTATGATCTTGGTATTACCCTGGCCATGGGTGGTAATCCTGGTGAAAGCTTTTCTGTGTATTTCCTGGTTTCTTTTGATTCGTTTGATTTGATTTCTTGATTTGTGTGTCCCTTGTTCCTTACAGTTGTCAGGCAAGTCCGACATCACTGGTGAAGGTGAAAATCAACAAGCTCAGTCCAAACGTGGAGGACCTGTTGCTGAAAACTCCTGGAAATCCCCCGTAGAAGTCTTCCTGGAAGCCAATGGGCTGTCCATCGACGACGACTTGCGGGATGAGAAAGTGCAAGATGCATTGTGGCGGTACAGTTTAACCGGTGATCCATCTGATCTATATTTAGAACCCGAGGTCTCATGCCAGACCATGCGTAACCGTCTCAGACCGGCAGAGGTGTAGCGCCTAACCCTTTGGTTTTCCAACTCTGTCACCGTTGCAAACTTCGCAAGTCGACTCTTCCAGGTTTTTTGTCCACTGCTGTCTTCCGCATTCATTTTCTCTGCCATATGTCTGGCTTTTGTTTTGCTGTAGATATGATCACCGGGTTTTACCTTCATCTCTTCCTTCTCTTATGCGTTATCTCTTCCCTACTTTATTGTTGGGAGGATACTCGCTTTTGGATTTGCGACATAAAAAATAAAAAATAAATAACAAAAACATATTTAAAACTCGGATGTTGGGCCAATAATAAGGGTAGAAAGGAAGAGGACATAATTATGGATACGAGTTAAGAGTAACTCACCATCACTGTAACCAGAAAGTGCCACAAGTAGGCACAAAGCTCACAAAGTACTGAGACATTCGACGTCCTGACACCTAGCTTCAACACATCTCCGTAGCGCTAACCTACAGCCTTCCATCTCGGAAGGTTCAAGGTTATGGAAAGACCAAAGAGGGGAAGGTAAGCGCAACGAAAACGAGCATAAGCTACAGTCCCAACGCAACAAAGAATGTCGATTGTTACTGGACGATGATCATCGTGATTACTTTGCTGATTTCCATTTCAAGATTACGAATAGTGAGCGACGACCAAATAAAATCATTCTTCCCAAATTTAAATCATTGTCTAAGTCTCTCTTCATGTTCCGAACTGCTATTCTATGGAACTGTTTACCCCCCAGTCTAACATCGGAAGCCTCGCTCTATAAGTTCAAAGCTGCCCTCAGGAAATTTACAGCTGACTATGCTTATGCAATCAACGGAATTCCGCCACCTTGCAGTTGATTTTCCCCATTTCTCTCCTCATCAATCCCTACTTCTCTTTTTACATACATCTACATCTACTGTTCTTTCAATCAAATGAACCCCTCGATAGGCACATTGCCTTTGGGTCATTTCATAATAATAATAATAATAATAATAATACCCTGTTTTGTCGCGTGGTAGGTCTTTGTTACATCTTGCCGTGTTGGAAGCTTTGTACATACGTAAGTTAGACCCTGAGCTTTGTGTTCAGAAGGAGAATGTGTTGTCTTTGCAGTTGTTTGGCACTGTTCGTCGTGAAGGTGCGAAATAGATCTCTTGATATTTCTCTCTTTTTCTTGTCACTACGTTTTTGTCACTTATTGGATTTGCATGCTGTTTTTTTTTGTTTTTTTGATTCTTCACATCTATTTTTTCGTGTCACTTCTACACATAATTGGAGTGATATGTTGTTTCTGAACTTCTTTTCCTTATAGTTGTAGTCTTTTAGCTTATTTCCATCATTCCCTGTAGTATTTTGACAAGAAGGGAACGAAAACGTTCAATACTTTTACACATGTCCTAATTGGCTGGTGGTGACTCTTGCGTAGATGCATGCGTAGATAATACATTTTTTGTAATATTTTCTGCCTCCGTCCTACTTTCAAATAATAATAATAATAATAATAATAATAATGACGAGTCCAGTAGGATACTTGACAAAGCGGTCTAACTACAATTTGAAGCAGCAAAGCAGCACACCACCCAACTTAGGTGGGTTATAAATATCAAAGATAAGTAAAGAAGGGGGAAGCTTTGCGAAAACGAATTGTACAAGCCGAAAGCCAAACTCCTACGGTACTCCTCATTCATGACATTGTGATGGACTAGTTGACTACAAAACAAGTAGTTTCACACGACTTACGTCTGGCCGTATGGTTCGTGACGGGTCATCAGGTGTGCAATTTAAAACTCGGATGTTGAGCCAATAATAAATATAGAAAGGAAGAGGACATAACTATGGATACGAGTTAAGAGCAACTCTTCATCACTGTAACCAGATACTATATACAGTCAGAAAGTGCAACAACTAGGCACAACGCTTACAAAGTACTGAGACATTCGACTTCCTGACACCTAGCTTCCGTGGCGCTAACCGACAGCCTTCCTACTCGGAAGGTTCAAGGTTATGGAAAGACCAAAGAAGGGAAGGTAAGCGCAACGAAAACGAGCACAAGCTACAGTCCCAACGCAACAAAGAATGTCGATTGTTACTGGACGATGACGAGTCCAGTAGGATACTTGACAAAGCGGTCTAACTACAACTCGAAGCAGCAAAGCAGCACACCACCCAATTTGGGCGGCTCATAAATATCAAAGAAAATTAAAGAAGGGGGAAGCTTTGCGAAAACGAATTGTACAAGCCGAAAACCAAGCTCCTACGGTACTCCTCATTCATGACATTGTGATGGACTAGTTGACTACAAAACAAGTAGTTTCACACGACTTACGTCTGGCCGTATGGTTCGTGACGGGTCATCAGGTGTGCAATTTAAAACTCGGATGTTGAGCCAATAACAAATATAGAAAGGAAGAGGACATAATTATGGATACGAGTTAAGAGCAACTCTCCATCACTGTAACCAGATACTATATACAGTCAGAAAGTGCAACAACTAGGCACAAAACTGACAAAGTACTGAGACATTCGACTTCCTGACACCTAGCTTCAATACATCTCCGTGGCGCTAACCGACAGCCTTCCTACTCGGAAGGTTCAAGGTTATGGAAAGACCAAAGAGGGGAAGGTAAGCGCAACGAAAACGAGCACAAGCTACAGTCCCAACGGATCAAAGAATGTCGATTGTTACTGGACGATGACGAGACCAGTAGGATACGTGATAAAGCGGTCTAACTACAATTCGAAGCAGCAAAGCAGCACACCACCCAACTTGGTCAGGCTCATAAATATCAAAGATAAGTAAAGAAGGGGGAAGCTTTGCGAAAACGAATTGTACAAGCCGAAAGCCAAACTTCTGCGGTACTCCTCATGCATGACATTGTGATGGACTACAAAACAAGTTGTTTCACACGACGTACGTTTCGTGACGGCTCATCAGGTGTGCAATTTAAAACTCGGATGTTGTTTGCTTCAACACATCTCCGTAGCGCTAACCGACAGCCTTCCAACTCGGAAGGTTCAAGGTTTTGGAAAAACCAAAGAGGGGAAGGTAAGCGCAACGAAAACGAGCACAAGCTACAGTCCCAACGGAACAAAGAATGTCGATTGTTACTGGACGATGACGAGACAAGTAGGATACTTGACACTTGACAAAGCGGTCTAACTACAATTCGAAGCAGCAAAGCAGCACACCACCCAACTTGGGTGGCTCATAAATATCAAAGATAACGCAAACGCAAACGCGCCTCAAACAAACGCAGTGTGATAACGGCCTTAGCTACAGGGTGATCAGACGTGTTACATTACAGTAAAACCTGGTGTAAGCGACCTCTGGGTTTAGCGACCACCTGCTCTTAACGACCGTCTTTCCATGCACCGACAGTTATACACAGACCTGGTTCTAAAGACCACCTGGCTTTAACGACCACTTTTCCTTGCACCGTGAGGTGGTCGTTTAAACCAGGTTCTCCTGTAGTTCGAAAGAGATTATTATTATTATTATTATTATTATTCCACAATCACGATGACATAGTGCCAATAAGCATGTGATGCGGGTGATTTTAACCAACCATGGTGGGGACAACTGAGAAAAAGAAGGAGAAGAAAAAGAGAAAAGAAAACAAAAGAAGTACTATAGGAACCTGGAGAGAGCAGTATGAAGCTAGCAATGGAAAACAACGAATTCAATTCAATTCAACTTAGGCGCGGGCAGAATGGAACAAAATGCAGCGAAGGTGTCACGAGACTTTACCTCCTGCTGAAGCCGAGACCAATGAGAATAGGACTTGAACAGAGGGGATTTTAAAAGGATCGATGATCTGGCAAGTGGGAAATGGAGAGAACATCTAGTACGCGAGCTATTATTGAACCAGCTTAAATGCGCAAGTGCATGAGGAGGAGCAAGTTGAAGCTTGATACGGTGAATGAATTTGCATGCCGAGTGGGGAAAGCGTTCTGAGAGAGGGGAAGAGGAAGCCAAAATGTATAGCGTCTGAGAGGAGGTCGGAGGGGGCATGCGAAATATTAATCGAAGTAATTTACGGTGGGTAACTTCTAACCGATGCATAAGAGCGGAGGATAGACCGGAGGACCAAACGAGAGAGCAGTAATCAAACAAAGGAAGAACATAAGAGTGATAAATTTGTATTCGACAACCATGGTGTAGATGGGAGATGTGAGGAGAAATGCAGCCTATCGCGGAGCAAACTCGCTTTTCAATATAGGTTACGTGCGAATCCCAGGACAAGTGTTCATCAAGAAATATACCAAGGTGTTTGTGATTTTTAACAATGTTGATAGCAATGGGATCATCAGGGAAAGTTAAAAGCTGAGTCGTAAAGAGGGTGAGGTCACTGGAGGGTCGTGGGGGGATACAAAGGATTGCCGTTTTCGACACATTGGGGCGGAGTTTCCACATCGACATCCAGCGCACAACTTGATTAATGTGATACTGTAGCGAGTCGCAGGCTTGTAATAAGCATGGCTCGGTTATATGGAGCGCTGTATCGTCCGCGTAGAGTGAGGTATGATCCAAACCTGCCAAATCATTAACGTATATTATGATGAACAATAGAGGCCCCAAGATAGAGCCCTGGGGCACTCCAGAGTGGACTGTTAGAGGGGCGGACAGGGCATGTCCAATTCGAACACTCTGTCGACGTTCAGTCAGATAGCTGGTGAGCCACTGCAGACACGTCCCGGGGAGATGCCCAACTGTGCACGTGATTGACGGGGATCGATGTAATGCACTGCTTTTTTTCTGATGCTGGGTGTTAAAAGCTGAAAATCGGGCAAGAACGGATGGAAGCAAGATACTAGTATCACAAGTCAGCAATGGAACTACATGTCGGCTGCAGTAGGTTGTTACTCAGAGTTTCAGTGTTATCCACCAATCCTCAGATAACGGGAAGATAATTATGTCCGTGTCTTTAGGGTGCAATGTACAGTGCTGGCTGGCAACTGAAATCCGACCCCTGAGCGGTGGGGGTTCACATTCTAGCGGTCTCTGTTTCGTAGTTTTACCATCCCGTGTTGGGTCTTTGCGATGTGAGCGCATCGCTCAGGGGGTCGGATCTCAGTTGCCAGCACTGTAGATGAAAGGCAGTACTGTAAAAGCAGAAATTTTCGGTGTTGTAATATTTTCGGTATTCTCCAAAATCGGCGGTTCGGTAGAGGGAAATTATAAATTGTCGGCACTGAAGTTACCGAAAGTAAAACACCACCGAAAATTTCTGCTTTTACAGTACACTCACACGACACTAATGTGGACAGATTTTGAGTTTTTTGCACTCCATACATTTTTTTCCATTATTTGTATTGGTTTGGTGAGACTCCCAAGATAGGTATCCAGTTACCTCTGGAGAATCCGTAAATAAACAAACTTGAAGATTGCTAGCTGAGGAGGTTTACAGCGATATTGCTAGGAATCTATGATGGCACCATTGAAATCGAGGATTTATTTATTTCATTTATTTATTACAGCATCTCATAGCACAGTGAGAACACCGGCCAATGCAGAGAGTGTTAGTGTTAGCCAACCACGGCAAGGAAGGGAGAAGGGGAGTGTTACAAGCCACCAGTTCTTAAATGGGAAAGGCCTTCGCTCTTATGGCATTGTATTCGTTGCAATGTCGTATTTCGACTCCGCCGTACCGCTGATGTTGCTGCATGGGTTACGGAAACGTGGCTCGACTCAAGCATTCTGTACCAGGCACAATTCTCTTACGTCGAGACAGGCCGTGCGCTGATGGATGCACTTGCCTATCCTCCTGCACTCCATGTCGTAAAGGAGGCGGGATCTGCATCTTCCTAAAAGAAACATGTTAAGGCTAAGCACTTCTTGGACCACTCACACTCCAGTCTAGAGTTGATGTGGCTTAGAGCTGGAACCGGCAAAGATAGTACCTTGTTTGGTTGCATATACCGTCCCCCATCCGAGCCGGTAGGGTTTTGGAATCGGCTCGCTACATCCACCGAGCAGCTGGACGGCGAGAATATTGTGTTGCTAGGTGACATAAATGTGGACTTTCTGCGTCAGACGTCCAGTGCGTTCCACCATCTCAAAGACACGTTGCTACTTCCGTGCAGACTGGCCAATAAAGTAACTGAAGCAACAAGAATAACAGGCTCTACCCGTACATCCATTGACTGTATTCTCACGAACATTGATCGAGTTCCGTCAGCCTCTGTCGTGGACTGTGAGTTTTCAGACCATCGCCTCGTCATTACTTCCGTCCCAGTGCCCATCATGGATGCGCGGAGCAATACTACTACCCATCAAACACGCAGAGACTACCGGAACTTCAACGCTCAGCGTTTCTGCGATATGCTGCTGTCCTCCGATCTTCATATCTTTACATCCCGTACCCCAGACCTGATGTTGGACGAGTGGACAGGGAAAGTCAATGCTGTGCTTGATATCATCGCACCGTACGTAACCAGGAAACACAGGAAGTCCCGTCGGAAAAATTGCCCGTTCATGACCTCGCCCCTCCTTGCCTTGATTAGAAAGCGCAAATCGGTCTTCAAGAAACTAAAAGCTACTGACTTTCGAGACGAGAGCCTATCTGTACAATTCAAGCGGCTGCGCAACCAGTGCAATAACTTGTATCGACACCTACAGAATCTATACTTTTCAGACCAGTGCCAGCGGTATGAACGGGAGCCTAGGCAGTTCTGGAAAGCCTTGAATATGATCACAAAGCGTTCCTCTCCGAAGCAAACGGTTACCATCCCACCTGAGCGATCGAACGACTATTTTCACTCGTTTGTCACAGATAAGGAAGCGAATTACAAGCTCCCAATGGGACCTGCTAAATCCGATGACCTTACTACGTTTTCAGCCGTTACAGTAGCAGAGGTGAAGCTTCGGATCGGTGACCTCCAAAGTAATAAAGCCCCTGGACCGGACGGCATTCTTGCGTGTCTACTTTAAATGTCAAAAGACGTAATTGCTCTATCACTTGCTATCTTATTCAACACTTCCCTCTCGTCTGGTCAATTCCCATCCTTGTTCAAAATTGCAAACATTACACCAATTCTGAAGTCAACTCAAGGCCCCCGCGACTGCCCTTCTAACTACCGCCCAGTGTCTTTAACATCTATCCTAGCCAAGCTCCTGGAGGGGCTTGTGTTTTCTCGTATACATCTTTTTTTTAATGATCGTTGCCCATTCCATGTGGACCAGTTTGGCTTTCGGAAGCACCGTTCTACCGGACAGCTTCTCATCAAGGTTACGAACGACTGGCTTGTCTCGCGCGACGCTGGACTGCATACGGCGGTTGTCTGTATTGATTTGAAAAAAGCGTTCGATATGGTGAAGCATCAGCAGCTTCTTCTTGCTCTCGCAGCTGTTGGTATTTCGGGAGCGGCCCTGGCCTGGTTCCAATCATACCTTTGTGCCCGACAACAGCGGGTGGTTACCCACACTGGAACATCTCCATTGGTGGCAATCACTAGTGGCGTGCCACAGGGCACCATTCTGGGTCCGGTTCTATTTAACATCTATGTACGGAAGCTCCCATTGACAGCAGAGGCCTTTTCTTGCAAGCTCCCGATGTTCGCTGACGACATGACGTTGTATGCCAGCAGACGTACACAAGCTGAGGCCGTCGCTACCGTTACTGATTCGTTATCTGCAATTTCTGTGGATCTAGACGAGCTTGGGCTGCGCATTAATACAACAAAGACTGTAACTTTGATGATTTCTAAGTTTTCTCAACCCCTCTCAACTCCAATCGTTTTTAACCAACAGCCTCTGACTCAAGTGTCTAGCACGAGACTCCTGGGAGTCATTGTAGACAGTGATGTTTCTTGGTCTGGTCACATAGACTTTATCGTTAGGAAGACTTGCACGAAAATTGGCGCTCTTCGACGGTGTTTTCGGCAACTAAGTTTGAAGGCAACACGGCAGTTTATCCTCTCTGTTATCCTGCCTGACTTATTATACTGCTGCTCTTGCTTTGCAATGAAGCTATCCGCCAAGGATCGGCAGCGACTCTCGTCCGTTTATCGTCGTTCTGTACGCGCTGCTTGTGGCTCGAAACTACAAGATGACGTCATGCCGCTGTTAGCTAGATTGTCGATTGATCCGTTTGAACATCACCTTATTCGTAGCATTGCTAAATTTATCCATGTTAATCATGTCGTTTTCCTTCTCCCAAATCTGACGGACCTTTTCCCTCAAGTTTCAACCGGCCCTAGGACAACAAGAAGCTCTTTTAATGCTGCTATTGCAATATCTAAATTCCGGACGACTGACGGTGTCAATTCCTTTTCAAATCGTGCTGCCCTGTTCTTTAATTCTTTGCCTGTGGAGTGGCGCACCCAGCACCGCACTACATTTGCTAAGCACCTTCAGACCATGCTAAAAGACGCAGCGTCTTTTCAGAAGTATTTTGATCTTCTTTTCAACAAACTCCCTCATTGATCTGCACCGCCTGTATTGTATAACTGTGTTTACAGCGTTCCTAGTTTGAATTCGTTTTTAAAACATCTCTTTAATTCTTGCATTATCCCATTATGACCATGCTTAAAGACGCAGCGTCTTTTCAGAAGTATTTTGATCTTCTTTTCAGCAAACGGCCTCATTGATCTGCATCGCTTGTATTGTATACCTGTGTTTACTGCTTACTGCTTACTGCTGCTTTATTGTTCCAAGTATCAGTTTAGTTTAGTTTAAATATCTCTTATTATTATTATCTTTTCTCACCCCACACCCCTCTACTCTGTTATCGGCCCTCTAAAGAGTTGTGTTGATCACTGTTGAGGCTTCCGATGGAAAATAAAAGAATACTACTACTACTACTACTAAAATGGCATACGCTATATGCGCTGTGTGCGTTTTGCTGTATACGCTGTTATTTCCCGTTTTATATGCGTATGTTTTGCATGTACGCTGTTTTGCATGCTATAAATAGCTGGTGTTATTGTAGTGTTCATTGTTAATTATTCGATGAAGTGAAATATACTGTGTAAAGGAAAAGAGTTGTCCTCGTGCCGTGTGGTTGTACGATCCTGACAATTTAGAGAATCTTAGAGGGTTCACAACAGGGAGGAAAAGAAAAAGGAACCGGCATGGATAAGCAGTGATTGCAACAAAATGAGAAACACAAAATCAAAGTCAAGGCGCGACAAGGCTCTTAAAAAGGCGGAGGGAAGAAAGGTCCTTAGCTTCTTGGGGAAGTGCCAGCCACGCAGAGTACGCAGTGAAGAAGGGAGAGTGAAGTAGAAAGGAGGACTTAGGTTTCGGAAGGGAAAGGGAGTTTCTCGTGCTACGGGAAGAGAACCAGTTGAAACAGTGGAGGTGAGGTGGATTAGCAGGGAGTCGTAAAATACCGGGAGGCGACACGCCACACATTTCACGATCCGAGGATTGCTGCACTCGACCCGCGAAATTTGATGCGTGATTGAAACGTCGTCGTCATCTTCTTTTTCTCAATTGTTTTTGCTATGCTTCGAGGCCTATTCTGGATCTCCAGAGCGAAAGCTGGTTGTTTCTGATACATACCACGCATTACCTTAGGTTGAGCCGTGGCTTTTAATTTTTTTTTGGAAGTTCACTGCTTTGGAGACGACGGAATGTCAAGGTAAGTTATTCACGAAATGTACTCAAATTAGAATTGAGTAAGTGCGAATGACACCCTGTTTTCGGAATAGTTCTCCACTGAACACACCATGCATATGGCCCCTTCATGTTGTCCAAGTTCCATTCTAGGTTTGTGTGAAGTTTCGAGATGAAGTTCGAGGATGTACTCACCTTTCCATGGAAGGGAAAAAAAGTAGCATATCAAACAGAATCCATGCAGCATTTGATGCCACTATCCTCATTCTTCTGCATTCAAAGTGTTTCACATTATTGTCCATGAACTACACACAATATTTGTCATTTCTTAACTGTTCATAGCTGTTCATACTTGAAGTAACTGTGTTCTGAACACATTGCCTTCAGGAAACGTAAGGCCGAGTCGCCTGACCGACTGAGCAAAGTTCTCTGCGACGAAAGTCACACTATTGGCAAATGCACTCAAGGCGAATACCTGTGAATACCCTGTATACTGCTTGATCCACTTATCACAGAAGCATACACACACACGCACGCACACACATACCATGCATACGCCCGTCGCAAGAGAAGAACGCACGTCTGCAAATGCACTGGATGTGCACCCACAGATTTTCTCTTATAGCAACGATAGCGAACAAGATCTGGATGAGACAGATCAAGACTTGCACCAGATAACTGTATAATCCACACAACTGGCAAAGCCATGTGAATCGACCACCAATGCACAACACACATACACCTTTGGACCTTTGGATGGCCATTGCTCCGTGCAATGATACTATCAGGAGTTGCAGTATTTCCTGTGGCGAGTTAGATCATTGGGCCGACGCTGAAGTCCCTGCCACAGCCGCAAATGAACACTCTAGGCTTTGGCACAGCCGCACACATATACACACAACCACACACACATACACATACACACGCATGCTCGTGCAACATTCACATGTCACTGCTTCAGTTGTTTTTAGCTGTGTCATATTGTGTCTTATACAGAGCTTCACTTTGGGAAAAGCTGTTGAGGTGCTGGAGAGCACTTGTTGCCATGCTTGCGAAATGCCAGCACCGTTGCATGCCTTCAGCTGTCACACTTCCTGGCGTAGCAGATTTCCAAAACCTGATGCCTTGTGTAACTGTGTCCTGATAACATGCAGGAATAACTCCATCGCCTCAGTAACACTCGCCTGTCTCATTGTCAGCAGTTCGCAAATTCCATGGATTATTTCACCTTCCATAGGCCTGTACACCATGGTGGCACTGCCACTCTTACATGGATCTGCACATAGGCAAAGCAAGGGTTGAGGGCGGAGGTTTATAATGTCAACAATTTACGTACTAGGTAAACACGTAATTTTCAGGACACGAATAAAATAATATCCTGTCACAGGTTCAACACTGTCACATGTCATAGTGAACAGACAATGCACCGTGGGCAGACTCCCATTTTTCGGGTGAGTTTGGGGCGCTTAGTATGCTACAGATTATACATTCGTGTTCACAAGGACAAGACGAGACCAAAAAATGCAGACGAGAGAATCTCACCAGTAGTCCACAGCTGAACATCTCCACAACTCAGGTCACCAAGCGGATACGTGGCGTCATCTACATCTTCCACGGTGGACTCATCACTTTGGCAGGCATCTCTGTCAAGCTACATCATCCTTTACCCCGTCAAGGCACAAACTTAGAATCACCAAATCAACTGCTGACACTCGGACGCTTCCTTGGGAGCAGGATTATTTTTTTGATTTTTGGGACCAAACAGCGAACGCGTCCTTTGTGCATGACCTGCGCCGCTTTGACCTCATGGGGATTCTATATTTTCCCTCAGCACTCGTGCCCGAGCTGAGTCAATCATCCGACGCGGTTGTGCATCTCGTGTCGCCTCCCGGTATTTTACGACTCCCTGTGGATTAGTAAGAACATGTGTATTACTACTCCATTTTTGAAAGTGTCGAGTAGCTCATGCTTATTCCAGGTGGCAGCATTAAGCCAGCTACAGGATTATCGTATGCCCGATTTTGCCACTCACTTCGTTTCCCTCGTACATGCAGTACATGAAGCAGTTTCTTTGGTCAGAGTTTTGGTATAGTCTTTCGTGGCCTCGCGTAGTCTCGAGGCCTTTGCCTTTGGTTGTCTCAGCTAGTCTCCATTCAACCTTTCCTAATAAGTAATAACCTAAACTACCCCTACTAAATTACATCACACACAAATTCCATGCACTTTTGTTTGCCGAAAGGTGACGGTTTTATTTCTCTTATTTTGTTGCTGAACCCTTGTTCGCTTGGCTAATTGGTACAATAGCACACCTTTGGTTGTCTGCTGGAATACAGCAAAATTGGCAAAGCAAACCATGGAAACAAAGTTTGAAACAAACCATGGAAATACAATGTAGTTACGTACATGTACAGTATGAAGTGCGCACTCATAATAATTGTTATAACAACCATTGCAACCAAAGCAGTCTAATGTCCGGAACGTTTTCTCGTTACAAAAATATTATTCAGTTTAACTTAGAAGTTGCGACTTCGGCGGTAATAGTCATGAAGTTGATTGTTCCAACTAGGAACACACGCTTCTTGCCGAACTTGACACTTGACTGATTCACGACTGCCATCCGGAGCACACGAGGAGCACGTCGCACCTTCCACTCGGCAAACCTGCAAGAATGCACCGCTCCCTGCTCAATACACAGTGTTTCGGGGAATTCACCCCTCATCAGTTGAGCTTGTTTATTCAGTAGGTCGTGGATAAAGGGAACGAGACACCAACCTGATGGTGTAGACATCTATACACTTGGTGTGGTTTAGTTGCAGTGTTAGTCGTATGAGTGCAGATAACTTGACTCCATGCCACAATTGATACAGTGCATGCAATCATCGCCATAAGGATGCACATTGCACACTGCCTCGTCACTTGCACATCCAAGCAGGCACGCCCCTACATAGTACAGTGTAGCTTACCGGAACGAACACGTACGACCACCAACAAGCAACACGGGATTTGTTTCAGACCACATCAGATTTTATCATAAAAATAATAGTTTCTGCACGGATATATCAGTAATAGATACTTCAGTACGATGGTTGCGAGTTTGCTAAGAGTGTTGCTGTATAAAATGCGCTGCTGTATTTGGAGGTTGCTTGCGCAATGTAAGAATGTAAAGATCCAGCACAATCAAGTTCAGCCAGGTGCAATGCTGCCAAAAATGAAGGAGAAGAAGTTATAGGTTATCATGAAGGAAAGATACTGAGAAAATAGATTACCCTCTGAGTTGGAGAAGCGGGTTTCGTCTTGATGCAATCAAGCTCGGTAGAAAGAAGAGATGGAGAGAAGAAAAGCAGTAGCTAGGTGGGGAATGGATCCCCTAGGTGTTTAGATAGTTGCGAAGTCTACGGTGTAGCGACCACGCCATGGCGGCTTAGTAGGTGGGGAACGCGCCCCAGCAGACTGCCTGGATGTGGGTCTTTCACCTCTTCCAGATGGTGGGCAGCTTGATGGCCAGGAAGGTGCTGGTGGCGTACACCTTGGCGTGGCTGAAGATGTCCTGGAAGTGCACAATGCACACTGGCGCGCCTGGGTAAGACTTGATGAACGGAATTCGAATCTCCGTTCCCCGTCGCACCAGCTTGACTGCGCTGCGGCCAAGATTGAAGTTGGCGTTGCCACCGATCGAGCGCTGACGGCTTGGGGTACCCACGAAGTAGCGTCCATTGAAGTACAAGTAGAGAAGACTCATGTAGAACGGGTTGGGTGCGTGAGCGGATGGGTTGGAGAAGGCAAGGCTGATCGGAATGCTACGCGTTCATGGGCAACTGATGGCAGCCAGAGCAAAGGTCAAGCATCGAGAAGTACGGGGCCCCACGTAGAACATCCAACGTATCATCGACCCGGGGCAATGGGTACGGATCCTTGACCGTGACATCGTTCAGCCGGCGATAGTCGACGCAAAAGCGCATCGAACTGTCCTTCTTGGCAACCAGGACTATTGGAGCTGACCAAGGACTGGTGGACTCCTCAATGACCCCTTGGTCAAGCATGTCCGACACAATACGGCGTGCCGTCTCGCGTGACGCCCAAGGCAGCCTGCGGGCAGGCAGAGAAACGGGATTAGTCGTCCCAGTGTCGATTGAGTGACTCATGAGGCGAGTACGGCCGAGTTCCTGGGAGCTAAGGGCAAAGACGTCACGATACTGGGAAAGTAACTTCAGAAGCTCAGCGAGCTCATCAGCAGAGAGGGCGGAATGGTCAACGCGGAGCGCATCCCAGAGCTGGGTATGTGGTGGCGGATCATCCCATAAGTCATGGGTCAACTCATCATTCTCAGCGGTATGTACAGCGTTAATGGCATAGGCAGCACCCACGTGCTGGGATTGGCGAAGTGTAATCGGATGGTCGCTACAATTGAGCAGGCGAACAGGCACTTTGCACTGAGATGGATTGACCAAAGCACGAGCGACAAATACACTATGCTCTTCAGCAAGTGGGCAGTCAGGCTCCAGCAGGAGCGGCGAATCATCCTCCGTGCGATCATCAAGAACAGCCCAGGCAAACACCTCATGGTGTGGGGGCACCGTAGCGCGCCCGGACAAGCGGAGGGCAATACGAGTGGGGTCAACTGTGGACACAGAAGACTCGGCAGCGGAAAAGCGGAGGCCTGCACCATCAGACTGGATGGAAACCATCACGTGGTGGACCGGAGGCGTGGCCCGTTGCTCCGGTCAGTGACCGTTTCCCGAAGGATAGCGAGGAGCAGACTAAGGTGGCTTCCAAGCATTCTCACGAGGGTATTCTGGAACGGGTGGCAGATGGCACTCAGCCCTGCGGTGACCGCGGCGGCCACAGTTCCAGCACCCACTCGGCGTGCGGGTGGAAGACTGGGAGAGGGGACGGCTGTCCCGTGGAGGTCGAGGGCCCCTGGAGGGCATGGCAAGGCGGTCAATTTTGCTATTCAGCGACCCAAGGGCAGCGGCTAGTGCAGACAGGAGATCAGCTGTGGGCTGCGCAGCATGAAGTGAGCCAGGAGCGGCAATAGGAGCACCCGTCGCAGCCACAAGCAAGGAGGGCTCAGTAAGGTCGGGTTGACCGGTGGTAGGAGAGAGGTCACTTCTGGATGGCTCATTGCCCAATATGCGTTCTAGATGCAAAGCCGTTTCCACGGCAGCCTGTACAGTAGCAGGCGGATTTTCCTGCAGGCGGAGGCGGAGCACGAGTGGCGTGAGGCACTCAATGAATTGGTCCCTAAACAATTCCTCCCTGTCATGATCAGCCATCTGTGGGTATGCATGGGCAACCATGCGCCGAAGATCATCAGCAATGTGGGCCAGGTCTTCACCAGGCGGGCCTTGAACTGGGCCTTGAACAATCACGCATTGGCGGCGGGTGCGAAACGTTGTGCCAGATCTGCACAGATATGCTGCCAGTTAGCGCGGCGAGCAACGGGCAGAGTAATGTAGAAGCGCTGTGCAGCGCCACGTAGGCGTACTCCCAAGAACTGGGCCTTCTGGGCGTCTGCCCACCCATTGACGAGAGCACAATTATTGTAATACTGGTGATACTCTACCCAGTCTTCACTACCGTCATATGCCTCAGGCATAACAACAGGGCGTGGAATCAGTGGATTGGCAGCGGCAGCAGGGGCTGCGGCGGCGGCGGGAACGGGAGCAGCAGGAGCTGCAACGGCGGCAGCAGCCAGCGCTGGGGCACCAGCAGCGGCTGCGGCTCGGGCAGGTTGAGCCATCTCGAGGTCGTTCACTGACGAAGATCTACAGCGTACGTCAAGTCTACTTATGCGTGTAGGTCTCTGACAGACAAACAACGGAGCGTGGGACAACCCACGGTGAATACAGGAGTCTACGACTCGGCGGAAATGAACGACAAGCTCAGAGGAGGGCCCACAGGGCGGCGGAGTGCACGTTCGTGCAGCTGAAAACAATACACAATGTTGTTGTTGATTTTTATTTTGCTTCGCAAGGCCAAACGGGCAATGGTGCCCAATTCTATGGAAGCGAATTTCAAAAGGGAGAGAGCTACGGGGAGAGAGAGAGAGAGAGAGAGAGAGAGAGAGAGAGAGAGAGAGAGAGAGAGAGAGAGAGAGAGAGAGAGAGAGAGAGAGCTCGGAGAGAGAGAGGGGGGGGGAGGGAGGGAGATGATAAGCAATTTTGTAGCGTCAACAGAGCGATTTTGCAGTGTCAATAGAGCGATTTTGAAGCGTCAACAGAGGGAACACAAAGAGTTCATAAGCGCACAAGCACGCAGAGCAATTTTGTAGCGTCAACAGAGCGATTTTGCAGTGTCAATAGAGCGATTTTGAAGGGTCAACAGAGGGAACACAAAGAGTTCATAAGCGCACAAGCACGCAGAGAAGAGTAAATGACGTGGTGTGTGGACGGGAAACGTCAGACAGAGCATTCATTGCAAGGTGTAGGGGATGGAGGTAAGCTTAAATTGCCGGGCAGCCTTGATCTCCCTTACACTCCTTGGGAGAGCGTTCCAGCACACAATGGAACTACAAACGGAATAACACAAAACCTGGAAACCTATCGTAAGTAAGGGGTACTACAATAGTCTTCCCTTCAACACAACAGCATAACAGAACTTGAAAAAGACTCAGTGAACAGTCACTGCAACAATCGCCCAACGACAACCTAACAATGGGAACTCCCCAGACACTGCAACGGAAACACATGCAATAGAGGACAATGTTTCAATAGCAACGATCAACGATCGTAACTTACGTGGCAACTTTGGCAATACCACCAACACAGCAACACTTGCTAGCAGGAACCCTTCTGGAACCTTTCGCGGACAACTTCGGAAGACAAGGACAACGGTCTGATCGCGTGCATATATCCATGCTCTTACCTGTCCAGCTCCGCTCTCCGGTGATCAGTCGGACGCGAGCTCCCGAGCACCACAGCGGCCTTTCGCCGCGTGTCACGTAGCCGGCTACGCATTTCACAACACAAACCACTCCACGGTCAGATCAGGCTTCAATTCCGTCGCCAGCACTCGGCAGCAATACAACGACGGGCAATTAGCGCAACCACAAACCGCGAGCCATCGGAGCTTTTTCTCTCTACTCCGATCTTGGATCCAGTCACGAGACCAGGAACTTCTCCAGTGACGATCCGCACCGCACCAATCGTGCACACAATCATTCTCTTGCACCAGGCGGAACCACATCGCCAAAGGCGTATCAGACCAGACGTAGCCCAGGCGAAACTCAATCGCCACGGGGGACAAAGGACAATCATCAGCGAAAGCTGAAACGAAACATGAATAAGACGGAGGCAGCGTCAGGCGCCTGTCAATCACAACAGCGTAATACGAGTACGATACCATGCATACAATAGGGCTCCTGACAATCAGAAACCATAAGCGCCAAAGGGGAAAACGACATCAGCGGAAACCGGGTGATCAGCGTTCGTGGTCGGCCCCACTAATCAATAGGAGTTCCATGGTGGCGGAAGATCACAGCGTACCTGACGGCACACTCTTCCAACGTAACCCAATCATAATAATTATCGGTGGCGTGCTTGCGCCCGCAAAGCGAGCACGTAGATCTACGTGGACAGTAAGAATCAAGTGGGCGAGACGCACCCTTGGTACAGTGCGTGCAAGGAGCATCGATCTCAGCGTTACCTCACTCGATATCAGTGGCGGACAATACATTGTATTGGACTACTAAAGTCTCGGCGCATCCTGAGCAGATGGCTCGAGCGCAGCATAATAATCATGCAACATTTTATCACTGTCCCAGATGTAGTTGCGTGCGTGATTCTTCCATAATAATATTCCTACCAGAACAGTTCGCGACTGTTTTTGTTTATCGTAATGCCGGTGGAACATGCACACCGGATGTTATTCCGTGCTCAGAACTAGAAGCAGAACTCAAATTTCGAACTGGTGCCCCAGAGTGCACTGTAAGCACGGAATGTTTGAGGACTGACTGTTCACAGCGTCATGCAAGACCCGTAGTCTACCATGTACTGATGTAGACCTACCATGTACCGGAACGCAAGAGTAGAGTCCAGGCTAGGCGTACACACACAACAGAACACAGTATTCTGGTTCAGGCATGCCGTGTTTCTGACCCGGTATCGTCACAAGCGTAAGTTATTTTTACCATGAGAGTTGAGAGATAGCTAGCTATAGCATTTTGACGCATGCAAGACATAACATGGAAAATGTAGCGGCGTAAACGGTAAAGACTATTATGTAGTCAGCGAAGTATTCTCAGCGTAAGTATTGCAGCCAGCAGGCTAGGCGTACAGAGCAGTGGCCAGAGCAGTGGGCAAAACGTGAGTAACAGCTACACGAGTTCTGCGGGCATTTCCGCTTCTAGCGCCAGTGGGTCACTGCCTGACCGGTCGGCGATATCCGTAGTGCCCGTGTCCTTCGGCTCGCCAACTGAGGCGGGATGGGCGTCAGCGCTGTCGTTTTCGCGCCGTGCCAGCGGGCTCCTACTCCTAGAGCGATTCCTCGCCGCAGTTCTGGAGTTGTTGCGCTGGCCAGGGCGCTGACGAGGAGGGCGACCGGGTTGTGCGCCATGCCCCAGATGCGGTGTCCGAGTGTGGCCACGAATCTCATCCTCAACAACGGCTGCCGCCCGCAGCTCTTCGTCAACGTTCTTCCGCAGGAAGCGTACCAAAATTCGTTCCAGAAACGACAGGTCGTCCCGGAGACGGCGTAAAGCTCTGGCAGAGCTAGTGCGGCGCATGGCCTGCAGGGCGTTGGCCCCATCCTCCAACGCTTGGCGTACCTCACTCATGGTCGTCGAGAGTGAGGGAGAGAGAGGAGCTGAACTACCTTCGGACGGGGACCAAGGAGAATCCTGGTCACAGCACCAAGTGTCGTGGCCTAAGGCTGAGTGTCGTCTCTACGTAACTCCGTAACCCGAAGTCCGTTGGCACAAAATATATCGGCACTTCTTAGCCCCAAACCCAAGCGTAACGGACAACACAAAGCACAAGCAGTTAGTTGTGGATTCAGCTCAGGTTCAATAGTGAGGAAGGATGTTGCGCTCACTCAGTTGGGTCAAACTCTCTCTCTGAAGGACTAAAAGGGAAAGCAGGTTCTAATATAGTAAAAGAGAGTAAATGAAAGAATAGAGATCGGGGAATTGGCAGGTAGGGTAGTGATAGCAGCGAACGAGCTGTGAGCTGCGCTAAACTAACTATTGCTAATGAGGAATTGGAGTAGCAAAGCGGAACAGCAGACCAGCGGACCGGCAACAGAGGCAATAGATGACAGTTCTATGGTAATGGATAGTCTAGGTCCGGCGACAGAGAGGTTAGCTTATCGTAATCAAAAGGAAGAGAACAATACTCTAATGGGCATTGATGAGGGGCTGCGGTAGAGGTATGTGCCAGGATGATAGTGAATGTGTGCAGTTCTATAGTGGGATTGGTGAGTAGTACTATCTATACAGGGCCATGACACTAGCAGTGCTGTGCAAGACGTCGGCGGTTACATGGCTGTTTCAGCGGATGGTACCTGGATGCGCCTCGGCTTTTCCTCACTCTATCGTGCTATGTCCGTTACTGCATGGGAGACTGGCCAAGTCCCTAAGTGACGGCAAATCCGAGTATCAGCGGTAGTGGACGCCTGACAAACTAGCTCATTGACTGCTTGCAGAACTGGTATGGGAAGGCGATAAGAGAGAATAATGGTGACTACTGTGCTACGCGGAAAGCTATGTGTGCCTCGCTTTGTCATCGTGCATCCACTGATGAGAATTCCCGTCATGAGTTCTGCCCAAATGATAGCTGGTGTGGCTACCACAAAGCTGCGGCTGACAAGCCTTACGAACACCACAACCCTATTCCAAAGCCTATCTACAAATTGATGGTGCCAGTGTATCGTGACCTTGCCGACAACCAGATGCTACTGAAGTGCCAGAAGGGTGCGACACAGAATCGCAATGAGTGTTTTAACAAGCTGGTATGGTCATATTTGCCTAAAACGGAGTTTGCTGGTGCATGTGTTGTCAACATTGCTGTTTACCTGGCTGTGATTCATTTCAACCATGGCATTGGTACTTTCGAGCACATCCTTTGAGAAATGAATTGCCCTGTTGGAGACTGCACCCGTCCAGTCTTCTCCGATCTCGATGTTTCACGCATGGAGAAGAGCCTTGCAAAGTGCAGTGCAGCAGCAAAGTCAAGGAGAAAGAGGCTCAGGAGGATCAAGAAGGGCTTCGAAGATGAAACTGTGAAGACTGAGGAGCCAACTTTTGGGTCTGGTATGTTTTAGTGTGACTGGCAACTACCAATATGCAGGAAAACTGGCCAATTTTGATAGCTAATTTTCTCCATTTTTAGCTGCTTTTGGACTCTTCCGTGCAGCGTATCTCTATGGATATTGTTATTCTGTATGTACATAGTATGTATTTTTGATTCCTTGCTGGATTGTCCGGGGCACTAACCTCTCTCCTGTTGACTAGCTGATACTTGGATTGTTTTCTGCCTCCCTCTTGAATTGCTGGTTTTGCGCATTTTACAGAATTATTGTGTTCTGTACCGCAAGTTTTCGTCTACCATAGACTGCCATCATCCCACAATTTGGAAAGTCCTGGATGGTATTTTTGTCGAGCAGGCAATGATGGAGCAGTGTGTGGAGAGGAAAATGCAGGTCATGAGGCTCCGAAGAAGAGGAGGAAGTATGAAGATCGGGACAAGCGACTTCGTGCCATACTCCGGTCGTTTGAGACCAGAACGAAGGATGAGGTTCTACGAGGAGTTGCTGCGAACTTGGCATTTCATATAATTATGTGATTCTTACAGGAAATTTCATAGTTATTTTTCATTTTATCTTATATTTTAACTTTATTTTCATTACTGTCTTCTTCTTGTTCAGGCTTTTTCTTATTTCTCGATTAAAGTTCTCTGTTATTTTCTTCTTTGCATTACATGTAAATAGAGAAGTGCCGGGAACGTCGCGTTATTATTATCATATACATTTTAGGTTTTTCCTAGGACCAACCCCCACAGACTCCAGGTCTTCATTGCACTATTACATAAATATATTGACCTTTGATAAATTCCCACACTCATTATATTAGTGACCACATCATCAACAGTATCAAATTCAAATAAAATTTGCTTTGACTCAATAAATACCACTGCACTTTTCCATGTAGCACTGCACTTTTCCCTAAAAAGGAGTATTTCATAAACATTATTTTTTGGCCGTTGTGGTATTTTATAAACAGTATTTATTGGCTTTCGAGCCAATAAATACTGTTTATTAAATACCACTACGGCCAATAAATACTGTTTATAAAATACTCCTTTTTAGTGAAAGTGAAGGTCAACTATGTATGTATGTATGTATGTATAAAATACCACTACGGCCGATAAATACTGTTTATAAAAATAATACTCCTTTTTAGTGAAAGTGAAGGTCAACTATGTACATGTATAATAGACAGTTGTCTAAAGTCCCTAGGCTGCTTACAGTGCTCAATGTCCACTGGACAGAGCAAGTAATACAAATATTACACAGCAATGAATCAACCAAGTCTCATTCCGCTGTAACTCCGAGTTTCGTGTCAGAACACTTCATCAGACAGCATATGACCAAGACTAACAATCACTAGAATATATATACGGAGAAGGGGAGAAGGGGGCAAAGGTGATGGAGGTACATTTCAGTAGCGCGAGGAAAAGGGATGACAAAATCAGCGTGATTATAAGAGGAAAAAGATGTTGAGAGTATAGAGCATAGCCAGGGTAGAGAAACAGCGCGGCTTTACGTTGCTGTACCCTTTAGCTTGCTCAGCAATCCTCCACTTGATGGTGACCGGTGCGTTCGTCTCTTTTAGCCGCCATACATGCTTGGACAGCTCCGTGTTGTTCCTCCTTGACTCGATGTTCATGTCCGATTTGTGGTTATAGTGTCGTTTCTTAAATGGTGGCTCAGTTGATCCAATGTACACCTTCTGTTCGTTTTCTTTCCCCACGTGC
>NC_088643.1:14442507-14452507 GCF_964019385.1 Sycon ciliatum | reverse complement strand
TACAACGTTCCCACTAGAGAAATCTTCCAATTGTTGGTGAACTGGTACCTCACCCATGGATCTATCCATGTGCCAAGCAAGAAAAAAATTGACCGAAGCAATCCAAGGTCCCAGACTGCCAGAGGTCAAAAGTTCACAAGGTCGATCATTCAAGAAGAACTTAGGAAGATGAAGAAGCTTGGACGATCGACGAACATGGGCCTAGGCGCCTGTCGTCCTTCACCGATTTTTAATACTGTGTGTTTTGTATAAGTTCGTTAGTGTAATTGCTGGCAGAGGATGCCCAAAGTGAGGTGCAGAGTAGTCGGACATCATCAGAATCGAAACAATGGGGGTCTGTTCACAGCAGTATGTGCTTTCAAATTATTCAAATAATTATGTATGTCCGAGCCACGTTCGACCAGTCGCCATTTTATTTGCGTCAATTGTTTGTCCCCGCCAGTACGTACATTGGTATGGTAGCGCTGAAAACTGCGCAAACCCCGTGCGCAGTGTGTTCGCTGATATCCCTACATGGGGCCATTATTCGGTCGAAGTATGACGTCACAGCTTCTTGACACCGCGTAGTTACTAGTTACTGGACCAAGTGTTGGTTGGTTGGTATATTTTATTTTACTTCGCCAGAATGAACAGGCATTGCTGCATTCTTGCCTGGACAAGTGGATTGTCCAAGCTCTCACAAAAAGACGAAGAAAGGAAAGAAATATTACATGAGAGTGCTAAGCATGCAATCTTATATAAAAAAATAAATAAAAAAAATCCATGAGAGTGTGACGCAAGCATGATGAGAGAGGAGAGATAGATTCGAGATAGAGATAGATAGATGGAGAAAGAAAGAGAGAGAGAGAGAGAGAGAGAGAGACTGCGTTATTGCCTGGACAAGTGAACTGTCCAAGCTCTTACAAAATGACCAACAACAACAGCAACGGCAACAACAACAGCGACAGCGACAACAACAACAGACCAACAACAACAGCAACGGCAACACCACAGCAGCAGCAACAACAACAAGAGAGAGAGTGAGAGAGAGAGGGAGAGAGAGAGAGAGAGAGAGAGAGAGAGAAAGAGAGAGAGAGAGAGAGAGGAGAGAGACGGCTTTACTACCTGGACAGGGAATTGTACAAGCTGTCACAAAATGACCAACAGCAACAACAACGACAGCAGCAGCAGGAGCAGCAGCAGCAACAACAACAACAACAACAACAACAACAACAACAACAACAACAACAACAACAACAACAACAGAGAGAGATAGATAGATAGATAGATAGATAGATAGATAGATAGATAGATAGATAGATAGATAGATAGATAGATAGAGATAGAGAGAGAGAGAGAGAGAGAGAGAGAGAGAGAGAGAGAGAGAGAGAGAGAGAGAGAGAGAGAGAGAGAGAGAGAGAGAGAGAGAGAGAGAGAGAGAGAGAGAGAAGAGAGACGGACAGGGAATTGTACGAGCTGTCACAAAATGACCAACAGCAACAGCAACAACAGCAGCAGCAGCAACAACAACAACAACAACAACAACAACAACAACAACAACAAAAACAAAAACAACAACAATAACAACAACAGAGAGAGATAGATAGATAGAGGGAGAGAGAGAGAGAGAGAGAGAGAGAGAGAGAGAGAGAAAGAGAAAGAGAGAAAGAGTGTGTGTGTGTGTGTCAGAGACAGAGAGAGAGGGGGGGAGGAGGAGAGATATGCGGATTGTTAAAATGGATTTCGACATGAAGTTAGGTACACAGAATGTTAATATGGGTAAAGGCTGGGCAAGTCGAGAGCGTGGCTAGAGCTTTAAATGTCTGCCAATCACCTTCCGTACGGACTGCAACTGGGAGAGCATTCCACAGAATGCTGCTAACAAACTGAATTGAACGACGTCCAGCAGGACCAGGGAGGAACGGAACTCTCAGCAGGCTTGACACTTGACCCCGTGTCGTCCTCAGCTGAGGTGTGGCAGGGTCGTTGATCGGCACGAACAGATTCTTTAACAGGGGACTTGTCTTGTCATTTAAACATTTGAAAACGAAGATGGCAAGCTTCTGGAAGAGAAGCTGTGGCAAGCTTGGCACACCCAGTAGCTCGAGAAGGGGGGCAGTCGGGACCAGAGTCCTTTGCTGCAGGGTCGCCCTGGCACCGGATTTTGACAGGCGGTGGAGTTTATCCAGGAGCTGCTTGGAAAGACTGGAGAAGAAACAGTTGGATCCATAGGACAGATGAGCCTGTATCATGCTGACATACCAGACTTGGCGTGCTCTTAAGCTCAGGGACCTGCCGTGTCGCCATAGCTGTCCAATTACTGGCCCGATCTTGCGTGTTACATGGCTGATATGTGGCTGCCAGGAGAGGTCATGGTCGATTACAACACCCAGGTATTTCGCAGATGTTGTTGCTTCCAGGGGTTGTCCTCGACAACGTACATGTTCTTGAACATCAGCAAGTGGTGAGAAACGAAAGTCGCGTCACCTGCACTTATCTTGTTTCCAGTGCCCGCAGCATGCAGTGAACACAGCTACAGCATCATTTTAACTGAGGAGCACGCGCGAGCGAGACTATTTATTTCAAATAATATTTGAAATAAATAATCGCGAAAACTACAAACTCGGCGACAAGTATCAGTATATCATACTGCTACTTATAGTTTGTACATGTAGTTTTCGCTTTGTAGAGAAGGAGAAGCGGTAGCTGATTTTTTGCTTGGCCACTGCTGTGCCTGTACTGTAGTGCGGCTTTACATGAAGTCGCTGGCCAAGAAGCAACGATGGGCGCCTCCGTTATTTCTATCGCAGCGATTGATGATTTTTTTTAGTTCTGAGACCAACCAACTCTGCACTCGTTTCCTTGTCCAGCGGCTGGCGAAAATCAGAACTCCTATCTTTCAGGTGCTGGTGAACACTCAGCAGGAAAACACTGCACGATGGCTTGAGAATGAAGGAGAAACTTCTTGAACGTGAAGTACTATTTGCGGCAAGAACTTCAAGGGTCATGTAAAACAAATTGTGAACTCGCGATCATGCACCAGCGCCCCCCCCCCCCCCCCCCCCCCCAAGGCCCCAGTCAAAGAAATGATGCCGTGACCATTGGAAACACGACAAGCGCAGGTGACGCGACTTTTTGTTTGTCACCACTTGGCCTTGTAACTACGAGTTTTCAGGCAGCGTGACGTAGCCACTTTGACAGCCAAGGCTGCGGAAAAGTAACGACTTACGTTAGTTGCGAAATAGTTCGCGAAAATGAAGAAAGTAGCGAAAGTTGCGATTTCTTCTAAACAACGAAAAGTTGCGAAAAAGGTGGCGAGCATCTTTGGGAAAGGGGTAAATTAACGGGCCGAGGGCTAATGCATATTTTAAAGGTCATGGCAGTGGCTGATGACCATTGACAAACACTTGTCAGTCTGGAGTAGGCACCGGCGGATTATGCCGGCATAATTATTGGCATAATTTGGTGGTTGAAAATTTAGAGCATAATTTGAGGAAGGAGCATACATGTAATTGCATCGAATTGTACTACAGTACTAGTACATTTATGTGTACATGTATGTAGGCTACACAATTGTGTTCAATGCACATGAGTAGTGCTGGTGGTCTGCATGGTACTCAGTCAAGAGTTCGGAGGTCATGCAGATAGTGTTTTCAATGAAAAGCAGGGTAGAAATCATGGAAATACATTATTGTATGCTCAAACTCGTCTCTTTCAAAGTTCTTTCGCACATTAATACAACACATGTAGCCTAAGATGAGAGTGAATCCGCCTTTATCAGGTATCGCGGCGCGATTGAGATTGTGACGGGTAGTCCGCAAAACGCTGCATACAGTCATGTACCTTCTGCATGTTATGAAGTCTTGACCTCTAGATTTTTGCTGCCTTGACTGCGCAGGCTACGGATATACAATGTAGCTCAAATAATTAAACAAGTTGAGAAAAAGTTGATGTTTGGTCATGATGGAAGTAGAAATGGAGCTTTGGGAGAGGTGAGCTTATCAATCGCACGGTGAGGTTGACAGCGCTTGGGCGAATACGACGATTGCGAAGACAGTTGAACCGTGATGATAGTTTTCAACGGTAACGCAAACTAATTCGGCAATGAAAAAATATTTCTACAAAAAAAAGGAGTCAATTATTGAATTGAAGAAGTAATGTTTTCTCTTTTCCATGTTGATCTCTAGCATGCATGGACACCTAGTACCTTGGTGTGGGGATACTCATGTATTTGTTGGACGTATGGCCTCCTGCAAGTACGAAAAAGGTCCAATTTTCCGAACTTTGAGGCTCCATAAGTACAACAAAGTGGATATGCATCGCCGTGTGCCAAAGCATAATAATTATGAGGATTTTGCGAGCATAATGCGAGAATCTATGAAAGCATAATTCCATGGTTTCCCGAGCATAATCCGCCGGAGCCTAGTCTGGAGCAATGGAGAAAGTCTGGAGAAACAAGGATTAATTAGAATCATCAGCAAAATGGGATAATGTACTAGAAGCAGGGGCATCAGGAAAGGAGTTGATGCACTGGTAAACGTGGTCGTTAAATGCTTGCCAGTCCGTATGGGCAAAGTCCAGCCAGGTGTTTTGAGCAGAAGATATTTGGGCTTTGGAACCTGCTGATCGGTTGTGGCTGACATCGAAAACTACAGGACAGTGATCAGATACCGGTGGGAGGAGGGTTAGATGGGAGACTGCTATGGGAGCATTAGTGATAACTAGGTCGAGTAGTGATGACCTCTTACCACTTTCGGAGTAGCGGGTAGGCTGTTGATCCACAAGTTGCGATAATCCCAGATCATCCAGGATGTCATAAATGTATGTACCAGCAGGTGTATCAGGATCGGATAGTCGATACACAAATAGGCATTACAAACAGGCACGTATGCCTTCCTACATGTTCGCGACCATGATGATGACGATACGAAAATTATCTCCAGCAGTGTGAGTATCGCTCACACTTTAACAAACTATGTGACATGGAAGACCTTGAAATGGTTGAAACTAATAGCTGCAGAACTCACTACACGATAGGCATTGGCGGATAATGCTCGAAAAGGTGCAGCAGATTCTACTCGAAAATCAGTGAAATTGGCAGAACCATACAAACCTTTTGGTGGGAAATTCCTCGAATTCTGCTCCATTTCTTTATCCACATACCGCTGCGCTCTCCGGCCTACCTCAACACGTTGCCACAGCACACCATCAGCAAAACGACACTTCAGTTGGTACTCTGCTCCTTCAGACCGCAGCTGTTTCGATCATCAGGAGCTCGTCAGTGAAGGTTATTTATATATTTATTTATTTATTTCTGCGCCTCGTGGCATGTCAAGACAGCCAATCATACACAGTGAACTGAGGAGAGGGTGAGACCAACCACGGGAGAAGAGAAAAAAGAAAATGAAGAGCACGTACACAAAGTGGGAAGGGATTAGCAACTTACAAAGCAATGGGATGCTCAGCGAGCTATGCAGCGGAAGTGGGGACTGTGACTTTGTTTACTGGGAAATACTGAAGTGCTGTCTGACGAGGGTAAGCAATTAGGACATATCTGGAGCTTTTCAAACACTGGGAGGCAGTTGGAGCCACGTGGAGTAGGAGGAAAAGAAAGGGGAATTTACGAATAGGGTAGACCTAGCTAGGGGAGCCGAACGCAGCTTCGGGTGGTGCCACCTGAATTGAACCAATTAAGGGAGTGTAAATTAACAGGGTGCTGGTCAAGAAAAATTGAATGTGCTAGGGTGCACTTGGAAGCATCAAGGTAGTGTTGCAGAGTGGTAGTGGATGCAGCAGCATACAAGTCTAGATTTGAGATATAAAGATCAGTACGAAATATGATGCGCAGTATACGGCGATGGAGAACTTCTAATTTACCTATGTGGGTTTTGATGGACCAGGCAGGGAAGCCGTACGTGAAGAGGGGACGAATGTATGATTTATAAAAATTAATCCGGCAATTTTGGGGCAAATGGGACAAGTGACTTGACATTATGCCGACAGATCGGCATACTTTGGACCACACATGATCAGCATGGTGAGACCAGGAGAGGGCGGAATCTATGACATTGCCAAGGTGTTTATGGTGGGGCGCTACAGAGATAGGGTGACCGGGATCATCGAGAAAGTGGAGGATGGACACTGGATCTGTGGGAGGGGGAAAAGGAGGAGCTCGTTGATAATGTAGAATGGCTAACAGATAGTGAACTTTACCCCTTTGTAGCAAAAAATAGGAAAAACAAAATGGCACATCTTAGTTCCAAAAAGGGGGGAAACATTATGGCGCATCTTAGGCGCGAAGATGAAGCCGCGAAGATTAAGGCTAAGCAAAGGCGGTTGATGTGGCGGTTGATAAAAATCTGGACAAGGCCGAATGCTGCCCCTTACCCCTCTTGGTCATACGTAAATGCGCCAGTCAAGTAGCAGCCGATGGTGGAGACGAGGAGACTAATGAAGAACGACGGAAACTCGGCAGCGACATTTAAGGAAGATTCGGAATGGCTGTGACGCTCTAATTTCAACTACAGGCGGATGTCAAACCATGGCGCAGTGTCAAGAGCGAATGCCTCATGGGCCTCGCGAATGATACTTTGTGAACATGTGTTTGTCACTTCGTCTCTTCATTGCTAAGCTACGGCATTATCATGGCAACTGAAGAATGGCTGTGACGTGACGATGGTGTGGTGCTGTGCTGTGTAGTGAGTGAGTGGACGGAGTGAATGCCCCAGGGGCCTCTCGCGTTGCTACATGCCCTATGCTGTGCCATCTATCGAAGTCACACCTGGCCATCACTAGATGACCGTACTCTAACTTACACACTATATAGTACTGGTATCCTCAGTGTAGTCTATCATTATCGCCTTTGCTTAGCCTTAATCTTCGCGCCTAGGATGCTCCATAATGGTGCCCCCCTTTTTGCGCCTAAGATGTGCCATTATGTTTCCATCTTGTTTTTGGTACAAAAGAGTGAAGTTCACTATCTTTTATCCATTCTATATTATCAACCTTCACTGACGAGATCCTGATGATCGAAACAGCTGCTGTCTGAAGGAGCAGAGTACCAACTGAAGTGTCGTTCTGCTGATGGTGTGCTGTGGCAACGTCTTGAGGTCGGCCGGAGAGCGCAGCGGTGTGGTGTGGTGGTTGATAAGAATCTCGGCAAGGCCGAATACTGCTACTTACCCCTCTTGATCATACCAAATTATGCCCATAATTATGCCGGGATAATCCGCCGGAGCCTACTACACGACGTAGGCTAGTCAAAGTGGTAAACGAAGAATCAATCAACATCAATTGAACATGGGTTTGACCATTTTGAAAAGGCACTAGTGTGATGGCTTTTATATGTCCTTGTATATTCCCGAAATGGATGCATGCATCTGCGCAATCCACACTAGTCCAAATGAAAACTATAATTTGTTTAGAACCGAACGTTTTCGTTCATTCTCTCCATGCTAGAGGTCTTAAAGGGAATATAGCAAAAATGGGGATACATGTACGTTCAATTAGTTAGTATTATAGTTTCATCTTCATGCTGTTTTTGACCCGAAAATGTTTTTCTAGGGTGATGTTTATGTCCCTCAATGCTTTGCCCATGTTACAATTTGCTGTCTTAGTCATATTTGAAAAGGCAGCGACGGCAGTCAGTTGACAACAGTGTTTCTTCAGCTGGTTCTGTGTATTGTAATCCTTACACTTTCTTAATAAGTACTTAAATATTTAAAGTATAATTCTTTTTAATAATATTATTATTTTAATGACTAAGATAGTTTAACTATCTTAGTCATTTTTGCTGTATTCCCTATAAGAGCCTATGAAGAGAAGGGAACGAAAATGTCCGGTTTTTAAATTCCCTGTTGTTGATTTGGACTGGTGTGGATTACGCAGATGCATGTGCTACATTGAAGAATTTCCTTCAATCAATTATTATTTTAGTTCAGTCTTTATTCCAGATTTCTTATTGGTTATTCTGCTGTGCGATGCTTTTTTGGTAGGAGACTAGCAAATCAAGCATCTGCTCGTGCATCACGAGAACGAGAGAAAGACTATATCAAGAATTTGGAGTCGGAAGTCGAGAAATTGATTGAGGAGGTGAGTCCTGCTGGTCCTATTATCCATGTTTTATAATTATCATTATACCCAATGCTGTAGACAGCAAGCTGTTTCGGCCATCATTATACACAAGAGAGGTTGGAAGCTATCACTATCGTCTAGTATGTCGTTGAGACTGCCAAGTAATGTAGAGATATGGGTGATTGCCAACAATGGCCTATAGGATGATTCAAGCAAGAGAAGCGACAAAGAGAGCTAGTAACAGATATCTCATTCTCGAGTTCTCGTGTCAGCAGAGCATGCCTACTTCTATTCGACCATCTGTCATTGTAAACAAGGCGACCAATACTCTCCCTTGTGCGTTTATTGTTGTATGCAGAATGTCGAATTGAAGTCGCGAGTCAATTTTTTGAAGACCCTACAGAAGTATGAGGAGTTGGTGACCGCTGAAGATTCTGAGAGCGACTATGGCGTTATGGATTTTGATATGCCAAACATGGACATCAATTTTCTGGCGGAGTTTGATGTCGAGGTGAGTTTTCATAGTTTTCTTCGTCATGTTTTACTACGAGCTGTTGAGCATGAATCACTAGTCACGTTTTTTACACAAATACTACTACATGTACATGTTTGAACTCGGATGGTGAGCCAATATCGTTATGATGAAGAAAGGAAAAGGACAAAATGTTACGAGTTATGACAAACTGTCCACCAACGTAACCAGATCTTATACAGCCAACAAGTGCGACAAACAGGCACAAAACTGACAAGGAGTACTGAGACATTTGGCGACCTGACACCCCGCTCCAACACTTCTCCAAGGCGCAAACCAACAACCTTCCAACTTGGAACCTGAGCCTTTCCAGTTGGAAGCTTGTTGGTTTGCGCCCTGGAGAAGTGTAACATTTTGTCCTTTTCCTTTCTTCAACGTGTACATGTAGTAGTTTATTTTAAAAAACTAGCTCATGTTTTTTATCACATTGCACATACCTACGGAAGAAGGGGAAACAAAACGAAGACAAAACTAAAAACAACAACGGCTGTGTGAGCGCTACATGAGCTGCGCTGGTGAGATGCGGTGGACTCCCCCGACCAAGGGTCTCGGGATCAGCGTACACAGCAAGCACCATGGGAGGGGGGGGGGGAGGAATGACGGAGACAGAAAGTGAGAGAGGCGCTCAAAAGGAAAGAGTGAAGCGTGAAGAGTGAAGAGGTGCTGCTAGGTGGAGGCAGTGTAAAGAAGAACGCCTTCCACCTCATCCAGCGTATTACACTCTCCACTTTCTCCACCAAACGCTTTCGGTAGGAGTCTGCTAATGAGATGGGTATATTCCGGAGGGGATAGCCGAGGTCCGTCCGTCTTGACGGGTCCATAGCTGCGGTATCTGAGAAAGAGTGCTCAATCTATAAAAGAGAGCCTTCACACAGGGGGAAGTGGTCCCATCCACCGCAAAGAGGGCTGAACAGCGCTGGGGTGCACTGGAGCTAGTACACAATGGAAGCGGTCCTCACCAAGAAAACACAATCCGTTGCTACTCCGAGTTTCTTGAGTTTTTCAATCGTCAGGCAGCTTTTCGAACTAAAGCAGGGCTGTCAGTTCCACTAAAGATATACACAACCACACAGCAAGGCGCACAAAAATTCCATTCCCTCGGGAATATACCCATCCCATCAGCAGACTCCTACCGAAAGCGTTTGGTGGAGAAAGTGAAGAGTGTAATACGCCGGATGAGGTGGAAGGCGTTCTTCTTTACACTGCCTCCACCTAGTAGCACCTCATCACTCTTCACGCTTTCTTTTTGTGCGCCTTGCTGTGTGGTTGTGTACAGTCAACTTCGCTAATAACGACTGCGGATATAACGACAATTCGCGAATAACGACAGAATGTCCATGCCCAGAGCAAAGTCCCATCCCACTGTGATACGTATAATGAGACTTCGGGTATAACGACACTTCGCGAATAAGGACA
>NC_088643.1:14322507-14440007 GCF_964019385.1 Sycon ciliatum | reverse complement strand
ATCAATTTGCTTTGAGTCAATAAATACCACTACACATTCCCATGTAGCATTGCACTTTTCCCTAAAAAGGAGTGTTATATAAACAGTAATTATGTACATATATGTGCCAATATGTGATCTTTGTGATACATATATGTCTGATAATATCATAATAGTGATACAGTAAGTATGATCTAAATACCCGCTAGTTGCACCGTTTTAATGCGCTCCAGCTCTCTATGTGCATGGTGAATTTGTTCTGAAAATATCCTAATCCTGTTATTAACCTCTCACAAAAGATGTGCATGATGAATGCGCAACTCGCTTCATTTATTGTGTTGAATCCTATATTGTTGATCTTTCCGTTCCTTGTAGAGTCCTCCGGCGCGGTGTGGTGGTTCGTCACCGCCATCGCAAGCATCACCTGAATCCCAGGAGCAACCCCAGGAGCAGCCAGAGCTAGAGCACCAGCAACTCCATCAGCAGCAACAGCAGCAATGGCCTTCCTGGCCAAGCATGGACCCCAGTCAAGAACCAGTGAGTTTTGTAGCAAGATGGGCGCACCAGCCGGGGTGTGTGATCACCGGTGTGTGTGATCCCCGGTGTGTGTGATCCCCGGTGTGTGTGTGATCCCCAGTGTGTGTGATTATTATTTTTTTATTATTTATTCTTCTTTTACTAGTGAATTCTCAACAGGCGTCAGCGCCTTTTTACAGGGAACCCTAGGTATAATTTGATGGATGAGCGAAATTCAGCTGGTGAACTAGACATGCGGCAAGCCGGTGGAAGTGTATTCCACCTGGCAGCGCCCAAATAAGAAATTGCACTAAAGCCATATCGGGTGTTAGCGGGGGGGGGGGGCAGAACAAGAGCAGCAGAGACTTGGCCACGAGTGGTGGCTGCAGTGCGAGCACCATGGGCGCGCAAGGTAAAGCGGTCTCGCAGAAGAGGACTAGCAAGTCCATTCAGGCAGCGGTAAACAAATACATAGTGATCCCCGGTGTGTGTGTGTGATCCCCGGTGTGTGTGATCTACGGTATCCTAGCCGGTAGGGCACTGTTCCGAAAAGATAGGGGTGCTGGGTGCGAATCCCGGTCGTGGATCCTTCTTTTGCAACAGTTTGAACAATCCAATGCTGGATCAAGGTTGCGGAAAGTCACCCTGCCACTAGGCACCGGCATAATTTTTGGCATAATTTGGAGGTTGCAAATTTGGAGCATAATGAGGCATCCTTTCGGAGGTAGGAGCATAAATACATGGTTGTACCACAATTCCAGTATGTAAGCTACACAATTTTGCACAATGCAGCTGATCACTGCTGGTGGTCCGCATGGTAAAGGGTTCCGGGAGTAGCCCGTTTCCAAAGATGCTGGCCACTTTTTCGCAACTTTCCGTTGTTTTGCAAGAAATCGCAATTTTCTTCATTTTCACAAACTACTTCGCAACTTTTCCGAAAAGGTGTGCAGAGAAGCGCGCTGGATCGAGACCATCGACTGTGCAGGCTATGGTTATTGTTGTAATAAGTAAAAAACGAGGTATAGGTGATGTTCGGTCATGGTGGAAGGAGAGGTGGAGCTACGGGAGAGATGAGCTGATTTTTCGCAGGGTGAGGGTGACATCGGTTGGACGAGTATGACGATTACGAAGACAGTTGAACATGATAATTTTCAAAGGTAACTCAAACTAATTTAGCAATGAAAAATTATTTTTACAAAAGAAATCAACTGATGAATAGAAGGAGTCATGTTTTCTCTTTCCATGTTGATCTCTAATATGCATGGACATTTGGTATGGGGATATTCATGTATTTTGTTGTACTAATGGCCACTTGCAAGTACGAAAAGGCACAATTTTCCGAACTTTGAGGCTCCATAAGTACACCAAAGTGAGTATGTATCCCTGCGTGCCAAAGCATAATAATTATGAGGATTTCGCGAGCATAATGCGAGAATCCATGAACGCATAATTCAATGATTTCGCGAGCATAATCCGCCGGAGCCTACCTGCCACATGCTATATCCAGGGTCATCCCAGTGTCGCGTGGAGTCCCGCAAGGCACTGCTCTGGGTCCTGTGTTCTTTTATGTCTATGTAAGCAACTTCCCTACCATAGCAGATTCCTTCACCTGCTCTCTTCCCACGCCGCCAGTACTAGTACATCCTGCCTGTCATTCTTCCTCACATTCTGTACTGCATCTATTCATTCGTCACGCTGATTACTGCGAAGGATCACAATCGCCTAGTAAGCGTGTACAATAGAGCTATCCGAGCGGCTTGTGGGGCGTCGAACCCGTCAACTGGGAAGTTCATTTTCTTCAATCATATTCTTCTCCCTTTGACTGTATTTGCATTCTTATCCACAACCTTCTGAATATCCTCCTCCAAAGGTCCATTTCATTCTGATGTCATTACACATTTACAAGTACATAGATAGTACACTGTTGCTATGCCTCCCCTCGTTTTGTTTGGACGAACACGACAGACTTCTGCCCTTTTTCTTGACACATGCAGAATCTCCTTCCTTGTCGCGACCTATAAAAGCTGCTGTGACCCACTGATTTCTTCACAACAGAACGAGTGGAGAAGAGCAGTTCTAACCTCCTGGTGTGTACCAGTGACAGTCCGAAGACAGTTATTTCCTTGTCTCATTTGTGTTCTGCCTCCTTAACAGCACTTTCTTCCTTCATTCATTAACCGCACATTCCTTCTGCACACTCCTTAACCGCACATTCCTTCCGCACACTCCTTAACCGCACATTCCTTCCGCACACTACTCCACAATTACATTTCTGGAACCCGCGTTTGCCGCAAAGAACCATGTGTTCTGCGCTTTCAAGAGCGCTTGGTTTCAGACCTGTCCCTGGCTTCTTTGGGATAAGAAGAGCGAGACAGCCGTCTGATTCACTTGCCGGGTCGCGCTATCGAAAATATTCTTGAGTTCGTCACGTGCGGATGCAGCCGTTCTGACCAAGGGCTTCCAGAACAGGAAAGATTTTGTGAAAGTCTTCGGTTTTAGGTTGTCCCATGCCAGGAGTTTTTTGCCCTGGCCATGGCCACAAGTGCAAGTAGTAACAGTATAGTATTTGACCCCCTCGAATATGGGAGTCCTTCGCCCAGCTCAGTTCTTACAAACAAATGCAGTGATTGCCGAAACGGCCTGGCGGAAATTGTAGTTGAAATACAGCGAGAGCGACGCGAGGCAGCAGATCGAGAGAAACGTCTGATGTCCAAGATTGATCTGCTCACCCGGAAGGTTGAAGAACTGTCTCTGAAAGCTGCTGGGTCATCGGCATTTGATCACGGTGATGGAATTTCCGAAAAAGTCGACCAAAAAACAACGAACAAGAAAGGCCAAAAAAATAGAAGAAACCGACCTAGTGGCGCTGCCACATCAACGAGTACAAAAACGGATACTCCAGGCAGCGACCACCGTACGACCTCCGAGACCTCCGTAGCTGTCGACAGTTCCAGTTCCTCTCCTGAGAGCACAATCGTATCGCAGCTCAGAAATTCGAAAAATGCCTCCATCCCAGCGCAGAGTGATTTACTTTCTAATTTCGAAGAGGACAACAAAGACCGTGGAGTATGGGAACTTGTTTGTGAACGAAAGCCTGTCGGAACGAAATGTGTGATGTTCGTTGGCAATCTTCCCTGCAGTGCAGTACCTGAAAAGATTGCCGAGTTTGTGACCATCAGAGCAAGTGAAGCCAAAGTGAACGTCAAGATCTACGAATGCAAAATTTTCAAAAAGGAAAGGTCCTCCTCGGCACGCCTTGTTCTGGATGCTAAGAGTGCAGTACTAGTAAATTCGAGAGAGTTCTGGCCTAGACCTCTGTACTCACGTCTATGGAATTTCGACAAGTATGATTCTACTTCTTCACCATCCCGATCACCTGCGGGTGATGATGAGGAAATGGATCTGTTAAGTGGCCTACCAAATATCCGTACTGAGACACGCCCAGCTGATGAATCGTCTGGTGCCATCAAGGGATCATCTATCAACTCGGAATGACCAGCACGAGCACGACCAACACGCTCCGACTGTACCTAACGAACGCCTTTGGCATAGCCTCCAAATTTGGTGACTTCCGCCATGCTCTCGCACTCCACTCTCCCGACATCGCTATCGTTACCGAAACCAAGCTCACGGTGGAAAAAATGTCACAAGCCGATACTGCCACCCCTGGCTATGGCCCTCCAATGCGGTTGGATAGGACGGCTCAAGGAGGTGGTGTCGCTGTCTGGGTGCGCAACGACCTAGCGGCTATTGAGCTAGGCATGGTCCCCCGTGACCACCAGGAGATCATATGGTTCACCGTCCGTCTGCGATGTGGTCGAACAGCTGTTGTTGCTGCCCTGTACAGGCCTGGTAGTGCTCCGGAGGGTGACACCAGCCTCATGGAGTACCTTGATCGCACTCTTGATGCTGCCCGATGTCATGGTACCCAGTTGATCCTTGCTGGAGACTTCAACGTCCACAGCGACGACTGGCTTCATACTGTAGTACAAAAACAACACCTACTGGCGAAGCAATGGAGGAGCTCAGTGCTGCTCATCACCTCACCCAACACGTGCTTGAGCCAACCAGGGGCAATTACACCGTGGACCTGGTCCTTTCCGACTTTGACACCCCGGTCGTGTCTACTGTGCACCCACCTCTCGGCCGATCTGACCATGCCAGTGTGATTACCGACTTCCTGCGTGCTCCACCACACTGGGAGCCTCCAACCTCAAGGTGCGTGTGGCGCTTTATTTTGGCTGACTGGCCACGTTTAAAGCACTTCTTCCGGCAAACAGACCGGTACTCTATCATCACTGACAACATTGACCTGTCATGCGAGCGGCTGACTGGCAAGATCTCTGAGGGCATGACAACGGTCATCCCGTCCAGGAGCCTCAAGCTGCACAGTACCGACCCAGTGTGGTGGACACCAGAGTGCACCGAAGCCACCAAGAGGAAGCGAAATGCATGGAAGCGACTCCGTCTGCATCCAGCAGATGCACAACTCCAACTGGCTTATACCCAAGCCACAGCCACTGCCTCAGCATGCCTTCAGAGAGCTGAAGATACCCATGCAGCATCCATCCGTCGAAGGCTCGCAGCGGGTGGTTTATCCAGTCGTGAATGGTGGTCCACTGTCAAGCGTGCTGGTGGGTGTGGGCGTAGCCATGATATCCCTACCCTCAAGGAGGAAAACGGCGACGAGCTAGCCACCAGTAAGGACAAAGCAGAGATCTTTGCCCGCTACTTTTCAGCGAAATGCAGCCTTGGTGATGACCTTGATGCCAGCGACCTCCCGTATGTACGCCCGCGATCTGATGCTTGTCTGAGTACCATCTACTTTAGGCCACGAACGGTATGTCGTGAATTGAGGAGGATTGTCCCGTCCAAAGCCACTAGCTCGGATGGTGTACCAGGACGAGTGTTGAAGCAGTGCTGTGAGGAACTGTGCAGGCCTGTGGCCCGGCTCTTCAGCAAAGCATTCCGCCAAGGCCGGCAACCGTCACTGTGGAAGCTTGCTTAAGTTGTACCTGTGCACAAGAAGGGTTCGAATTCCGCAACAAAGAACTACCGACCCATATCCCTGCTGCCAATACTGTCAAAGGTCATGGAAGCTATCATCAATCGTAGCCTTATGGGATTCCTTGAGCGCCGGCACATCCTCACTGCTAACCAGTACGGCTTCCGCTCCGGCCTGGGAACGCAGGACCTCCTTACCCTACTACACCATCGTTGGAGTACCGTGGCTGCAGGGGGCGGGGCTGTGCGGGTTGTTGCTGTGGATATTGCTGGAGCGTTCGATCGAGTCTCCCACCCAGGTGTGATCCACAAAGCCCAGCAGTACGGTGTATCCGGCATGCTCCTTGCATGGTTGGGGGACTACCTGCTGGACAGGCGCCTGAGTGTTGTCGTTGGTGGGCAGTCGTCCAGCCCACACCGCATCACAGCCGGTGTTCCGCAAGGTAGCTTGTTGGGACCGACACTGTTCCTCCTCTACACGAACGATGCCGATGACCACCTTCCACCAGGTGTAGATCTGGCCGCTATGCCGATGACACAACGCTGTTTCAGTGCCTGTCCACCATGGATACCATTGACCACAGCTCGACAGTCCTGCAAAATGCTCTCGATGCCCTTGTGAATTGGGGCCAGCCAAGTCCCAGGCCATGACTATTGACCATCACCGCCACGCCTGGGACCTCCCAGCAGTACAGTTTGCGGGTGTCCCCTGAATGGAGAGAGTAACCTCAAGCTTCTTGGGGTAACCTTGGACAGCCAACTTTCCCACCGCAACCACCTCCGTACCATCGCCGTCAGAGCACGCCAGCGTCTTGGGCTCCTGCGGAAGGCCTCGCCGCTCCTGGATTCTCGCAGCCGAGCTACAGTGTCCCGTGGGGTTTTACGCCCAGTAATGGAGTACTGCCCATTGGTCTGGATGGGCGCAGCAGATTGTCACTTGCAGCGACTTGACCAGACCCAGCGCTCAGCCCTCCACTTGATTGGCCCAGGCGCAATGCTGCAAAGCCTGTCTATCCGGCGCATGGTAGCTGCGTGTACCTATATTTACAAGCTACTGTGCTCCAATTCTACCAGCCCACTTCGTCAGCTCTTGCCTCCCTCTCAAGCCCCCCGACCAGCCCATGTTCGACCCACTCGTCTCTCTCTCTCGTCCGTCTCGACATGCATAACTACCAGCTTGAGACAGGGCTACCTGTCAATAGCCGGGAAAGTTGCCATAGAGCTTTCCCCGCCTGTGCTGTCCCTGTATGGAATGCCCTGCCACCTGCCGTCCTCAGCCAGCCACCTGACCGGAAACGGCTGCAAAGTTTCAAAGTGTCTGTCTTCCGGCACCTCCGTGCCCAGCAATGGCACTGGGCCACTGACACTTTGTAAGATGTATGCACATCTGCCCACACACTGCTGCATATTGCCATACGCCTCGTGCCCTGCTTACTCTTTTCTCTGGATATGTCTATGTCTCTCTCTCTCTCTCTCTCTCTCTCTCTCTCTCTCTCTCTCTCTCTCCCTCTCTTTCTCTCTCTGCTATTGGCGCGCCTGGTTGTGATGAAGCCGAGACCCAAGGTCGGCAGAGCATCCCAGACCACGCCACCACTCCCCTTATTCATGGTTAACACATGACGGGTTTACGTGGCTCTAGTAAAAAATAAATAAATAAAAAAAAGATTTTCGAAGGCAAAATCATTCCGGCAGCCGTAAAGAGGCTGTGGATCCCTTCGCGACTCTCCCATCGTCTTGCGGAGACTTGGTATTTTGGTATGGTATTGATTTATTTGAATTCGGTATCTCAACAGTACAATGTACAACTTGGAAAGATCCGAATGACATAGATACATAAACTTTGTGCTTTACCTTTTTTCTTCTTTTTTTAACCATTGTCTACCCGCAACGCATCACCAATAACAACTTATACACAGAAACAAAACAATCTCCAGTTAGTGCCCCATTCCGGCGACGCAGGCTGCTGTGGTTCGGCCATGTAGTGCGAGAGGGTCCAGAATCCGCCTCGTTCCAAGCACTGGAGCTATCCATGAACTAAAACGACATTAAAAACCCGTGGCCGTCCACCATTACGGTGGATAGATACGATTTGGCACGACCTGAAGGCAGCGGATCTCTCCGTGGAGAGCGCTCTCCAAGCTGCAGGAGATAGACTAACTTGGCTGGACACTGTTGACTAGGCATCAGCGGGTAATGCTAGTAAGCCGATTATGCTTTTCAGAATGCCGCCAAAAACTGGATATTATGCTCGTTTTAATGCTTGTTATGCTAGTTTAGGGGGTTTTATGCTTGCAATATATGACCAAATACAGCAAACAAATCGCAGAAGAGTACGCGAAAAAGTCTGTTTCCAAAGTAGGTATAAAGATTTGCGCGCAAAAATTGATTGATCGGTGGTAGACTACTTCTACTCGATCAAAGGCAACATCGTTGTACGCAATGGTATAGTTTGTGGTTGATCAGGTTGATCAGGGAGTACTGTATTCTACGACTCTCCGGCCATGAGATGCTGAAAGTCGCGAATTATACTAGTTTCTCCAAAATAAATGCCTCATTTTTGCCGGGACAATGCTCCCCCTCCCCCTCCTCTGTGAAAACCCCATTATGCTAGTTTTAATGCTAGCATTACCCGCTGAGGCCTACTGTTGACAGATGCGTCGACTCTGCTTCTGTCAGGTTCAGGGGAGATGCGAGCTGAGCATATTCTTTTACCATAAACTACTTGTGCCTCGTCCTTTTCGTCTCTCGTTTCTCAATCGTTGGGTGTTTCTTCTTCTCCTATTTTGCACCATTGTAGTCTCTGACAGGGCTACTGGCGGAGATGGACCTCTCTTTGGAAGAGAGAATCGTGGTAACCCTTGTTTATCCACAAATGGAAAACATGGCCCCTGCAGCGAAGCGCTCATCAATCCCCAAAAGTTGTTGTCCATTATTGAACGTAAAAGCGTGGGCGAATTGTTGGAAAGGTTGAACACAAACCCCAATGTTGAGACCGTCTCGGCGCAATCATCCAGTCTTGCTTGGTTGAAAATCATTTTCATTTTTCAAGTCATGTCCGCTGTCCGGAATAGGCCTCGACCAAATACATGTATGCTTGCGCATATTTCCGCATATTTTGCGACACAGTTCATACATGTGTATATGGCATATTTAGCCACAAAGGGAATATTGGAATGAAGCCAGCATATAATTCAAATATTCTGAAGAAAATGGGGACAAAACATGCATTTTTGTTCACGGTTCGCGTGAGACTCGGCTGGAAGCCGGGCTTTCCGCATTAGGGCTTGGCGGATAATGCCGGCAGAATTTTCGGCAGAAAACGCCTGTTTGGGGGGTCGAGCATATTTCGGCAGAACGGGGGCTGAAAAAGCATTCTCTGCCATGTCAAATGACAGTTACCACGGAATTGGCGTGCGACGTTCTGCTTTTGCAGCAGATTTGCCGCGTTCTTCGACACGCAGTCCATCCATCCACCAAATGTGGCCGGAAGGCGGAACTGTTACTTTGCGGAAGGTAGCAGCCTTGAATGGCAGCCCAGTGGCAGAAGTCTACGAGTCGTAGATCTACATAATATGGCCCAGTTGCAGCGATTTTCGACCTTCGGTGAAAAAGCCCGCTGTGTGAAAAGATTCAAATCAAATCATCTTTTGCTGCGCAAGCCGGGCCGCGGACGGGTATTCCGTGGATCACGACACCAGTGAAGTCAGACTTGAAAATGTTCGCAAAACAATCATTTTGCAACGAAGGTCGAAAATCGCTGCAACTGGGCCATATTATGTAGTGTGGCTAGCCTTCATCTGAAGTGCGCCTGCGCCGGCCACATGTGTTCTTTTTCATGCCTTGTCTAGTATTTCACATGACTCATCTTTTTAGATCCTTAACCCAATTATGTGTGCCAAGCGTATTTTTACATAACTGGATTTCAGCAGAAATTTCAGCAGAAAATGCACTTTCATGAGCAGAATATTGAGCAGACCGAAAAGCAGAATGAGGGATTTCGGCGAGCATTATCCGCCTAGCACTATTCCGCATCCGTAGGAACGCCACCACCTTTCAAGGATCAAGGCGCAGATACAGCTCCTAAAGCGGTTGATACATATTATGGGCAAAATGCGTTCAGAAATGCCTTTTATGGATGAATTTTGAATGGTTGAGGCGCTTGCTACATTTCCCCATGGATGAACACTATCGCCACGGTTGCTTGGGACACACCCCAGCCATACTATTCCGCATGTGTTTTGATTTGCACCATAAGTGTTATAGCCGTGAAGCCAATGCATATTCCAAGGTTGTAATTTTACTGAAATGATCTACACTTTCTGCTTATGTCGAGCATATTTTGGCATATCTTTTTGCACATCTTGCTAAGCCTTTGGCATATTATGGACGTTTTCCCTGATATACGATGAGCATAATATGCTCTTTTGTTAGGAAATTTGGTCGAGGCCTAGTCCGGAAGATAGTGCAAGTACTTTGACCTCAGCAAAAACCCGTGCGCAGAAAATACTGCAGGAGTGGGAGAGCTTAAAGTTCTTCAGTCTAAAAAAAAAAAACAGCACAAAAACCTCAAAAACACAAACTCCTGTTGAAGGTCGGAGCCCAGCACGTGCTCTCCCACTGCTCTGCGGCGTCTGCGACTCTGCGCGTGCTCTGTACGACACGCGTGATGTTCCCTGAAAAAGGTCACGTTGACATTACTCAACAAAAATTCTCGGCCTTTGGCCATAGCATTTGGCGAAAAGATGCGAAGTTAGTTGAACACTCTAGAGTCTTGTTTATGATCTTGGTATTACCCTGGTCATGGGTGGTAATCCTGGTGAAAGCTTTTCTGTGTATTTCCTGGTTTCTTTTGATTCGTTTGATTTGATTTCTTGATTTGTGTGTCCCTTGTTCAGTTGTCAGGCACATCCGACATCACTGGTGAAGGTGAAAATCAACAAGCTCAGTCCAAACGTGGAGGACCTTTTGCTGAAAACTCCTGGAAGTCCCCCGTAGAAGTCTTCCTGGAAGCCAATGGGCTGTCCATCGACGACGACTTGCGGGATGAGAAAGTGCAAGATGCATTGAGGCGGTACAGTTTAACCGGTGATCCATATTATCTATATTTAGAACCCGAGGTCTCAAGCCAGATCAGGCGTAACCGTCTCAAACTGGCAAAGCTGTAGCGCCTAACCCTTTGGTTTTCCAACTCTGTCACCGTTGCAAACTTCGCAAGTCGACTCTTCCAGGTTTTTTGTCCACTGCTGTCGTCTGCATTCATTTTCTCTGCCATATGTCTGGCGTTTGTTTTGCTGTAGATATGATCACCGGGTTTTACCTTCATCTCTTCCTTCTCTTATGCGTTATCTCTTCCCTACTTTATTATTGGGAAGATAATCGCTTTTGGATTTGCGACATAAAAAATAAAAAATAAATAACAAAAACATATTTAAAACTCGGATGTTGGGCCAAAAATAAAGGTAGAAAGGAAGAGGACATAATTATGGATACGAGTTAAGAGTAACTCACCATCACTGTAACCAGAAAATGCCACAAGTAGGCACAAAGCTCACAAAGTACTGCGACATTCGACGTCCTGACACCTAGCTTCAACACATCTCCGTAGCGCTAACCACAGCCTTCCATCTCGGAAGGTTCAAGGTTATGGAAAGACCAAAGAGGGGAAGGTAAGCGCAACGAAAACGAGCACAAGCTACAGTCCCAACGCAACAAAGAATGTCGATTGTTACTGGACGATGACGAGACAAGTAGGATACTTGACACTTGACAAAGCGGTCTAACTACAATTCGAAGCAGCAAAGCAGCACACCACCCAACTTGGGTGGCTCATAAATATCAAAGATAACGCAAACGCAAACGCGCCTCAAACAAACGCAGTGTGATAACGGCCTTAGCTACAGGGTGATCAGACGTGTTACATTACAGTAAAACCTGGTGCAAGCGACCTCTGGGTTTAGCGACCACCTGCTCTTAACGACCGTCTTTCCATGCACCGACAGTTCTACACAGACACTGTGGGACCTGGATCTAAAGACCACCTGGCTTTAACGACCACTTTTCCTTGCCCCGTGAGGTGGTCGTTTAAACCAGGTTCTCCTGTAGTTCGAAAGAGATGCCCAACTGTGCATGTGATTGACGGGGATCGATGTAATGCACTGCTTGTTTCTGATGCTGGGTGTTAAAAGCTGAAAATCGGGCAAGAACGGATGGAAGCAAGATACTAGTATCACAAGTCAGCAATGGAACTACATGTCGACTGCAGTATGTTGTTACTCAGAGTTTTAGTGTTATCCACCAATCCTCAGATAACGGGAAGATAATTATGTCGGTGTCTTTAGGGTGCAATGTACAGTGCTGGCTGGCAACTGAAATCCGACCCCTGAGCGGTGGGGGTTCACATTCTAGCGGTCTCTGTTTCGTAGTTTTACCATCCCGTGTTGGGTCTTTGCGATGTGAGCGCATCGCTCAGGGGGTCGGATTTCAGTTGCCAGCACTGTAGATGAAAGGCAGTACTGTAAAAGCAGAAATTTTCGGTGTTGTAATATTTTCGGTATTCTCCAAAATCGGCGGTTCGGTAGAGGGAAATTTTCGGTAAAACCCGTTCTCCAGGTAAGTGTGCTAGTACACTACACGTATAGTAGTAGTAGTAGTATTCTTTTATTTTCCATCGGAAGCCTCAACAGTGATGAACACAACTCTTAAGAGGGCCGATAACAGGGTAGAGGGGTGTGGGGTGAGAAAAAAAAAGTAATAATAATAAGAGATATTTAAACTAAACTAAACTGATACTTGGAACAATAAAGCAGCAGTAAGCAGTAAGCAGTAAACACAGGTATACAATACAAGCGATGCAGATCAATGAGGCCGTTTGCTGAAAAGAAGATCTAAATACTTCTGAAAAGACGCTGCGTCTTTAAGCATGGTCATAATGGGATAGTGCAAGAATGAAAGAGATGTTTTTAAAAACGAATTTAAACTAGGAACGCAGTAAACACAGTTATACAATACAGGCGGTGCAGATCAATGAGGGAGTTTGCTGAAAAGAAGATCAAAATACTTCTGAAAAGACGCTGCGTCTTTTAGCATGGTCTGAAGGTGCTTAGCAAATGTAGTGCGGTGCTGGGTGCGCCACTCCACAGGCAAAGAATTAAAGAACAGGGCAGCACGATTTGAAAAGGAATTGACACCGTCAGTCGTCCGGAATTTAGATATTGCAATAGCAGCATTAAAAGAGCTTCTTGTTGTCCTAGGGCCGGTTGAAACTTGAGGGAAAAGGTCCGTATACAGTATCGGTTGTACCGAAATTATTTGGTGCGTTTTATTTTCGGTAAAAATTGTCGGCACCGAAGTTACCGAAAGTAAAACACCACCGAAAATTTCTGCTTTTCCAGTACACTCACACGACACTAATGTGGACAGATTTTGAGTTTTTGCACTCCATACATTTTTTTATTTTCATTTTTTATTGGTTTGGTGAGACTCCCAAGATAGGTATCCATTTACCTCTGGAGAATCCGTAAATAAACAAACTTGAAGCTTGCTAGCTGAGGAGGTTTACAGCGATATTGCTAGGAATCTATGATGGCACTATTGAAATCGAGGATTTATTTATTTTATTTATTTATTACAGCATCTCATAGCACAGTGAGAACACCGGCCAATGCAGAGAGTGTTAGCCAACCACGGCAAGGAAGGGAGAAGGGGAGGAAAAGAAAAAGGAACCGGCATGGATAAGCAGTGATTGCAACAAAATGAGAAACACAAAATCAAATTCAAGGCGTGACCAGGCTCTTAAAAAGGCGGAGGGAAGAAAGGTCCTTAGCTTCTTGGGGAAGTGCCAGCCACGCAGAGTACGCAGTGAAAAAGGGAGAGTTAAGTAGAAAGGAGGACTTAGGTTTCGGAAGGGAAAGGGAGTTTCTCGTGCTACGGGAAGAGAACCAGTTGAAACAGTGGAGGTGAGGTGGATTAGTAAGAACATGTGTATTACTGTTTCGCAAAAATCAAATATTCTCCTCCCAACGTCTCTACAGTTTAGCTTCAGTATCTCCCCTCTTAGAGCGACACCAGCAACATCTTTGCATCCTTGTACACATGATCTTATTAGACCTGGCTCCAAAACACTTTGCTAAGTATAACTGGTTTGTGTCCACCAGATCAACACGTCATTCCTTCTCATTACCCCGTGCCAATACCTCCCTGTTTCTGAAATCTCCTATCTTCTCTGCGTACACTCTCTGGTCTTCCCTGCCAACTAGCCTTAAAGCATGCACAGACATTAAGGTGTTCAAGCTTCAGCTTCTTCGTCCTAAATAATCTCACCATTTTCGTCATGCCTCCCCTTGCAGTACTCTCTTTGTTTCTCTCCTTACTATTCAGTTCGCCGTGGTTGGCTACCACCCGACTTCTCATATATATTGGCAGTCTTCTGACGAGCCAGGAGATGTTGAATTAATAATAATAATAATAATAATAATAATACTCCATTTTTGAAAGTGTCGAGTAGCTCATGTTTATTCCAGGTGGCAGCATTAAGCCAGCTTCAGGATTATCGTATGCCCGATTTTGCCACTCACTTCGTTTCCCTCGTACATGCAGTACATGAAGGAGCTTCTTTGGTCAGAGTTTTGGTATAGTCTTTCGTGGCCTCGCGTAGTCTCGAGGCCTTTGCCTTTGGTTGTCTCAGCTAGTCTCCCTTCAACCTTTCCTAATAAGTAATAACCTAAACTACCCCTACTTAATTACATCACACACAAATTCCATGCACTTTTGTTTGCCGAGAGGTGACGGTTTTATTTCTCTTATTTTGTTGCTGAACCCTTGTTCGCTTGGCTAATTGGTACAATAGCAAACCTTTGGTTGTCTGCTGGAATACAGCAAAATTGGCAAAGCAAACCATGGAAACAAAGTTTGAAACAAACCATGGAAACAGTTACGTACATGTACATGTACAGTATAAAGTGCGCACTCATATAACAACATTGCAACCAAAGCAGTCTAATGTCCGGAACGTTTACTCGTTACAATATTCAGTAAGGCGTGGCTAAAGCAAGTAAAGGGAACGAGAGACAATAACATATTCGCTGCCTTGTCATTGAGCATTTGTGCTCGTTTGGATTAGCGAATTCAAATAAAGTATACAAACAAACAAACAAAGAGACCAACCTGGAGGGAGGGCCCAAATATGCCCACAAATTTTGCATATTGGCCACTGCCCACTGGCTTCAACATATCCTTTGAAATCACCCAAAAGCAGAAAAATATGCTCGAAATATGCTTGCCACGACGCAGCCCCAAAACACTGACATTGGAAGTTATGAAAGGTATTTTGAATACAGTAAAACCTGTCAAGGCGACCACCTGTCCCGGAAGACCACTGCAACCAGGACCGAGGGATGCTATTTCCAGTCCAACGACCCTGGATAAGGAGACCACCTGACAATAGAGTAGGCATTAGCGGATAATGCTTGAAATGGTGACAGATTCTGCTCAAAAATCAGTGAAACTGCCAGAACCATACAAACCTTATGGCGGGCAATTCCTCGAATTCTGCTCCATTTCTTTATCCACAAACCAAACATGCATGAAACTTACAAGAAAAAGTAACGAATTCTGCCAATCTTCCTGCCAGCATTATCCCCATATGCCTACAATAGAGACCACATTTAGAAGGCCCCTTGAGCGATCACCTTAGACAGGTTGCACTGTACATGTACATGTATGTCAATGAGGAATGGGTGAAAGTCATGCGAACCAAACATGCATGGCGGGACATGTGTACAGAAAGAGAACAGGTATGCCTGGCCTGAGCATAAAATGCTAGAAGCAGGCAAAATGCAAACGTAAATAACTGAAGTACCCGAAACACAATTTGCCTTCCGCAAGAAATGTTCCACGGAAGACGCCCTCTGTGTGCTGACTGATCATCTGCAGAAGGCGAGAGACAGTGGCAAGACCACAGGGCTGTGCCTATTAGACATGTCGAAGGCTTTTGATAAAGTGCACCACGACAAGTTAATTCAAGACCTCCTTGCGGTTGGAATTTCTGGAAAAGCCCTTACAGACAACTTCGCTAATAACGACTGCGGATATAACGACAATTCGCGAATAACGACCGAATTTCCATGCCCAGAGCAAAGTCCCATCTAACTGTATACATTTAACTTCGGATATAACGACTATCTGAATAACGACAATTCGCGTACAGCGACATGCTTTTAGTGCCCCGTGGTCATATTCACTGCTTGAATAACGACTTTCTGGGCTTTTGACAGCTATTTCAAGTACCTGTCAGTCAAGTACAATACCTGTCATGCAGAAGTCCAGAACCTATGCCACTAGGCTATGGTGCACTGGTGATGGATATTATCAAGAGTACATAACCATGATAACCCCCCAGAGTGTGCAACGCCTGATCCAGCTCTGCATAGGGTCTTGGTCGAGCGGAATCGGATCTTTGCGTCATACTACCGTACACATCTGAGGGGAACCCGGGGAGTCGCGGGTACTCTTGGATCAAAAACAATGGTGCCCTGCCTCGAGACCAGCCTTGCGCTGGTGTGAAGTGTACGCATGACATCAGAAGATCCGATTCCGCTCGACCAAGACCCTACACAGAGCTGGATCGGCGTTGCACACTCTGGGGGGGTTATGTACTCTTGATATTATTGCACACATGCAAGAAAATGCAGCTAAGGGGGGGGGGGGCGGGGGGCTTTTTCTTCCTTTTTTATGTTGGCTTCAAAATTGTTGAATTTACCAGCACACCTATATGTATACAATGTACATGTAGTTGTACATGATTGTACAGTAATCATCATACATGTACATGTCCCTGGCCCTGTAGATGGCTCAAAAAGGCATATTTTTCAATTGATTTCCCTTTCATATTGAATTTTTAGTTCCTTTCAACTGCAATATGAAAATAAAGTACACATTGACATAGAGCAAGAAAAGAGCTTCATTTTGATATGCATATCATATTATACAAAATATGGGTTCACATACATTCAAATGGGACTTCGGTTATAAGGACACTTCGCGAATAAGGACACTTTTCTGATGCCCCGCCGAATGTCGTTATTGGCGAAGTTGACTGTAGTTGGTTCGTCGACTACTTGTCCGGCCGCAAGCAGCAGATCCTCATCTCGCCTTCAACCAGCCCTGCTCTGGCTTGCACCTGCGGAGTGCCCCAAGGCTCTGTTCTCGGCCCTGTCCTCTTCAGTATATACACACGCGATGTCCCTTTGGTTTCCTCGCCTGTGCCAAGTGTACAATTTGCAGATGACATAGCCCTGTACGACTCCCAGGCCTCAGCGGCGGAAGCGTCCAGAACCCTCACCACAGCGGCAACTGCTCTGGCCGGTTGGCTGAAGTCCCGAGGCCTTATCTTGAACGCCACCAAGAGCCAGGTTCTGACTATCTCTCCCCAGCAGCATGTACAGGAAGTAACAGTCAAAAGCGGCGACTGTCTCCTCCCCTCAGCGTCTTCTGCGCGCTACCTCGGCGTTCACCTTGACAATCGCCTAGATTGGGACACCCATGTAAACTATGTGGTCACCAAGGTTGCCAAGAAAATTGGCGCCTTGTGGCGGGCACGCCGAAGCCTATCAAGACGCTCTCGTCAGGTGTATGTGAAGGCGGTCATAATGCCCGACCTGCTTTATGGCTCCTGCTGTTTTTCAGCCGCAATGCGAGAGGGTCAACTGAAACGACTGCAAACCACGCAAAACAGAGCCATCCGCTGTATCGATGGCAACCCGCCCCGGACAGCCATGCAGCCGCTGCTCACTGCTCACTCCCTGTACCGTGTCAGCGAGCTCTACAGGCAGAAAATATTGATCACCATCTGGCGGTGCATCAACGCCCGCACCAGCCCTGTGCTCGCCCAGCTTCTGACCCCGGCACAAGGCACCCCTACCCGCCATCAGCAGTCAAATGGCCTACTAAGCCAGGCAAACCGTAGCCGCCGCGGTCAGCGGAGTTTTTCTGTTGCTGGTGCTCTGCTGTGGAACGCTCTCCCTGGTGAGGTCCGCACAATTACCCGGCTACCTGAGTTTAAGCATGCATGTGTACCATACGCCTGTAGGGAGTAGTTCGAGTTGCTGCTGATTGCTCTGCTCTCCCTCCCCGTGCAGTTCAGTAACCCGCACGTAGTATCACAGATACATCGTATTCTCTCTCTCCCCCCGTTTACCCGCAGTTATTAGTATCCTATTCTCTTACTATGTGCTTCCATAGCTTTACTATGTTCTTCCATAGCCACTTCTAGGCTAAGCCTTCGCCGTCATTTTATTGGGTCGTCATCCCGTTTGAATGTGCGAAGTGAAATAAAAACCAACCAACCAACCAACCAAGGACTAACAGAAAAGAATGTTAGAAGGTCGAGAGAACCAACAACCATGAGTCACACAATATTCAGTGCGGTGTGCAGCACTTCGATCACTGTAGTACAATGTAGCACCTACAAAGATCATGCACAAACACCACCACAGCTCATAAAAAGCAACTGATAATTATGCGAATTCCTTGCTCCTTGTAGCAACATATGCTACATCTGGTACAATATGCTAGGTTTGGTACTTTATGCGACCTTGAGTCAAAAGGACCAAAATATGCGAAAATATGTGCAAGCATTTTCGGGCCTTCCCTTCCAACCTGAGGGTGTAGACATCTATACACTTGGTGTGGTTTGGGTGCAGTGTTAGTCGTATGAGTGCAGATAACTTGACTCCATGCCACCATGGATACAGTGCATGCAATCATCGCTATCAGGATGCACATTGCACACTACCTCATCACTTGCACATCCAAGCAAGCACGCACCTACAGTGTAGCTGCCCCGAACGAACACGTACGACAACCAACAAGCAACACAGGACTTGTTTCAGACCACATCAGATTTTATCATAAAAATAATAGTTTCTGCACGTATATATCAGTAATAGATATTTCAGTACGATGGTTGCGAGTTTGCTAAGAGTGTTGCTGTTTAAAATGCGCTGCTGTATTTGTAGGTTGCTTGCGCGATGTAAGAATGTAAAGATCCAGAACAATCATGTTCAGCCAGGTGCAATGCTGCCAAAAATGAAGGAAAAGAAGTTATAGGTTATCATGAAGGAAAGATACTGAGAAAATATATTACCCTCTGAGTTGGAGAAGCGGGTTTCGTCTTGATGCAATCAAGCTCGGTAGAAAGAAGAGATGGAGAGAAGAAAAGCAGTAGCTAGGTGGGGAATGGATCCCCTACGTGTTTAGATAATTGCGAAGTCTACGGTGTAGCGACCACGCCATTGCTGCTTAGTAGGTGGGGAACGCGCCCCAGCAGACGGCCTGGATGTGGGTCTTTCTCCTCTTCCAGATGGTGGGCAGCTTGATGGCCAGGAAGGTGCTGGTGGCGTACACCTTGGCGTGGCTGAAGATGTCCTGGAAGTGCACCTTGCACACTGGCGCGCCCTGATAGGACTTGATGAACGGAATGCGGATCTCCGTTCCCCATCGCACCAGCTTGACTGCGCTGCGGCCAAGATTGAAGTTGGCGTTACCGCCGATCGAGCGCTGACGGCTTGGGGTACCCACGAAGTAGCGTCCATTGAAGTACGAGTAGAGAAGACTCATGTAGAACGGGTTGGGTGCGTGAGCGGATGGGTTGGAGAAGGCAAGGCTGATCGGAATGCTACGCAGTTCTGAGCTGCCTCGGCGACCGGGCATACCTGGGGCGCCATCCTCTCCGTCCTGACCCTCGGGTCCTGCGGGGCCCATTGGCCCCTGAGGTCCCTGCGGACCGTCGTTGCCCTGCGGGCCAGCCGGGCCCTGTGGTCCCATGTTACCTCTGGGTCCCTTGGGGCCCTGGGGCAGCTTGAGGCACACCTGACCGGAATAGCCAGTAGCCCAGACCAGCTGAGCGCTTATGCCCATAGCCAGGGCAATGAGCAAGGAAAACCTCATCTTGTTGTATCACCAGTGTCTTCGTACAAGTTTCCGAAACTGAATTCTTTCTTCGGACAGCTTTGAATTATGCTCTCGCTGCCGCGGTGGCTTTTATAGCAGGCCTGGACAGAGGCCGATGCTCTTCTCTTGCGGCTACTGCCGCTCCTCATGGTGATGTTGCTGGCTGCCTGCTCTTGCTGCCTTGAATCTGAACAGTACGCTTTCATTGCGATTTCCAATTCTAGACAATGTTATACATGGTCGCGATCATCCGTGCGATCCGGTGTGTATGTGTGTGTGGGATGTGAGAACGGATCGGCATCTGTGGAGAGAGTGCAGCAAAGCATGCCTATCTCATCGCAAGCACAAACACGCCACACTAGAATGCGAACAGTGGTACTCTCGGGATTCGCACTCCGACTGGCGAATTCATGCGGCACTCTGCCGGCGCGCTGCCGTGCATTTGCTCCTGCACTGCAGGCGGCCTGGCCGGCTGATGTACAGAGCGGCCGCATCTCTGAGATGGTCGGCGATCGTAGACCATGCATTTGCCAATACATGCTCACGTCGTTGCGAGGGTACATAAACATGTGCTGTATGGTCAAGCAAACTCTGCCGCGTAAACGAACAGTGCTGGCAACTGAAATCCGACCACTGAGCGGTGCGCTCACATCGCAAAGACCCAACACGCGATAGCAATACTACGAAATAGAGACCGCTAGAATGTGAACGCATCGCTTGGGGTCGGATTTCAGTTGCCAGCACTGTACATAGTCCACATGCATTGTAACGTTGCAACATTATTACTCACCGTCTGGAACTCACCGTCTGTTCATTTTGCTATTCTTTCTTTTTCCCTCCCCTTATTTTTATTTATCGCCGTGGTTGGCAGTCACCCACTCTCTTAACATTGGCCGGTGTTTCCACCGAGTCTTGAGATGTTGTAATAAATATAAATATATAAAAGAACTTCGAGATCTCCTGCATTACATACAGGTACTAGGCAGTGTTGATCCGATATAAACGCACGTTTTATCCGTGGCCAGCACACTTCTAGTTGAGTACTCTGACGCACGCCGATACACACATGAATGTAATGTGCCAACTACTACAATGCTTTTAAATATGTGTTCTTCTCGTTTATGTGTTGGTGGATTACATGTACATGTATCTCAACGTGCATTGTATGCGCAGCTGGGGCCCTGCACTAAGTTGCTTCACTTCCCATGATACAATGAGATACCTTTATAGACCGATTATTGTAGTCCCGAGATACGTCGGTAGTTCATTTCGCCATTCTCCAAGTAACTATTCTTTTTTGGGCTTCATTACTGCATTCTTCACCATTTCCATTTAGCAATTCTGCCCGGTTGGTTTACGAATTAAAAAAAATACAACATGTAAACATGGCAAAAACATCAGTTTCTGTTTGTGATTGTACGTCATCATCTACCAAAACTACAATGTACGTGCTCGTGCCATGCACTCCTATGTACACCATTCTAACATAACCGTTTTAACTGACCAGTATGCCTGTATTTGAGGTTCTATTGATGCCTAATGGTACATGGTATGTGTTCCATATCACTGCTAATAGAAAATGTAGTCTCTCGTGTCTGCTGGGCTAACACTCCGTGCCTGTGCGATGCTGTGGCTTCAAATAATCCAGCGTATCATGCAGCAATGGTACTGGGAATTCTGTGAACTCCCGGTGCCGAAAGGTGGGCTCACGCCTCTACATGGCTACTTCCCCTTGTCTAACCCCCAAGACGAAATGATAGTAGCTGACTGGCCGAAATGAAGAAAAAACAGTGATAGGCTAGACGTCTTTAGACGTCTTTGGGATGATTGTGAGAAACGTGTCTGATTTAAAGGAATCATTTCGGTGTGACAGTTGTTGCAACACAAAGCACTAGCCGAAACAGTCTTCGTGAAACGACATTCTAACTTCTTCCGGTCGTGTCGAGGTCGGAATTGGTCGTATCACCGACCATTGCACTACCTTTTCGGGGTTTGCCCAACTCCCAACAATCAATATCGTTTTGCAAGACAACTGATATACTGCACGTTTCTCCGATGCCTGCACTTGCCTCCCCGATCCTCTGGCTACCATGTCCTTTCTTGCAGATCACAGCCCGGCCACAGGGCGAGCTTCAGACCCCTGACGGCAAACACGCCGATAAACCTTTCCACAGTTCTGCCCAAAGCTGGTTGCTTGGAGAAGTGAGTGATTTCCGCGCGGCATTTTCAGAAGGGATGGGTACAACTGCATGTACATGTAAAGTCATTTCTAGTTAAAACCAGGGATTACAGAATACAGTCGTACTACTCCCTGGTTTAAACGCTCGCGCCGGTGGACAGGCTCTGTGCCCAGTCACCGCTATTGCTCAAGCCACCGCACACACATGTACCACCGCACAGATCATGCAACATGTATACAACCAATGGTACAGTCATATAAGGACAAAACGTGCAGATCATGCTACGGACATAGTATCCGTGCTGGGGTTGGAGCTACATTTTGTAGTTTAGTTCATCTAGGCTGCTATAACACTATTGACTTAATCACAACTGCATTGCCGTATTTGCAACCAATTCAGACCGCACATACCGGTAATACCAGGTTGGTTATGAACCGTCAGTTGGATACAAAACGCCCCCCCCCCCCCCCTCCCCGTAAGTAGTCTGTACATGTACTTGCCCAAGGAGGGTGTTGTTGATGGCGGTATGATTCAAACTACGAATGCATAACTATAATTGTTATTACTGAAGTAGTAATGTATACAGTCATGTCTGCTCGGTTATGTACTCTTCCCAGTGCCGCTACAGACATACATGTACAAGTAACTAATACAATGAATATACATGTACATGTATTCATTGTAGTGAGGAGCTGAAGTCCACAAAGATGCAGACCCCTGCACTCCCGGTAGAGTAAGTGGCCAAGTACTAGTATAGTAGTAATCTGCACCGCTATGCGCACAATCACACTGCTTTTCAACAGAGTCACGTAGAGCTTCCCCGCTTTGATGGACTCGCCCGGTGTTCTTAGACGCTATAGTCTAAGAACAGAGTTCTTGAGTGCATGCCCAGGCACTACGCAGGTACAGCAACTCGGAGTTTTCAATGTGCACGGTTTGCTGTAAGTGTAACATGTAATGCCAAGGGCTGACTGAGTGGGCGAACCCACCAGTGTGCCGTTTGTTCGCATTGCAATATTGGCAGCAGTGCGTGTTATCGATACGCGCGCACAACGCCATTGTCTTCACCTCTTTGGTCTGTAACCCGGGGTGGCGAAGAGGCAACTGGCCCGGTCTATTTTCTGCATGCTTGATGAAATGCTCTTACTTTTCCTTTTTTAATCAAGCGCATTTTCATTGCTATTCTTGGGCAACGTCATCATCCCGGGAGGAAATGGTCATTGTGAATTTTACTCGGCCCGCGTATGCCAGGTGTTCTCAGCACCATGTGCTGACACTGGCACCGGGAGTTCGGCATGCACTGCTTGCGTACATGACTCATGAGTACTGTCTTACTAAATGCAGTACAGTACATCCACCAAAACGTAACGTGTAAACACACACGCAACCAAAATGTCAATATGCACATACACGGAAAATCACAATGGACTGACTAACCATTCACTTGTCCTTGTTTGGTTGTTTGTATACTTTATTTGAATTTGCTAATCCAAACGAGCACAAATGCTCAATGACAAGGCAGCAAATATGTTACAGGGAAGGTGGGTTGGGGAGAAAATAATGAGAAAGAAGAGAGAATGGTAGACATCTCAATGAACCCTGTCTTTCTACTAAGTTTCTAGATAACATGAGTTTAATGCACATGCTCTTGGTTTAGTTATTGGCTTTTCCTTTGAGATTTGGAGTTACATGTACTTGTTGTTTTGACAAGACGTCCCTGATGTATGTGATGGGACAACAGGAAAGCGTCCGTAGTATCCGGAGTACATGTACCTCAGAAAGCGTCCTTAGTATCCGAGGTACCACTTATCAGGGAGAAGTATTTTACGTCTACCTGCTTCTTGCCCCTGTACGCTTCGGCGTTCAGCAGGGCTAGATGCACTCGTGCTCCGGACAATGTCTGTACTGAGCAAGGGTATTTCTTATCAGAGTACTAGTACGTGATGCGCATGCGGGTGCGTTCCACAGTTCCTGTACGTGTACTACAGTAAAACCTGGTGTAAGCGACCTCTGGGTTTAGCGACCACCTGCTCTTAACGACCGTCTTTCCATGCACTGTCAGTTCTACACAGACACTGTGGGACCTGGTTCTAAAGACCACCTGGCTTTAACGACCGCTTTTCCTTGTACCGTGAGGTGGTCGTTTAAACCAGGTTCTCCTGTACTCCCATCAACACTGTGCGGGGAAGCAATGGCTACGGTGTTTGAAAATAGGACGATCACGAGATACATGTACATGTAATGGGTCAAGTGTATCTGGCCTAGTGCGAGTTGGATCAATAAAACTGAGCTCGATTTGGACAACACGTATTGCTCACGTTAATGCGCTTATGTCACCGGGTACTGCACTAAAACCGCTTCTGAAAACATTCAACCTTGTAAATGTACATGGGTTAAGCTGCTCACGTTCCACCGGGCAGCCATTTCTGGTAGTGCTGCGACGCCAAGCGAACATTTCCCAGTTTGGCGATACGAAGTGCGCTTTGCGTAGGAGTCCTTCATCACCAATCACACAAATAATTATAGTGGCATTGTAGCCGTGGTCAGGACTTTCGTACCGTTGCTTCACCTGCATAAACCTGGTAGCTTCTGGTCAGCAGAGAGTTGATTCACGCCAGGAAAAGAAACACCGACAATGCACACCGATTGAGAATTCTCTCACTGCGCCCCTGAGAACTGTTGATTTCCATGTTCGTAGAAATCCACGACACTCAGCTAAAGTCGCGCGAAGTGCTCTGTTGCCGTTCTGCGAACGCAAGTACAAAGCTCACACATACAGAGCAGACATTACATAGTTCACAGCCCGGCCATGGCAATCGAAAGTGCCGCGTTGTACAGAGACCTACACGCGGCGGCCGGAGTCCGGGGTTTGCGTGCGCTTGTTGCGGCCGTGGCAGACATTCGCTATCGGCTCTCTCCAGTATGCAGCCAGTACTGCTTGCTATTGTTGAGTCCCAGAAATGTTAGACATAATTCTGCCCAGCGTAACAAGTGTGCCAACCATCCCCACATACATAGAGAATGCATACAATGATTATCACCAAGTCAAGACTACTATACTCCATCAAGTGGGGCATGCTGTATAGTGTGATGTCTAACAAACACGACGATGTAGCGCAAGTCCGAGACTTCGAAACACCAGCCTCCCTTCAAAGCGACCTCAGAGGAGCTCCGCGGTAGATAGAGCGCTCGCGATCGAGTATAAAAGCGGGAGCGGTTGCCATCGTCAAATCATCGAACAGCTCAAGCAGCCTTCAAAGCAAACTGAAAAAGTCAGAGCAAGTCCAGAACTTCATCTCTTCTCGCTGCCAAGATGCGTGCTATTTTCGCTAGCTTCTGCCTCCTGCTGGCCCTTGGCCTCGTGTCGGCCACTGGCTTCGGATCTGGTCAGGTCTGCTTCAAGCCCATCCGGGGGCCCAAGGGCGATACTGGACCAATGGGACCGATGGGACCCGCTGGTGCTGATGGGGCTATGGGCCCCATGGGCCCCTCCGGTCCAATGGGACCCGCTGGCCAGGACGGTCAAGACGGTGAGGATGGCGCTCCAGGCATGCCCGGCGCACCAGGCGTGATCACCTTCATCCCAGTCAAGATCGTCTTCTCCAACCCATCCCTGCACGGACCCAACCCCTACAGAATCAGCCTGCTCAACTGCGTCTTCGCCTACAGCAAGTTCGTCAACTGCGCCGGTGGCAACAACTCCGTCAGCGTCGGCGGCGTGTCCAACTTCGTACCCAGCGGTGCCACCCTGATGAACAACGGACACACTCTGCGCATCCCGTTCAAGACCAGCTACCTGGGCGACCCAGTATGCACCGTGGAGCTCGGACACGTGTTCTCGCACATCAAGCTGAACCCGCAGGCCACCTACCTGGACATCACCCTTCCCTACATCTTCCACAAGGTGCGCACTGGCATCCAGATCACCTGCCACGGTGCCATGACCTACTACCGCGGCTAAACGTCGGGGTCGGCAGCAGCAGCGGCGGCGGCGCCAGCAGCAGCAGCTCGGGCTGAGAGTGAGAGGGTGGCTAGGAACCCACTCCCAGATCAGCCTTGACCTGACCTAGTTATATTCTCTCTAACTCCTCTTTTTACTCATACTAGTCATCATGCTCTCACTGACTTCTATACCTGTCTTCTTGAATTTCCTTTTCTTCGTAGCCGTGCGCTTACGTCCTAGACCAGATTATTGGTCCATCATTTCTCTCTCTCTCCTTCTAGCTCTCTCTCTCTCTCTCTCTCTCTCTCTCTCTCGCTCCTTCTCAAGGCGTTTGAACGCAAACATCATCACTGGAGCTCTCTCCCTACAGCTCTCTTTCGCTTTTCCTTGCTCTTTCAAGCGATCTTCTTCATGGATATCAGTGCTGCAAATCAGAAGTATTTTTATCTTCAGATCATATAAGTACATCTACTATGTAATTTATGCTTTCGCTCAATGTTTTAACTTCTACCTTTTCCAGCAAAACGACCACTTTCAGACCCATCATTTTATTAATATTTTCTGCTTTTCATGCGAATGAGTGTAGGAGTGTCGCAAGCATAATACTCTCTTCCACGTGCTTGCCAGCCAAATACACGTACACGTAGCTCCAGCATCGCTTTAATTGGTGATTACGTGCAATCGAACTCTGCTTTCTCCTCATCAACATGATGACTTCTGGCTGTGAATTGGTGTGTCACTGTGGTGTGGGCATTCTAAAGCGAATAGATCTGCTTAGAGTTTTGAAATCGGACATGCGACCTACATGTACATGTACCTAGTACTAGCCAGGGTGCATGGGACATTACTCTCCTTGCACTTGAACTGATACAGTACAGGTGTTAGGCATATGCGGATAACGCCGGCAGAAAAATTGGCAGAATTCGGTACTTTTTCTGGTAAGTTTCATGCATGTTTGGTATGTGGATAAAGAAATGGAGCAGAATTCGAGGAATTGCCGGGCATAAGGTTTGTATGGTTCTGCCAATTTCACTGCTTTTCGAGCAGAATCTGCCACCTTTTCGAGCATTATCCGCACACCCCTACCAGGTGTGCATGTACATCTGCATGTGAATGACCGTTTGAATTACGTTGCACCAAAGAGACGTAAAATACCACACCCTGCTTTGCATGCCAGGTCATGTGAGATTCGAGTTTTATCACGTGAGATCCCTGTTGTTGGTGACAGTACTGTGGACCACATGTATGATAGACTGTTGCCTAATGCTTGCATTGAGCAAGAAACGCTGAGTTGCGACAAGTCTGTAAACCGCTCCGTTGTGCCTTTTGTGTGTGTATGATAGACTGTACATGCGTCAATCATGGGAGAACGCACCAGCAATTATGAACCTTCCCCAGTGTCAGCAGGAGTCAACAGTTGACAACTCTACAATCATATAATTTTATTGCACATCAAAATTAATGTACGTAGTAGCAAGGATTGAGCACTGGAGCCACTGGCACCACCAGGTTGGTCCTGTGTAGCAGATCAGCACGCATTGTGGCCCTTGGGCTGCATGATATGTCAGCCAGACCACATGACTGAATTAAATGTCTTCTCTTCCAAGTGTATTGAAAAGAATGATTTCCAGTCATGTACATGATTATTATGTACCATGCGGTGCATGCATGCAGAGAGATTGAGTCAGGCGCATGCAGATTAGCATTCATTGAAGGTTTTCTCTTGGTCTATAACATTGCTTTCAAGCGTTCCACTTTGAACTACATCTTCAGGGTGTGAAACGGTCGGAGCTAGCATAGGGTTGATGGATCAAGCGAATTGACAGCACTGAGACTTCTTACGGACAGCCTACACACAGAGCAATAATGGCCGAGTTTCCACGCGTAATGATTCAGTCGCGGTCCTTTCCTGTCGCCGCAGTCTTACTAGTAATTTCGCTGTTGTTCACGAGATCAGATGCTCTCACAAAGCCCGACACCTCACTGAAAACGTTGCCTGTTGCCTACTTCGGTGGAGTGGCTGTTCATCCCAGAGCTCAGGCTAGCTATGACATGCTGGCAAAGATGAGAATCGTGGTAATTGAGAAATGGGAAGGTCCTTGTTGGGATCTCTGCCTGGCCAACGTCAGCAAAGGTTTGCAGTGCCAGCCCAGTTGCCATGGAGAGTTTTACATGATGGACACATTGAAGCGTGTGAAGAAAGCTAACCCATCCGTAGCTACTGGTTACTATCAGAACACATTGTACATGTGGAGGTACCAATCACTGTATGGTGAGTTTGCAGCTCATGATGAGTGTCTTCGAGCATTGAATGGGAGCATTGCTGGTCTGGAAAACGACAATGGAATGCAGAATGTTCCAGTGTTTTCCCATGACAAGCCAGACGACGTTGAACGCTATGGAGAATGGCTAGAGAACCTCACAGCTACTGGATTCATTGATGGGACATTCCTTGACAAGGGGAATGTTTTCTCCAATCTAAACAAGTCCAGCAATGCCTGGCAGGTTTGTGAAGACCCAAGCGGCAGTGGGAAACACGCTTGGATTCACGCTTGTATACCGATCTCAGCCACAATAGCCAAGGCCTACGACCTGGGTAAATCAGCTGTGCTAAACAAATCCATCGAGGTATTCACGAAGAGCGGTGGGTTTATAATGGCTGGTGGACATCTTGGAAGCCTGCGGATGATCAATTACAGGCGAGCGAACACTGTGAGTGAAATGATGCAGGCCATCGTAAAAGCAAAGAAGGACCCCACAACGGAGTACCTCTACATTAGCTGCGGTGATGATCTTCGACACACTGACGGTAACGATACCACGCCGCACTGCAGTCAGCAAGAACTCGCCACATTCCTGATCGTCCTGGAAGAAGGCATGTTCCTAGGGGCAAACGGCTGGAGCGACGATTATGGAAAACCTCTGGGGAATCCCCTCGGCAAAGCATCTCAGGAGGGACATGTCTGGTCACGGAAGTTCAGCTCTGGTACGTCGGTTGTATACGATGAATCGAGCAGTAACGTCACTATACATTGGGCAGCTTAAAACTAACCCTTGAAAATTAATGAAACGTTCACACCAGCTTTACATCTTACAAGGGTAAACCTTTCCTCCGGATATTCTAGGATAAAACTTCGTTGTTTATTCATCCCCAGACGCGTGTTCGTTCTATGACATGCTGCAGTGAATCTGTTTGCATCTTGGAGTATTGAAAAATCCTTTCTAGTGCTCTCTGGTTTGGGGCAGTCTTTCGCGATGAACACGATCGTTTTTAAATAATTTTTGAAATTTTTTTTCATTAATAATACGTGATCTTATCCAGCATTATGATCGTGGACATCTACTATAAGATTCATAACACTGCCCCGGCGTGCAGCCTGGTATGTGTATGTGCATTCAGCTAAGGCTGCACATCACATGCGCTTGATGAGGCCACGAGGTTGGATTTCATTGAGACACCCTGCTCATCTTCGCTACAGTATAGAGTTGAGCTGATTTTGAAAATTGGCAGAATTAGGTACTTGTTCAGGTATGTTTCATGCATGTTTGGTACGTGGATAAAGCAATGGAGCAGAATTCAAGGAAGTGCCTGACATAAGGTTTGTATAGTTCTGCTAATTTATTTCACTGCTTTTCGAGCAGAATATGCTGATTTTCGAGCATTATCCGCCAACAGCTAGCTGCCAATATAGACATCTGAATATTAGGGACCGGTGGATTCTGCTCGAAAAGGTGGCAGATTCTGCTCGAAAAGCAGTGAAATTGGCAGAACCATCCAAACCTTATGGCGGGCAATTCCTCGAATTCCGCTCCATTTCTTTATCCACATACCAAACAAGCATGAAACTTACCAGAAAAAGTACCACATTCTGCCAATTTTTCTGCCGGCAGAATCCGCCGGACCCTACCTCTGATCACGTGTTTGTCCGACAGGCTGTCGCTGTACAGAGATTGCAGACAGTCTACATGACGATTGTACAGCAGTGTACGTGTAGGTGTCCAAGGCGGACGGAGTAGTGGCCTCATGAAGTGCGACAAGTACCATGAGTACAAGGCAAGATAATTTTGTAGCCGCAACACAATCATGATGCACTACCGCAGTGTACATGTACTATTGAAACTGTTCACAATCGGATTCATGATCATGTTGCAACTCACTATTCAACAGAAAACATTTCTTCAGAAAGCGATGCCACCTCCCTCCTGGACCGTTGCGTTGGGCTGCCCTGGAAATCCGAGCATAAAGATCTGGACAATCGTCTAGCTCCGCCAGGTTGCAGGCTGCAGTTCTGAGGCCATTTTCTCGGTTCTAAGTTCTAAACAGGAAAGATTTGTTCGCTGACAAAAAACTTGATTCCCTAAAAATGCTGCCAGCAAGAGCTGCTCGCGAGCCGGCAAGGGCTTGTTTTACCTTTCTGCTTTTGTTCGGTGTGTATGTGATCAGGACACTGGCATTGACACGACCTAACACGTCTCTGGAGACGATACCGGCTGCTTATTTCGGCGGTGTGGCTGTTCACCCACGAGCTCAGGAAAGCTACGATATGCTGGCCAAGCTGCGTGTGGTGGTCATTGAGAAATGGGAAGGTCCCTGTCGAGATCTATGTCTTGCCAACATCAGTAAAGGTTTGCAGTGCCAGCCCAGTTGTCATGGTGAGATGTACATGATGGACACCTTGCAGCGTGTGAAGAAAGCTAACCCATCCGTCGCTACTGGTTACTATCAGAACACATTGTACATGTGGAGGTACCAATCACTGTATGGTGAGTTTGCAGCTCATGATGAGTGTCTTCGAGCATTGAATGGGAGCATTGCTGGTATTGTAAATGATGGAGGGATGCAGAACGTGCCTGTCTTCTCTCTGGACAAAAACGACACTGTGTTCCGGTATGTGGACTTATTGAGGAACCTTACGGAAACGGGTTTCATTGACGGCACTTTTACGGATAAACCGCCGATACTTGCCTTCCAGAACGAGACGACGAGGGTCTGGCAAGTTTGCGAGAAGATTCGTGGCAGCGGCGCTCACGAGTGGATCCACGCCTGCATTCCGATATCCGAGTCGGTTGCCATGGCGTATAATGACGGCAAGCACGCGGTTCTAAATCAGACAGAGGACGTGTTCCTCCCGAAGGGTGGCTTCATCCTGGCCGGATCACATGTCGGCAACATGCGCCTGACAAATTTCCGCACGATTGCCAACATAAGCGATTTGCTGGCGAGACTGGCACACGCTAGAACCGAGGAAAATGTGAAATACATATACATTAGTGTGGGAGATGACGACCGCCCAACGGACGGTAAGAACGTCAGCTCCCAGTGCACCGAGCAGCAGATAGCCATGTTTCTCATCACCGTCGAGGAGGGCATGTTTCTCGGCTGTAACGGCTGGAGCGACGACTTCAGCAAGCCACTCGGGAATCCGCTCGCCAACGCGACCCAAGCGGGCATGACGTGGTCCCGGAAGTTCAGCTCGGGGACGTCGCTGACGTATGACGAACAAAGCGGCAGTGTTAATATTCACTGGTCCTCCTGGTGACGTCACATCACAAATAGAACACAAGATTTACAAGCAGAACCCACTCCTTAATCTCCTGACAACTAGTTGTTTGGAAGCTTAGGAGTTGTTGTTGTATATTTTACTTCGCAGATTCTAACGGGCAAGTTCTTTTCTAGCTTATCGGACCATTTCAACTGCTACTTCGTAGCACACACTATCCACTGGAATACAGCCATGACATTCTTGAACGAGTTATCCCAACTAGACATCAGGATCACTCCAGTGTGATAAACATTTTTTTACTCCAGTAGTGTTGAATCTACAATGTAGACTACATGTACAGTGAGACCTGTGACTAACGACCACCCCTTGGGGCCAGAGAAAGCGGTCTTTAGTGGCAGGTGGTCCTTAGTTAGAGGTTTGCACCGCCAAACCGTGTATTAATGTGAGACCGTCCATGCCTGGCAAAGTGGTCTTTAGTAGCAGGCTGGTCGCTAGTCACGGTGGTCGCTAGTTACAGGTGTTACTGTACATGTAAAGGAAATGTTACCAGATGCTTGATCGCCACACAGTCTCCAACATCAAGTGTGTCCTGTCCCTGGCTCGTGCGTGACCCATGTTTGCTCCTCTCTCGACGGCTTGCATGATGTACTTGTACCTGTACATGTAAATATAATATTTTATGAAGTTACAGTGAGACCTGTGACTAACGACCACCCCTTGGGCCAGAGAAAGTGGTCTTTAGTACCAGGCTGGTCGCTAGTCACGGTGGTCTTTAGTTACAGGTTTTACTGTATCTGTACGTGTAATTATAATATTTTATGAAGTTATAGTACTGGGCCTTTGCTGCTCAGCTCGGAAACTTCAAAGTCTAATGTGTATTGATCAGCAAAACCGATAGTGTAAAGACACGTCTACTTTCGAATCAAGTTCCTGTAGTAGCAAAATGTCATTGCCAGTCCATCTTGACAATGTATTTCATGCACCAGGATACTCTTTTCAAGGTCAAGTCTTGCGGAAAAAATATAGAAGACGGCAGTATCTATCTAATTATAGGGCTTTCAAGAATCAAACTGTGAAAAATCAACCAATGGCAGTAAATGCACAGAAGATATTGATCGGTGACTCATGATTCATATGCACTCATTATCATGTTCACTCGTGTGTTGCATCATCTCCCCAGTGGATTTGTGCTTTGCCTTTGGACTCATGGTACGTCACTGATGTTCCAGAACTAAACTTTCGTGACCAAACCTTGCGTACCTCAGTGGCATTGGCAAGGGGATTTCCCAGAGGCTTGCTGAAGTCGTCACTCCAGCCATTGGCACCCAGGAACATGCCTTCCTCCAGCACCAGTAGGAACATTGCAACTTGTCGGTCGCTGCACTGTGAACTGGTGTCGCTGCCATTGCTCTGTCGGTGATCATCCCCACATGTCAGGTATATGTACTCGACGGTTCGGTCGCTTTTGGCCTTTGCAATGCGCTGCACTAGGGGCTTCAGCGTCCTGCCACTACCGACGTTCATCATCCGCAGGTTCCCCGGGTAGATGGGGGCCATGATGAAGCCGTCATTCTTCGTAAACACCTCAATGGATTTGTTGAGCAGAGCTGATTTACCCTTGTTATAGGCCTCAGCTACGGTGGCCGAAATCGGTATGCAAGCATGAATCCACTTGTGGCCAAAGCTTCCAGTTGGACCTTCGCAGACCTGCCAGGCTTTTGTGGATGTGTTCTGAAAGGCGAACACGTCTCCCTTATCCAGGAAGGTACCGTCGATGTACCCGACAGCTGAGAGATAGTCTAGCCACTCGCCGTAGCGTTCAACATCGTCTGGCCTGTCATGAGAAAACACTGGGACATTTTGCATGCCATTGTCGTTTTCCAAACCAGCAATGCTCCCATTCAATGCTCGAAGACTCTCATTGTGGAAAGCGAATTCACCGTACAATGACTGGAACCGCCACATGTACAATGTGTTCTGATAGTAACCAGTAGCGACGGATGGGTTAGCTTTCTTCACACGCTGCAATGTGTCCATCATCTGTTTCTCGCCCTGGCAACTGGGCTGGCACTGCAAACCTTTGCTGATGTTGGCCAGGCAGAGATCCCAACAAGGACCTTCCCATTTCTCAATGACCACGATTCTCATCTTTGCCAGCATGTCGTAGCTAGCCTGAGCTCTGGGATTTCCGCTGACGCCACCAAAGTAGGCAACTGGTAGCGTTTTCAATGAAGTGTCGGGCTTGGTCAAAGCCTCTGCTCCCAAGCTAAACGTACATGTAGCCATCCCGATTATCAACAGCGACGCGATTAGAGACATCTCACTTGCAAGTATCTGTATCAGCGCCTATTGGGATCTCTTTAGAACCGTGCCAATTCTGGATAGAATAGTCATGGATTGAGCTTCTGAGCAGCTAACATGACTGTTTGAACATTTTCGAACTACCGTAGTCTACTAGACTGAACACTAAACTTGACAGGGCTGAGAATGGGCGTTCGCCTCGGAGACCGTGCTGCTTCACGGACATTCTCAGCAGCGCAGCTGACAGTACATGTACTAGTAATAGAGTCATGTGCACGTACCGGTACATGTACTAGTAATAGAGTCAAGTGCACGTACCGGTACATGTACATGCTACTATTAGACCTGTGTTTTGGGTTTTCCCGACCAGCCTCTTTTAGGGGCAGAACCAACTCGACGAATGTGTTTCCAGTGTATATAATCTAGTCCTTTTCAACCCCGAACTTAAAGTAAGGCAGAAGCACACACTGATTTCATAGGAGGATTGTACTTTTGAATTATTGGTCGAGTCATTGGGCTCGGATGCATGTTCTCTCTACAGGTGTTTGCATGTGTTGCGGAATTGCCGCGTTAGATGTTTTGGCGGCGACGCATTAGCGTATACCATTCTAACCTCCTATTCCACAACCATCCCAGTGACTCCTCTGTCAGATACCTCTTCTTTCATAATTTTCTAATTCCTGTCCTCTCTTTTCTAAATGTGGCTTATCCATTCACCTTTATATCACTGGGCCTGGTTCCTGTTTATTTGTGCGAATTCAAATTAACCAACCAATACCATGCCATACCAATTGGCGGACCCAACTTGTTTGCGTTGACGTACCAAGATTCCATAACCCATAACAAACCTGTTGACTCTTGCAGGGTGATGTGTAGTCTGTCCATGGTACTGTTCTGCTTAGTCTATCCACAGAACTGTAGCACCATGCAATTCCGTGCATCGGTTAGAAATACTACACGTTCTCGGTTCCAGACCCACATTGCACATGACATGCACATACACTTGAACAGAAGATGAATGATTATGCTAGCCAAAACAGGAAGTAACACATAATGTATTCGACAGTTATCATTCTTATGATGATCCCGCAAATATTCCCCACAGTGGCCACTCAAGACACAATGAAAATAATTAAAATAAGCCATGGATAAGCAGCCATCCAGAGCAATAATGACAAACCTGCTATGCATTTGGGCACATGTGTGTGGACAATCGTGATGGGGTGGGATCAAAAATAATTGTAGTGCATATTCGACTTTTGGAACGATATTCCCTGTGGACATTTTACAAACATATCATGATGGAATGGTGACAAGAGCTCGTTTTGGGAAAAAGGAGTTTCAAAACCTAGTCCCAAGTAGCCCAGTGGATCTCAGCCTTTCCGCCTTTCTCGTCATACGTCACTGATGTTCCGGAACTAAACTTGCGTGACCAAACCTTGCCTGCCTCAGTGGCATTGCCGAGGGGATTCCCCAAGGGGTTGCTAAACTCGTCACTCCAGCCGTTGGTGCCCAGAAACATTCCTTCTTCGACGACCAACAAGAACATGGCAACGTCCTTCTCAGTACACTGGGAGCTTGTGTCGTTTCCGTCCGTTTGCCGGTGGTCGTCATGGCCGCAGTAGAAGTAGAGATATTCAACGCCAGGATCGGCCAGCGCCTCGGCAATGTTGCGAAAAGCGGCCGTCATTGAATTGGCCATGTGGAACACTCTTAGGTTGCTGGGATAGATTGGGGAAAGGATGAATCCGCCATTCTTCGTGAACACCTCTATGGATTTGTTTAGCACAGCTGATTTGCCCAGGTCGTAGGCCTTTGCTATTGTGGCTGAGATCGGTATACAAGCGTGAGTCCATGCGTGTTTCCCACTGCCGCTCGGGTCTTCACAAACCTGCCAGGCATTGGTAGACTTGTTTAGATTCGAGAAAACATTCCCCTTGTCAAGGTATGTCCCGTCGATGAATCCTGTGGCTGTAAGGTTCTCTAGCCATTCTCCATAGCGTTCGACGTCATCTGGTTTGTCATGAGAAAACACTGGAACATTCTGCATTCCATTGTCGTTTTCCAAACCAGCAATGCTCCCATTCAACGCTCGAAGACACTCATCATGAGCTGCAAAATCACCATACAGTGACTGGTACCTCCACATGTACAATGTGTTCTGATAGTAACCAGTAGCGACGGATGGGTTAGCTTTCTTCACACGCTGCAACGTGTCCATCATGTAAAACTCTCCATGGCAACTGGGCTGGCACTGCAAACCTTTGCTGATGTTGGCCAGGCAGAGATCCCAACAAGGACCTTCCCATTTCTCAATGACCACGATTCTCATCTTTGCCAGCATGTCGTAGCTAGCTTGAGCTCTGGGATGTCCACTCACGCCACCAAAGTACCCCAGAGGAATGGTCTCTAGTGACGTGTTGGGCTTAGTCAGTCCCTCCGACGAACCACACATAGCCAGACCCACCGCTATCAATGGCAGTATGAAGCACCGTGGCGTTGAGGACATCTTTTTAATTCTTACAGCTCCTTTCCTCGCCTCTGTATCGCTATGCTCGCTGTAAGAGGTACTTGGCTGATGATTTCTTGAATGGAGCAATACCGTTGACGTTGCAACTTGCTGCCAGGGTAATCCACAACCTCTTCAACCACTGAATGGAAATCGCTCGGCGAGGCAGAAGACACGTACTGCTCGGATTGCTTGCTGTTGTATACTTTCCTTCATCACTGCAGTGTGCTGTGTAGTGTCACTACTACTAGTACTAGTGCAGTAGTAGTGGTAGCTCCGAAAGGCGACATCACGTGCCCTTCGAAGTGTTTCACGTGATGATCCGTTCGACTTACCCAGGTTTAGTCATTTTCGACCATGCACTGTCTGTCACTGCATTCACTGGTCCACCGTTCGCCACGGAACTAGAATAGAATGTGGATAATTATTATCCTGATCATGTTTGCATTGCTATCAGGTTCGGTCTCATTTTCTCCGTACTGCGCTATTGAGTCTACAAAGGACGAAACAGCATTCTGGCCGCAGATTGAGTAGAATGTGGATGCATGTAGGCTCTGCGCGTGATCGAAGCTCTCCTGTGAAAATTCAGTACAAGTATACAGTTTTAAAGCATAGTGTTTTTGTGCGGTATGAACATGATTGCACTGATGGAACCCTGGGAGCCATTGCGCTGCCTTCCCAGTTGATGGGTAGGTAGGTACATTTTTAATTGAAATCGCAGAACCAAACGGGCGGTGTCACCCAATTACATGGAAGCGAATGGAAACCATAAAATATTGTAGGAAATAGCCTAACATGATAGCAGGGTGTAGTACAAAGCAAAGAACGCTCAGTCAATGAATAATGTTAACGTTAGAATACAACAACGGGGAGACAGCAAACAGCACATGACTGGTACTGTGGAGTACCGCAAACGTTCCAAGGTTCCTGTAGTGTTCAGTAGTGGGTGCTACTGCTAGCAAGACAGAACGGGAGGCAGGCTTGTTTGAACTGGTGGTAATGGGTAATACCACGCACGTCGAATGGCAGGGTGTTCCATAAAATGGACCCGCGAGCGGTTGGACGGTCTTGGCGGGCTTTGGAGGCATATCTGGGCATTCAAAGGCCCAAGCTGCGTCGGGTGCTGACAATTTAACCACAGACCCGGCCTGATTAATCGTGAAACTCCACGATTAATAATGTTATTATAATATGTTCAGCAACAGTGGAGTCGGATTTTAACGTTATTAAACCATCAGGATCAATTACACAAATTTGTTCTCGAAGTAGTTTGGATCCCAACCAATGGTTTCGGCCTCATACTGTCACAGCATAATGGTGAGTTGGACAAGGCTAGCCTGAGTCCAATTACTGCTACCGTTATCCACTGCAAAAGGGCGTTGTCTACCTAAAACTGATTCCAAGTGGCCCAATGAATCTCAGCCTTGCCGTTTTTCTCATCATACGTCACTGATGTTCCGGAACTAAACTTGCGTGACCAAACCTTGCCTGCCTCAGTGGCATTGCCGAGGGGATTCCCCAAGGGGTTGCTAAACTCGTCACTCCAGCCGTTGGTGCCCAGAAACATTCCTTTCTCGACGACCAGCAGGAATAACGCCACGTCTTCCGGTGAGCAGTGGGAACTTGTGTCGTTGCCATCCGTTTGCCGGTGGTCGTCACCACAAGAGAAAAAAAGATAATCAACGACGGGATCTGCGAGCGTCTCCTCGATTTTGCGAAACGTGGCTTGCATTGACTTGGAAAGGTGTGTCGTCCTCAAATTACTTGGATATCTCGGGGACAGAATAAACCCACCACTCTTCGTGAACACTTCGATGGATTTGTTCAGCACAGCGGATTTGCCCTGGTCATACGCCTTGGCAATGGTTTCCGAAACCGGTATGCAAGCATGAATCCATTGGTGTCGACCACTTCCAGTTGCACCCTCGCAGACTTGCCAAGTGTTCGTAGATTCGTTCAAATTTGAGAAGACTTGTCCCTTGTCTAGGTATGTGCCATCGATGAATCCTGTGGCTGTAAGGTTCTCTAGCCATTCTCCATAGCGTTCGACGCCATCTGGTTTGTCATGAGAAAACACTGGAACATTCTGCATGCCATTGTCGTTTTCCAGACCAGCAATGCTCCCATTCAACGCTCGAAGACACTCATCATGAGCTGCAAAATCACCATACAGTGACTGGTACCTCCACATGTACAATGTGTTCTGATAGTAACCAGTAGCGACAGATGGGTTAGCTTTCTTCACACGCTTCAATGTGTCCATCATGTAAAACTCTCCATGGCAACTGGGCTGGCACTGCAAACCTTTACTGACGTTGGCCAGGCAGAGATCCCAACAAGGACCTTCCCATTTCTCAATGACCACGATTCTCATCTTTGCCAGCATGTCGTAGCTAGCCTGAGCTCTGGGATGTCCACTCACGCCACCAAAGTACCCCAGAGGAATGGTCTCTAGTGACGTGTTGGGCTTAGTCAGTCCCTCCGACGAACCAAACATAGTCAGACCCACCGATATCAATGGCAGTATGAAGCACCGTGGCGTTGAGGACATCTTTTTAATTCTTACAGCTCCTTTCCTCACCTCTGTATCGCTATGCTCGCTGTATGAGGTACTTGGCTGATGATTTCTTGAATGGAGCAATACCGTTGACGTTGCAACTTGCTGCCAGGGTAATCCACAACCTCTTCAACCACTGAATGGAAATCGCTCGGCGAGGCAGAAGACACGTACGGCTCGGATTGCTTGCTGTTGTATACTTTCCTTCATCACTGCAGTGTGCTGTGTAGTGTCACTACTACTAGTACTAGTGCAGTAGTAGTGGTAGCTCCGAAAGGCGACATCACGTGCCCTTCGAAGTGTTTCACGTGATGATCCGTTCGACTTACCCAGGTTTAGTCGTTTTCGACCATGCACTGTCTGTCACTGCATTAACTGGTCCACCGTTCGCCACGGAACTAGAATAGAATGCGGATAATTATTATCCTGATCATGTTTGCATTGCTATCAGGTTCGGTCTCATTTTCTCCGTACTGCGCTATTGAATCTACAAAGGACGAAACAGCATTCTGTCCGCAGATTGAGTAGAATGTGGATGCATGTAGGCTCTGCGCGTGATCGAAGCTCTCCTGTGAAAAGTCAGTACAATTATACAGTTTTAAAGCATAGTGTTTTTGTGCGGTATGAACATGATCGTACTGCTGGGAGCCTGGGACCCTTTGCGCTGCCTTCCCAGTTGATGGGTGCTGACAATCCAACCACAGACCCGGCCTGATTAGTCGTGAAACTCAAAGTTGCATTAAAAGTTAGTTCCTCTCACCTTTAGATGTGTTTCTACAAAGTCATATGGGCCACTGCTACCCTCGACAGGCTTAGAGCCTCTGGGTAATCCTTGAAATGCAATAGATACAATACAATACTTGGCCAAGCCGAAACAAAACATGAAGAGGGTTGGGTTTACAAGCGTTTCCGAGACAGTAGTTTTAATATAGCTTCAAGGACGACTAATTGCACTGTACGCATTTCCTAAATGTCGACATGGATGTGTAAAATGTTATACGATGATCGAAAGGCACACAACGAAAGGGAAAGAGAGGATTTGTTAAGAAAACAGTTCTGAACAAATCCTCTCTTTCCCTTTCGTTGTGTGCCTTGCGATCATCTAATAATATTTTGCACATACATGTCAACATAATATTATGGGAAATGCTTACACTGTACTGTACTGTACAATTAGTCGTCCTTGTAGCTATACTAAGGGGGGAATGACCCTTCAGATACTCAAAAATTGAAAGTTTCAATTCTGGCTGTTTTGGGTATCCAACTAGGCCAGCGGACCCTATACTATAGGGTGTAGAAACAAACATTTTGGTGAAACGGACTACTGGTTCCAAAGTTACGACCGTTTCAAATTCAACAATTCAAAAGTATACATTTTTGAAATCTGTGTGATGTCAGCTTGTGCGTTTGCCTATGGGCAGGAGATTTCTTCAATCCTGTGTGCATATTCTGCCCATTCCATCCGTGAGGTAACTGCGCATGTGCGGTAGTGCAGCATGTGAGAGCTGTACCACTGCCACTGATGTTTAGGACTGTGTGATATTAGGCAAACGCACTGCGTGTACCTGTAATCTAAATATCTATGGCTGAAAGAGATGATTCTGATGAACTACATTCTGATAAAATTGCGCACCGTTTAGCTTTTGTCCGCTGTGCGATAATTATCCTTTTGTTGTCAAATCTTCTAACTTTCTTTAGTTTATTTTCATTCAGAGTGCCATTAATCTGTTGTATGTTATTCCATCAAGACATGGTGAAAATTTCTTCAAGAAATATTGAAGGAAACGGAAGTTGTGGTCGTTCGGACATGTGCGGTCCAGTATGGCGTGCGCGAAGGGTCATTCCTCCCCTAAGTTGGGTTTCTTTACCTATTGCCTCAAAACATTGATGTGACTACCAGTACATTTCATGGGTCTCATTTTATTTATTTATTTTATTTTATTTTATTGCAAGGAATACATGGCTGGGGTAGCCAATAGGGAGGTTTCGCTCTACGTAATTACGTATGAAAATCCGTATGTCGTACGCGCCGGGGAGCGAGGGCAACTTTCATACGTAAATCTCTCCACGGATTTCCGTAGGAAAGCTGTTTCCTACGTTGGGTCCTCCGTAGGACTTTTTGAAATATTTTTTCGCATTTTCCGCATTTGTCCATGGCAACGTTCAACTTCAACTTCAAGCCGCGCGAAACACAAGGTACACACACCGTACACCACGTACGTGCAAAGTATAATGGAAAACGCGGTTTTGGTTCATGGTTTTGTTTGTTTTTTACGTCTAGTCAAACCATGCCTCTTGTACGGGCAAAACATAAAATAAAGACAATCAATGATTAGATCGAGCGCACGCGGTGATGATCATGTACAATGTCATTAATGACACTTGACAGATAATAATTATAATAATAATAATGTAAGCCTCAAGCTGAGATTCTTGCTTCAGCAACAACAAGCGCTGCCGAGTCTGAGGCCATTGCTGGTAAGAATGCCTTGCGTGCACCACGCAAGCACATCAGCGCTGAACGGACCAGTGCAAGGCCAATCTGGCAGCGGATGGCAGCTAGGGTGATGCTGTATGGCTACTAGTGTTGAAACGAGCGTATCTATAACAAACGAGCGATCAGTTCCACTAACGAGCAAGCTATCAAGCGAGCTAACGAGTTTCATTGATGTGGCAAATATGATTTTTTGAACAATTTTTTTCTAAGTTCGATTTTTTCAGCTGGTTCAAATTAACACCGCCGGCATTTGGGGTTCCTGTTGCTTCACTTCGGACTGCTGTTTGGTGTCGAGATGTCTTTTCAGCGCCGTTGTCGAGTAGCCTTTGTAAGAATAGACCGTTTTGCAAAGATTTCAAGTAGCCCTGGTCTTCGCTGCATCGCGGGAGAAAACTTCCAAACGACTGAGCGTAATTATTTACTTTCACTCGAATGGAGAGGTGACTGAAGCATATCCTGCGACAGGTCAGCAGATACGGAACAAGACATCAGTAGAGTCCACCAAAGCTGCAAGTGCAACGACTATTGTCAACTCAAGTGTCATGCAGGCATACAGTCACTGTAACTGCGAGTGATTTTCACTTTGCGCGGGACTGGACTCTCGATCGACCAGGGAGTCATAAAAATATTTTACGACTCCCCGGTCGACATGTACTGCCATGTGTACGGAATGCAGTGTACGGTGTTCGATAGTGCAAACGAGCTGGCCGCACAAACGAGCCGAGTTTCTGGCGAGCGAGCTAACGAGTATCCGGTGAGATCGTTTCAACACTAATGGCTACCCAGTCTTGGCAGCGAGGAGAGAGGCGATGCGTTTGTAGAGCGAAGCACCATGCTTTCCCATGCCTCCGGTGGTCGAGAAGATGGCGGGGACAAAGCTGGAATGCTCCACCTCCCTCAGGCGCTGCTCATACGCACGACGCTTAGCCTTTTCATGACGGACATAGGTAGCAGCAAGTGAGTTGGAACGGTTCGAAGACGCATGGGGGTTGAATACCCGTACATCAATGTAGGTGCGTTCGAACCGTCCTCCCCAAATGCCACTAGCCACGACGTCTAGACGTGCCTGGTCCATGGTGCATGCGGTGGGCGCATGCAGCCAACACGTCTCCAAAGCAACAACGCATGTTTAGCAGTTGTGGAGAAATCACGCGCGTAGAGCGAAACCCAACAACTCTGATTTTTACGTATGAAAATTCCGTGCAGTTCCTACCAGGGAGTCGTAAAATACCGGTATTTTACGACTCCCTGGTTCCTACGTTATTTTCATACGTAATTCCGCAGAGCGAAACCTCCCTAATGACCACTTTGCGTGGCGATTGCAGGGTTTTTATAGCCAACCATGCCTATTTGCCCGTAAAACTCGGTAAAAGAGGATTTACCTTGTTTCTTTTTTTGCCAAGTGCTACGTTCATACGACGACACTTCTAGGCTAAGCCTTCGCCGTCATCGTATCGGGGTCGTTATCCCGTTTGAATGTGGGAAGTAAAAAAGAAGCCAACCAACTCCGCACGATCGACGTGGACTTGTCGTCACAGCCTGCTTGAAAACTTTTCTGGAGCCATTGCAACTGGCTGTACACCAGCTAAATGACTTCATGCAGCACCTGCCACCTACTCCGATTGGTGGCCCCATGCTCAATGTGTACCACTGCGCTTTGCGTTCCTTTTCATTTTGAGTTCCAGTGCACTTTGTGTTCATTTTCCTCTCTTTTCATTCTAATTGAATTTCGATGTATTGCGTTCTTGCTTGCCCGTACAAGAGGCTGTTCCAATGATAATAACCAACAGAAGGCTACTCACTGGAACACGGTGTGTGCGTGTGTGTGGTGTGCGTGTGGTGGTGGTGGTGGTGGTGGTGGTGGTGGTGGTGGTGGTGGTGGTGGTGGTGGTGGTGGTGGTGAGAAGGACAGCTCTGAGCCAGACTGTAACTTTGTAGCTTAGTCCTAAGAGAGCGCCATGACGTGTGGGCAGGCGTGTATCTACCGCCGTCTTGCCAGGTGTGCCTTCAGCACCATTCAACCTGGGAGTCGTATAAACCCCAGGGTTTATGCGACTCCCTGGATTCAACCATAACTATTATGTACATCAGCAGTGGAGTATGATTTTAACGTTATTAAACCATCAGGATCAATTACACAAAATTTGTACTCGAAGTAGTTTGGATCCCAACCAATGGTTTCGGCCTCATACTGTCACAGCATAATGGTGAGTTGAACAAGGCTAGCCTGAGTCCAATTACTGCTACCGTTATCCACTGCAAAAGGGCGTTGTCTACCTAAAACTGATTCCAAGTAGCCCAGTGGATCTCGGCCTGGCCGCTTTTCTCATCATACGTCACTGATGTTCCGGAACTAAACTTGCGTGACCAAACCTTGCCTGCCTCAGTGGCATTGCCGATGGGATTCCCCAAGGGGTTGCTAAACTCGTCACTCCAGCCGTTGGTGCCCAGAAACATTCCTTCCTCAACGACCAGCAGGAATAACGCCACGCGTTCCGGTGAGCAGTGGGAACTTGTGTCGTTGCCATCCGTTTGCCGGTGGTCATCACCACAAGAGAAAAAAAGATAGTCGACGACGGGATCTGCGAGCGTCTCCTCGATGTTGCGAAACGTGGCTTGCATTGACTTGGAGAAGAAAGTCCACCTCAAATTACTTGGATATCTCGTGGACAGAATAAACCCACCACTCTTCGTGAACACCTCGATGGATTTGTTCAGCACAGCGGATTTGCCCTGGTCATACGCCTTGGCAATGGTTTCCGAAACCGGTATGCAAGCATGAATCCATTGGTGTCGATCACTTCCAGTTGCACCCTCGCAGACTTGCCAAGTGTTCGTAGATTCGTTCAAGTTTGAGAAGACTTGTCCCTTGTCTAGGTATGTGCCGTCGATGAATCCTGTAGCTGTGAGGTTCTCTAGCCATTCTCCATAGCGTTCAACGTCGCCTGGCTTGTCATGAGAAAACACTGGGACATTCTGCATGCCATTGTCGTTTTCCAGACCAGCAATGCTCCCATTCAATGCTCGAAGACACTCATCATGAGCTGCAAAATCACCATACAGTGACTGGTACCTCCACATGTACAATGTGTTCTGATAGTAACCAGTAGCGACGGATGGGTTAGCTTTCTTCACACGCTTCAATGTGTCCATCATGTAAAACTCTCCATGGCAACTGGGCTGGCACTGCAAACCTTTACTGACATTGGCCAGGCAGAGATCCCAACAAGGACCTTCCCATTTCTCAATGACCACGATTCTCATCTTTGCCAGCATGTCATAGCTAGCCTGAGCTCTGGGATGTCCACTCACGCCACCGAAGTACCCCAGAGGAATCGTCTCCAGTGAAGTGTTGGGCTTGGTAAGTCCCTCCGAAGAACCAAACATAGCAAGAACCATCACTACTAGAAGAAGGCAACATTGTAGTCTTCGCGCCATCCTGCGAGCGCTCCTAGCTCCACACGCACCGCTGTATACAAGTGGTATCCTTACAGGCAATGAATGAAAACACACGTCTCAGTCCGACTCAGTGCCTTGAGGATCTGGCAAGATGTCTCCTAGTTGTTACTTGGAAGTATTTTGTTGTTTTGTACAAGTGGCTTTCTACTCCAATCTAGCAGCGCGGCTAGCTTGCAACCCTGGTGCATTGTCATTATACATTGTAGGAGATAGTGCCCGTTGATAGGCTCTATACACCTCATATGACTGCAAGTATGCACTCTATACTGGTGCTAAACTGCTTGCACCACTGTCTTCCTTCGCTGTATACTACCTGTATCTGACAGCCCCGCTCTAATCATGTGATGTGCATTTCAAGATGCACATGCAGCACATGACCTCCTGTTTTTCGGAGCCCGCCCGCCCACTCTCCAGTTGGCCACAAGTAGGGAGTCATCTCCCTGGTTTTTGACGACTCCCGATCCCTGGCTACAAGCATCATGGTGCACGCGTTTGGTTAGTTGGTGTTTTTCCCAGAATTATGAAGCTCCATTGTAGCTTTGTCATCTTTTCACCACACCTCCAACTAGCAACTCACGAAGTCCTCGGCTTCACATACAATTGAGGCATCTTACCGAGATTACTTTCGAGTCTCTCTCCCCTCTCCCGGAGAGGCCCACGTCACCAGCTTTGGCGACTCTATTGGATAAATAAGTCAACACAACTCACAAGATCGCCATTCTTCCAGGGCTACTGTGCGTGGCTACAACTTCCCGACTCAGTGAAGACTGCTGCATCATTGAAAGAATTTAAAGTGAATCTGAGGGCCTGCTGATGACTGCGTGCACCATAATAATAAAAAAAAACTAATCAATATAGCTTTTCGGCTGTTTCCTTTTCATGTATTATAATCTTCTCCTTCTTTTACCATGGTTGGCTATCACCCACATCTTCCCGTTTTGGCTGCCATCGGAAGCCATAAGATGTTGAAGAAATAAATACTTGTGTATTCTTGTGTATTCACTGGGTATAAAATGTGGACAACTCCCGTTATTCATACATCCTGTACACACACCCTGTACACACTCTCTCTAACGGTCTCTAGGCTACACTGCAATTGATATACATTAGCTCAAATTTTCGGGCAAGGCCCATCATCAGGCCCATCATCATCCTGATGATGGGCCTTGCCCGAAAATTTGAGCTAATGTACTATATCAATTGCAGTGTAGCCTAGAGACCGTTAGAGAGAGTGTGTACAGGATGTATGGATTCAAGTATTGGCTACAGTGGAGTCTCCAAACCTTGAGAAAACTCCCGTTATTGAGAATAATAATAACATCGGCTACTTGGCGTTCGTCCTAAATAGTTTTTACTGTACATGCACATTTAATTACAAGGCTGCTAAGTGAACAATGCGATTTGAGCTAGGGCACGAGCCCTTTCAATAATCATAGAGAAAATAATGTAGCTGATGAACGAGGGGGGGGGGGGCTAGGTCTCACAGGAAGGGTTCAAGGTTAAGCACTTTCACCGTACATGAACAGCAGGGAGTCTGGCCTACTGGGACCAATGGGCAGGGGGGGGGGGGTCCGGGGTCGGATGGGAGCTCTGTCGGATCATAGCAGACAAATGTGTAACAAAAATTTCTTCTGGCTGTTTCTCTGCTCCGGATGGCCGTATCGAAACATGGGTGGTGGCAAATGAGAGCCAGTTTATCGTAGATCAACATTGACCAGAAAAGTTGGTGCATATAATTTAATTCTCCCTGCCACGTCGATATACTAGTGGTGGGTGCTTTGCCATTTTGTGTAAAATGTGTAAAATGAGCCCCTGAATGGACGAGGAGGGCAGTGAATTGCTTCCGCAGGGCGTTTGGACGACGTCAGGCCGTCTTGCCATCACTAGAGACAGTAATGAAGAACAGGATCGTTTAGAAAAGGATTGTTTAGAAAAGGATCGTTTAGAAAAGGATCGTTAAAAAGGATCGTTTAGAAAAAGATCGTTTAGAAAAAGATCGTTTGGTACAGGATCGTTTAGAAAAGGATCGTTTAGAAAGGGGTCGTTTAGAACAGGATCGTTTAGAAAAGGATCGTTTGGAACAGGATCGTTTAGAACAGGATCGTTTAGAAAAGGATCGTTTAGAAAAGGATCGTTTAGAACAGGATCGTTTAGAACAGGATCGTTTAGAAAAGGATCGTTCAAAGAACAGGATCGTTTAGAAAAGGATCGTTTAGAGAACAGGATCTTATAGCGAAGGATCGTTTCAACAGAATCGTTTAGAAGAGGATCGTTTATAACGAGATTGTTTAGAACAGGGTCGTTTGATCGATCTGCACCAGGGAGTCGTACCCAAGCCGTTTGCCCGGGGTACGACTCCTTTATTCAGGACTGATTTTGGAGTGTTCATAACATGTTCTGGCCACTGCAAACCCGAAGGCTGGAGCAGCCAGAGCAAGTTGCAAAACCCAATGAAAACCTGACAGGGCTACGCTACGTAATGAGTTTAAAGGTTTTTGTTTCAGTGATGCATAGCGATTCTGGCATATCCAGGGATTATGTAAAGGATGTGGTGATGTACATGTACATGGAGGTCTAAGTACGATTGGCATTTTAGTTTATCTTCGAAGCTTCTTCTCCGGTTGTATTCGTTATATTGCGGCCTTTCAAGTTTGTTTTGCCTTCACATCTTGAGCAGCATAAACATCTTTGAACATCGTGGAAATGTTGAAGTCGTAGCACGATGAGCTATCATGAGTTCTAAAACATTTTGGCAAGAATATGTATATGGCATGGTTGGGAGGGCAATAATGGATTTTCAGTGCCCGACAAGTGAGCCCGAGAGCCTACTGAAAATGCATTATTGCCTGACCAATCATGCCATAATGGATTTATCACTTTCACCCTAACAATACTGAAGACTAGCCATTTCCCAAAGATGCTCGCCAGTCGCCACTTTTTTCGTAACTTTTGGTTGTTTTGGCAGAAATCGCAACTTTCGCAACTTTCTTCATTTTCACGAACTACTTCGAAAGTTTTCCGCAACCGTGAGCAGAGAAACGCCTTGGAGGAGACCATTGAAGTGTCCGTGACGCTCCGCTTCATCAAGAAGCGGTGAGACGCTGCATCAAACCATCAAAACAAGTATACTTCTCAAAGAACATGTACGTGTGATTTACTGCACGAGTACAAACGAGTACAAGGGCAATACCGGCTGATACATGACTGAACGGCGCCAGCCGTGAGGTCATGTATCAAGCCGGTATTGCCCGTGTACGAGTGCGTACGAGGCGCAGTAAATCATTTATTGCATGCTTGACCCAAACATTCCAGAAAATGGAGAGAAACCTTTCCGACTTTCTCAGTCTCCCGATGCACTTGTTCAGTGGTAAACGTCGTTTGTGGTTTTGAAATTCTCTATTTCTAGTTACGATATCGATGGTGTTGTTGTTCGTGATTGAGCACTGCGTGTAGGAACTGAAACTGGGATGGGCTCCACACTTCGTCTTGAACGCATTCAGTTCGTCAAGTTCGTCGGCTGCTCATCAACGCATCGATATCGATGTCAAGGTTGCATTCACCTGCTGAGGCGGCTGGTTCAGGTGGCTGGAACAAGTAAGTTATTGTCAGCTCAGTTACATGCGCGCGCGTGTGGTCTGTCATTCTCGTGCTTTGTAGTTTGTAGTCAGATCAAGTTAGTTGCTGTTTTGTGTTTCAAATTTGAAACTCCGAACTGTAGCAACTTGATCTGATCACGAACCACAAAGTACAAGAATGACAGTCTGCATGCGCGTACATGTAACTGAGCGGGCAATAACTTGCCGGGCAATACCGAGATACAGACCGCTGAGCAAGAGCGCTCATTGGCTGTAGTACAGGCAACCCTCACGTGACATGCAATAAATGATTGTACATAAGTAAAATGATGTGGTAGAACTGAGCAATCCTGCTATGATAATAATTATAATATTATCATGAATGCCGTGTGCGAGGCGCCAAAAAAGCTCATTCCAAGTCTGTTCATTATCCAAAGCTATTATGTTTTACTCTGTGAACATCCCAGTAATCATTCATATGCGCTTTTAAAGGTACGCATGACTTTACTCAGGCAGTTTATTTATTTATTTTATTTATTTATTGCAGCATCTCATAGCACAGTGAGAACACCGGCCAATACAAAGAGAGAGGGTGTTAGCCAACCACGGCAAGGAAGGGAGAAGGGGAGGAGAAGAAAAAGGAACCGGCATGGATAAGTAGTGATTGCAACAAAATGAGAAACACAAAATCAAAGTCAAGGCGCGACAAGGCTCTTAAAAAGGCGGAGGGAAGAAAGGTCCTTAGCTTCTTGGCGAAGTGCCAGCCACGCAGAGTACGCAGTGAAAAGGGGAGAGTGAAGTAGAAAGGAGGACTTAGGTTTCGGAAGGGAAAGGGAGTTTCTCGTGCTACGGGAAGAAAACCAGTTGAAACAGTGGAGGTGAGGTGGACACAGATTGAGTTTGAGAGAATGGATAAGGGTGACAAGATGTGAATTACGTCTCTTAGACAAAGGGGTAGTGTGAGCAAGGGCATAAAGGGTGGAAGATGGGAGCATGCGGGGTTTCCGGAGGAGGATTTTTAGAACTTTTTTGTGCTGAATTTCGAGCTTTTCAGCACGGGTTGTGGAAATTCCAGCCCAAGCAGTATCTGCATAATCAAAAATGGGGCGTATGTAAGCTGAGTAAAAGAGGAGTTTACAAGAGATTGGGAGATGGTAACAGTGAGAAGAGAGGATTCCTAAAGATGAACTTGATCGTTTACATATGTAATCGATGTGGGGTTCCCATGAAAGATTAGAGTCAATGAAAATGCCAAGATGCTTATGGCTGGAGACTATGTCTATAGGCTGGGGGAAAGTGGGATGGAGGAGGGGCGGAACATCAGGCTGAGAAGGAAAGAGCATGATTTTAGTTTTAGACAGATTGGGCGATAACCGCGAAGACGACATCCAGGAAATTACTCTTTGAATCCCGTTAGCTAGGTTACTCATCAGGCCAGTGATGTTAGGAGATGCCCGTAGGAGCGTTGTGTCGTCTGCGAATAGTGATGTGCCCGGGGCAGCTGCGGGCAGATCATTGACGTATAAGATAAAAAGAAGGGGGCCGAGGATGGAACCCTGGGGAACTCCGGATAGTACTGTTGTGTCGGCTGAGGACGTCCCATGTACCGTGACGTACTGCGTTCGCCCAGTTAGGTAAGATGTCAGCCATAGCAGGGGATTGCCGTCTACAGTAAACGATCCACGAAGCTTGGCCAAGAGCCCCCGGTGCCAGACGGTATCGAAGGCCTTGGCAAGATCGAAAAAACAGATCCCGACTAGGTCTCCAGCATCCCGATGTCGACACACTAATTGCACCAGGCGCGTCAGCTGGAGGGTGGTAGAATCGCCTCTGCGAAATCCGGACTGAGCTGAACTCAAACGTGACGAGACATGACAGTACAATTGGTCGTAGAAAACGCGCTCACAGAGTTTGGAAACACAGGACAGTAGAGATATCGGACGGTAGTTTGATGCTTCGTGGCGGGACCCTTTCTTGTATATCGGTAATAATTAATACTATAACATTAGCTGTTTTCCATGCAGAGGGAAAACGACCAGTGCGGAATGATAGGTTGAAAATCAGACATAAGGGGTATGCTATTGAGGGCGCAAGGGACTTTAATACCAGATCAGTGATGCTGTCTGGGCCTGGCGCCTTGTCAGACGGGAGCTTTCGAATGTAACGTCGGATGGCAGCAGTCGTAGTAAAGACAGATGTGAGGCGGTCAGCCTCACCCGACTCCTCGGCAATGGGGGGGGGAATGGGTAGAGAAGGGTCATCAGGCACGGCCACTGAGGCGAACTGAGAGTTCAATGCAGTGGCTTTAGCTGAAGAGGTAGTAGCCTGCTGTGTAGAACTATTGGTGAGTGTCGGGATGTCACGAGATACTTTATGATTTTTTAATTTGCTCACGAACTGAAACAGTGATGGGCGGTTTTTGTCCTGCAGCGTAGCTTGTACGGACCGAATGTATCCCCGGTATTTCGATCGAGTCAGACTCTTCACCAAGTTCCGTTGAGATCGATATACATGCATGTTAAGCTGGGTTGGGTATTTCTTACACACACTGTAGAAATCGTGCTTTGCCTTAATGGCGGCACGGAGGGGGGCATCAACCCAAGGTGGCTGACCTAAACGTCGGCATGAGGGGGAGAGTGGACGCCGGGAGAAGTACCCGAGGTGCTTCTCCATGGCCCTGCTAAGAATAGAGTGGAAAGACGAAAGAGCGTCATCCACGTGCGAGCTGCGGAGGTGACATTTCCAGTGGACATCAGTAAGTTCAGCATTCAGGTCATCCCATACGCAACGTGGCACCAACTTGAAATTATAACCTGGGGGTGTAGGGGTAGATGTTGGGAGGAAGTGATGTTGTAGGGTTGGATTTTTGGACGTGACAGGGAGACGGACTCGACAGATGAGCTGCACGTGGTCAGAGCTACCCAGTGGAGCGGCTGAATCAACGGAGAGGAACTGCTGGGGTGAATTTGTGATGATGAGGTCCAAGCAAGATGACCGGCCACTTGGGCTCCAGTGCGTAGGGAAGTTGACCAGTTGCTCTAATCCGAAGCACCTGAAGGCGGTTTCAAGGCACTGACCCACCGGGTTATGCTGCGCCACAGTATGCTGCAATTAAATTATTGTGACAAGAAGAAGGACATAACTCGTAACATTTTGTCCTTCTTCTTTTCACAATAATATCTTTATTCTTCTTCTTCTTCTTCTTCTTCTTCTTCTTCTTCTTCTTCTTAAGAGTTGCACTACGCTGAGTACTGGCCTGCTCCCGCTCTGAAGAGCTTTTTAGCCTTCACCGTTTTTGCTCAACCCCAGGCATTGGCCCACAGTGGCATCCGCTTCCTTTTTTCTGTTTCTTTTCTCCTTTTACTTTCTCCGTCACTGCCTAAAAAACAGTCGAGACGGTTTTTTTACCCACCAGTTTTTATTGGTGCGAATTACTTTCCTTCTTCTTCTTCTTCTGCTTCGGTAACTACAAGTAATAATAAATATGAAAATGACTGTGAAAGTACAGTGTACATGTAGTAGAAACTTAGATCAGTTTCTCCAGTTGCAAGAACTGGATAGCTTCTGATGGCTGTGTGAGAATTGCCTCCCTGACTGACGTGAAGGTACATAGACGTGTAGCTGCTCGACTGTTGTGTCTGGCAGGGCAAGCTAGCAGGAGGTGGGCAGCATCATCAACTGTTCCAGGACAGTAAGTGCAATCGGGTGAAGGTGCAGCCTCAATCTGGAACAAGTACTTGTTCAGCAGGCTGCAGTGGCCAATGAGGAGCTGATTGAGGATGGTGGTCTCATGCCGGGACGGAGGGCTGCGGAACTTGCTGGTGTTGACTGTTGAGCAATGGACGGGGGTATGCGGTTGCAGACCGAATTGAAGCCTTGGCAGCTTGGATAGGTAGCTGAACCTGGGCCTGTACACACTGTGTTCCATTCCGGGCAAGGCGATCCGCCTTGTCATTGAGAGCAACACCGCAGTGGCTACTGATCCAGACAAGGTTGATGGAATGAGCCTTCCGAGCAACCTCTGTCAGAGCATCGAACGCAGCGATGGTGTCTGGGCTGATCCTGTATGGGTCTCCACGGAGGGCATCTACGAGGGTGAGGCTGTCAGTGACCAGCACAACGTCCGTCTCCATGGTGGTAAGGTCGTAGAGTCGTAGACTGCCCTCAGGCCAGCTGCTGCTACTTCGGCAGTGAAGGATGTTGCGACGGCACCAGCTGGTAGACACCCAGACAATATCTCTGACCGCTGGGTTTCAGTGGTTTCCATGACAAGAAAACCACCTCCACCAGCGTTGGTGTCAGAGACACTGCCATCTGTCCAAATGTCTAGACGCCGCGAGGAACAACAGGAGCGATAGGCTTCCTCCAGGCATGCTAGTTATTATTATTATTATTATTATTATTATTTATTCTTCTTTTACTAGGGAATTCCCAACAGGCGTCAGCGCCTTTTTACAGGGAACCCTAGGTATAATTTGATGGATGAGCGAAATTCAGCTGGTGAACTTGACATGCGGCAAGCCGGTGGAAGTGTATTCCACCTAGCAGCGCCCAAATAAGAAATTGTACTAAAGCCATATCGTGCCTCTACAAGTCGTACAGTAGGAGGGTCAGACCGGGTGCAAGCGGACTTGAAAACAGATCTTTATTAGGATGACCCAGAGGCTTATTTATTATTGTTTATTATAAAGGAGAAAGTCGACCTCGTGTGCACACTTGAGAGGAAAGAAATAGAAAAGCTTGAGATCGGCACTTTCCACCACACACAGGCATGTACACTGCACTGTACACATTCACCATACTCACATCCCGTAGATTTCATGCATCCAGTCTCACTCTCAGGGTTGTCACGGATGACGGGCGTTGGACTGATCCAGGGAGTCGTAAAATACCTCTCTGGACTGATCTATTGCCCGCTAGCGCTTTTTTTTTTTAGTCTTACAGATCAGTGATAACTGATTGGTCCGATCCTAGGAAACACTCACGTGACATGTGATACTCTCTGTTCTGTTCGACTGGGCAGTGGGCACTGTTGACTGTTGTTCTGACTGCTCCGGTGAATTTATTTGATCTGAATCCGACCAATCAAACATGCCACTACATGTTGTTGTAGACTGTGACATGACGTACCCTGATTCATACTTTATTTCGCGTACGGGAAACGCGTCGCATCGCGAAAAAGTTGATTTGAGCTCATAAATATATCATGGGTCCTGATGGGGACAGTCTACAAAAAAAGGAGTAGCCGTTCTCTTCTCATTCCCTCAAAAAAGCAAACCGATGAATAACAGCAGTAACTGTTGTAGATCACTGGTTTGCATTTAAAGCCATGCGAACAATGCAGTACTGTACGCCACAGTTCTAATTCTATGCAATCAATTGCAAGCTTCAACACAAGATTATACAGTGATGACACCCAGCACAGCGCAATGCGTACAGCTGCTTATTTCCAACAGCTAGCTGAACCCCACCAGGCCACGACCCAGCACAAGCACCATGTCTCACAAACGGGAGGGGGACTTTTAAAGTCCCACGAACAACGCACATACCTGTCCACACACAGAGTCACAATGGTAAGGCTGCACTTCGGTTTTACCATCTTTAGAATTGAACAGCACTACACAAAAAAACTGCAATATACAATGCAGAATCTTTTCTAAAGTAATTCTACATGTAGTTTGTTTAAATTGTGTGACCTCGTTGGGAAAGTATCTGCTTGGTCAGCTGCTAGGCAACGAGAATAACAACCTAGTTCTAAAAAAGCCAGTGCATGTCAGTTCGGGCCGAATGGCTCGTTCGCTCCTTCCAGGCTTGCCGTCGGGTACTAAGAAGCCACAGGGCCCTCGCTGCTGTGCAATGACCTATAAATAGAGTTACGAAATCAAGCTGAGTGGTACAGCAGCACCGGAATACAGGAAGATGTCAGGCTCAGGAGGGGGGACATTGATCAAAATAAAGCACGACGAGATTTAGACATTCTTAAGGACAATGATATAAGTATAATATAGGCCGGTAAAAGCTTCTGCGCGAGCACACATCCACCTCGATATCACGAGGGGAAGGTACGTAAGCGAGATACGACAAGCAACGGAGACAAGCAAAGGGAGAGATCTGAGCGCATAAAACCTACCTCGCAGGAAGGGAAAGCATAAATAAGTTTTGTTTTCAGAAAGGCGTGAAGAGAATAGGACGCTAGATCATTGCTCAAGGAACAAGCGAAGCGGGGAACAGACGGAGCTTGACGTAGTCATCGACAACCTAGGCACACATGGAAAAAAGTGAAGGAAGGCAACACAGAGATCAACATGGCATCACATCATGAACAAGACATAGTTTTGAAAACGAGCGGTAACAGCCACCGTCAGCAGTTACACACTCTGCGGGAAGGATGTACTCTTGACGAAACCCGTGAGGATGTTGATGCCTGTGCTACGGTCACCAGATGAATTTGCAAATGTTATTAAGGTAGATGCATTGGTTACGGTCAGATGTTTGGATTCAAATCACACAGCTGATTCACATCGCACAGCGCTAAGTAATTAGTTGCGACCCAAGCTGGCAAATAGAAAAGAGGCACCCCTGCCATTTCAGACCATGCGCACACAGGATATGAACCAAACGCGCTGTGACTGTTGTCAGACAACGGAGACAAAGTGTTCATGCAATGACAAAGTACAGTTTCATGGGTAAAATAAATGCACAGAGAATTGCTGCGGACGACAAGACATGGACTGATATTGTCCATAAAACAGGCCAGAAAAGTAATACGAAAAAGAGTATCATTGACACGAGCTGAAGTGTGAGAGCAACCAACTTTCCTACAAGAGTATATTGTACGTAGAAAAAATATATCAAAAAAGCTTCGGTGCCCTACCTCTCGCAGTTTTCCTTCTGTGATTTGAGGAACCTCGTAGGAGAATCCAGTGCCCTCGATCTTGGAGCCATCGATGTGCAAATGTTTGTTGTACAGAAGCTCCTGGAATTACACACAAAAAGAGCACGATGCAGTGTTAGAATACCAGCTTGGCTCTCCGTAGTTCAAAAACTGCCCTAAGTGAGCAGCTGGGGATGACCAACTACCATTACCACACTTCCACTCATCACGTGCCCATCGCTGAAGCAATGATAGCGAACAAGCTATGTTAGACATACAAACGAGTGCTGGGATTACACAATTCAGCAGTGTGCAAGGCTGCTGAATCGACCGCCACCAATTTTAGCCTGGCCTACACCACACAGCTGATTGAATTGGCTTTTTTTGGCCAGTGAATCCTTATTAATTTTTTTAATTTGTTACATTTTTTCCCTCGAACCAACGGATATTTCTTTTTCTTTTTTGACACCCACACCCAACACTCCGGCATTGCCACACTACAGCATAACAACAAACACTGTCTGCTGATAATAGTCGGTTGGAGTGTCAGGATCCAAGCTTCGTACAAATCCACAAAGAGAATAATCTCATCCAACGTGATACACTCCGAAACAGATGCAAGTACATGTGTAAGGATTACCTGCACCATATTAGTACTTCGTGACTTACTACAGTGTCCCCATATTCAAAACACTAGCTTATTTGGGATCGTTGGAAGTTGTTGGTCTCTTGGGATGGTGTGACGACACAGATACCTGCTCTCTGGGACTCAATCCTGCACGGCACTTGCACTTTGGTGTGTTCGCACTGGCCCAGTTAGCTACGCCAATTACTGGTTTCTGGCTAAAACTGGCGGCACACCATGCTCCCCCCCCCCCCCCAAGCATTCAAAAGTTTACATTCTATTCTAACCAGGAGTGGTACAAGCGTACAATATTAAGCCAGCCATTATCGATTTGCTGTGTTGGGTCACCTCATAGCCATTTTCAACGCAACCGCCAAAATATACATTAACTAATTTACTAGTAGTCCAGCAAGTACAAAGAGGGTGGAATTACGGCTCAATCGCCCCGTAGGTCGGTGAGAGATGCCCTAATGGATCCGGCTCGTGTTTGCCTATGCAGCCAAGATCCGGGGCTTGCGCCAGGAGAGTGCTGGGTCGTCCGTAGGATACACACAGAGTCGAGCCATGCAAAGCGTGGCATGCATTCCTGCTTTACTTGCCAAGCTCATAAGAAAACGAGAACTACACCGACCTAATTGCAGCCGAGTGGAGAGACCCAAAGCAATGAACTAATTCTGGTTGGCCCTACAGGATGTTTTCCCTGTCGTTCATTGTTGCAAATAACTACATCCACACTCATCCCCGTTGCAGTTGATGCAAAAAAAGGATTTCCACACGATGACCATGCATTATTTTTCGTTGGGAAATCGATATTGGAAGCATCTCGATAGCAAGACAGGTCGGCACACATTGGCTGGACACACTCTTGCCACACAATACATGAGAGAGCCACATCGACACGGGTCAGAAAAAAGTTAGACGGTAACACATACAGACGGAATAAGAAAGAGACAGAGAGTGAGAGAGAGGAGCGTACCTGATCGAGGAAGGGACTCAGAGGCGTATTCTCAATGTTATCCTTCTGACAGGCATCTGCCCAAGGTACCATGTGCTTTTCGTTGGAATCCTCGACAACACTGCTCATGTTCACCTGAATGCAAACAAAGGCACACATGATAGATGCAAGCATATTAACCTTAATTGGCTACTAACTGAACGGTAGAGCCACGCTCGTGCCCCTTTGAGAAACAAGTGACCATAAAAGGCTGTAGCGCATAGAAAGACAATGAGACTGAATGGTTTGCAAAGCAAAGGTAGAAACAGGGAAAGGGCCCGAGTAGCAGATCAAAAGCATCCGTACCTTTGCAAGGTTCGACATCACTGATCCGACGTAGTCGTGCTTGATGCCAAATATCTGTGATACAAGCTCTGAGACAACGCCTTGCGCTGCAGAGGGCAATGCAGAACACAGCAACAGTCACAGGACAGTATTTAGAACACACACAGAAGAGAGAGAGAGAGAGAGAGAGAGAGAGAGAGAGAGAGAGAGAGAGAGAGAGAGAGAGAGAGAGAGACAGACAGAGACACACATACCAAAAGAGAGAGAGAGAGAGTGAGAACACCATACTACACAGTGGAAGCGTCAAGTCCACCGCAGCACCTCGCATATGCCACTTACAGGTGTCTGTCTTGTCAGCCAAGTTGAAGACCTGTCCGCTCTCTGAGGCGTCACGCAAGTGCCATAGGGCACGGCATACATCGGTCACGTGAACTGTGTTTATCCGCAGGTCCTTGGTCCACAGGAGCTGTTGAATACCGATACACAAATATGAAGCTTTTAAAATACTGTAAAACATGTAATTTTCGGTGTAACTTTAATTTCTGTGATTTCGGTATAGAAAACAAGAACCTAAATTTAAATTACACCTACAGTCCATTCAGAAAAAGATGAACTTCTAGCTTTTGGCCATAAATGGGTCAAACTTTGAGTTTTTTTAGAATTTTTTTCTGCAATCCCCTAAGGAATCCTCTTCCAATTATGTTTCTGAAGTCTATTTGTCCAAAAAGCAAGCCATAACAAGAATAGAATATCGGCCAGGTTTTGCCCCAAAAGCATTGAATTGGGAAAAACCATCAAAATCCAGGCCGTTTGAGCCCGCCTGCAACAGTGCATTGAGGGGTTCGAACCCCAGTTCCGGTACCCTTTTTGGACTCTTTTTCAAAGTTCAAATTTCACAGCACTGCACTGTGTACAATGAAATCACGGAAAATCGCCAAATACGGGAGCTCGCCAGAGCCAGGGCCCATCTTTTTATGAATGGACTGTAAAAGGCGCTAGAGTATGCACTGTATGTGAAGGGAACGCTGGTCACCTAATTCTAAATAACACCTGAAACCTGGCAGGTCCCTAGCACCGAAATTTTAATGCACCTAAAATTACATGTTTTACAGTACACAAATGTAGCCTCGCACTGCAACTAGCCAGTAGATGCATTCAAATCCGTTGGGAACAGGAGATAGGAAAGTACAAGTGGGGTTGAGGCGCAAATTGCCACGTGCAAAAGTGCATGCTTCTAGGTAGGAAAGGATACACGTTTGAAAGTAGGGAGCATAAGCGGTCACGCGTACGAAAGAAATACAAGTCGGCATAAGGAGACTGGAAAGGGCACACGGATATGAAAACTTATATAGATGGCCAGAATCAACCAAATTATATGAACTGGTGACCAGCACAGAAGTGATAGTTACCTTCATGACTTCCTGAAGCTGCTTGTACACAGCACCGATGATAAGTCTTGGTGCTGCACAAAGCAAGGGGAAGAGCACAGAATATACTCACAATTAGCAATGGAGGGCAAGACCTAAAGATGCGCTGCAGTAAGAAAAAGTACGATGCATTGCTGTTGTAAAAAGCTTGCAAGGATTCCCAAAAAGAAAAAAAAGGCAAGCGTCTCAGGCGGTGGTGATGAAGTAGGTCCACGTTATACGGTCAGGTCACCGTTTGTACACACTGCTTGCATGGCTAAGAAACGTGAGCTGCTAAGTGTGTAAGTGTGTGTGTGTGTGTGTGCATGCATGAGAGAGAGAATCTGGATGTGGAAAAGCCGTGCAGTGCCAAAACAACCAAGCAGGTTGCTGCCTTCACTTACTGAGACTGAGGCGGTCACCAACACCGTAGATGACGGCAGGCCGTACAATGACGTAGTTGAGCCTGAGGGTACAGGAAGAAAGACAGCGACAGGACAGGACATTGAATTGGCAAGGAGAGAAGATACTAGGTAGAAGATACTTCCTCCGCGTCATCGAAATTGTCGCAGTTTCACTTTTGACATAAAACGGGGTATTTACTCACCAGCACTCGTGATACAGGCAAGGAATCGGACATAGGCGATAGTCATCAGTATAGGGTGACGGCAAAGTTCTATTTTCTGAAATTGGAAGCTGAAATATTTGAACTAGACGCAATTTCTTCGCTGATGTCGCTGCGATGGTAATTTCGACTCGCTGAGAAGAGATCAGTCAGGCGTTGCAGCCTGCACATTTCTCGTGCTTATGGCCATTCACTCAAGCCTCATCACTGTTTTACCTTAGCTGGGGTGAGAATGACTTCGTGGAACAAGTGGCAGCGCTTGGAGAAACATCGAGGGGTCAGCAAACTAAATGCATGCAACAGCGATAAAATGTGTCGCTCTGGCTGAGACACTAAGTACATGATTGTACCTGCAAGAGCCGTGTAGACTCTACACGTAGTGCTAGTGATGCACACGCAGGTGCCGTACCAGTGATGCTGAAAAAGAGGTCGTGCTGGACGTGATAGTACACTTACCTGCACGAGCTGTGACCACAAAGCTAAAATAAATGGGCATGCCACGGCTAAAAAAAGTTCATTTCAAGATCAAGGTGATTTCGCCGACGGTAATCAACCGACCTCGCAACGATCGTCAGGGTTCGTAGCACAACATATACACAAAATTTCAGGGGATTTCCAGGGGCATTTCAAGGGTATTCACAGATGTCATACAGTCGCTAGACACCACATATCCGTAGCCAAGCAGAGGTTCACTGATTCAGAATGTCAATAATCGAAGATTTGATCATCAATAAAATACTACAAGTACTAGAGCCACCGTCACCATCGAGCTTCTCCATCGCTGAGTTCTTAGCGAACTAGCCAGTCTTTGTACGGGTCCAAAGACAACCAGCGATCGTTGAAAACACACTTGCCTTTCGGCATGGAGAACAAGTACAACTCTGTAAAACGTCTTCGGCATTCCGAAAAAAAAACTGAAGACACTTTGTCTTGTTGAAGGCCAAAACAAACAAATAAAACGGAAAAGCAGTTGCAGTGGCGGATTCCAGTTTCGCTAAAGTCAGGAACCGTCGTACCGCAGTCGATAGTCGAGCGTACATGGCGATCAAGGCTCAAATGTAAAAAATACCGTAAAGATCTACGCGAGCTGCGCTGGCCGCTGAGTAGGCCTAACCCAAATTTGCCGGCAATTCTTCCAGCAAAATATCGAATTTTCCAACGAAAAGAAATTGCTGGCAAATTCCGAGCAAAATATCGAATTTACAGAGGATCCGGGTGTGTTTTGGCAATTTTATTCAAATTTCTTTGGTTTCATTGGGCCAACATCGTGCTGAAATAGCTCGTTCAGGTTGTCAGTGGTACATCAATTTGAAATCATGCTACCAAATCCGTAATACTGACACCATTATAAGTTTTGCTTTGCTCATCAGAGTCACCATCCACTTTTACCAAAGTAGACACTAGACAGTTCATTCGAAGCCATTTTTGCCACAAAGCAGGAGCAAAATGGAGCAAAATATCGGAAACGAAAGGCAATGCCTAGCAAAATATGGAAAGTGATCGGGCAAAATTTGCCGGCAAAATATCGAAGCGCCCCGAGCAAATTTGGGCTAGGCCTACCGCTGAGGCCGTCGACTCACATGACCAGCACAGGTGACCGGACTGGCACTCGTAGATCTATGCATATCATGTATATCTACAGTCAGTCACTGAGTACGGAAGTCTACCAGGTCGCGTGATCTGGAAAACAAATTTCAGGGGATTCAAGGGACATTTTCTAATAAAATACAAAATTTGAGGGGATTTCAGGGAATTCCCGGGGGAAGAAAAACTTTCAGGGTTTTCAAGGGTTTTCAAGGGTGCTACGCACCCTGGATCGTGTATTCATACTTCGTTGGTGGTGAAGTAGAAATCATCCAGAGCTAGTAGACGACAAGCATAGCAGCTCTTGTCCTGTGGAGAAAGTCAAAGCGTTTGAGATGAGGCGCGACCAACTTTCAACCTTCCTTGAAATATTTCGGAACGATATTTTTTGCGTCCATTGACATCAGTGACGACGAGGACTTCATCTCGGCGTGAAAACTCTCAGTCCAACTGTCCTGGAACGTTACTCTAGTCTTCAGACTATCATACTGTGTTATAATTTTTGAATGGTTTAGCTTACGGAGTTGTCAGTAACAAGTGACAAGTCACTAGTCAAACTGCGACAATTTCGATGACGCGGAGGAAGTACATGACTGAAATATACACAGTGAACGGAAAACAGCATGGATTTTGTTCCAAACACCTGTGCAATGCGAACAAGAGATGCATTTGGTTACTGTTGCATTACCCAGCTGTCTTTGCCAACTCCTCCTCCGCCTTGAGCTTAAATTTAGCGATGGCAGTCCACGGCGATACCTTGCTGCTTTCCGTGCTGACATCCTGGGGAAAAAGAAGATGGAAGAAGACTGAAGGTCAAGCAAGGCATGTGAATGAATGGGAATACTCATCCAAACGAGATGCGTGAGTGTGTATGTATGAATGAAAACACACGAGGTTAGAACCAGCGAACTCAATGTCCATTCAAAGGAGTGACCACAAAAGGGATACATGTACCAGCTATAAACAGATGTTACGCCATCGACAGAGTGTCAGACAGACCAACACCAAGCTAACCTTATCGCTGTTGTAGACCTGGGCCGTGGAAACCTCAATGAATCGCTTTACACCACGCTTTGCAGCCTCCTGTGCGGCGTTCTGTGTGATCATGAACACACGCTCGTGATAGACCTGCACAGGACAGCAGTCAAAACAAGGGGGGACAGACATCAATTTCCATGTACACCATATTACGCAACGAGTATGAAAAATCCCATTCGCTCGCCAGCCCTCATTCCGATGTAGATACATGGCACACTAAAACATGTGTAGGAGCAGGGTCAAACAGATTAGGGTGCTGCATGGCAGGGATTGTTACAGAACAAAGTAGACACTGGCCAGCTGCTTTATTTTATTCTACACAACATCCGATTGATTGGTAAAGTAGAGTTCCAAGTGTTTGCATTGATTCAACATTTCCTGGCTCGTCAAACGACTGCTGATGACAAATGAATGTGAAACGAAGGGTGATAGCCATTCGGCACAAATAAGACACAGTCTGGAATGGTTTGATTCAAAATCGACATGTGCAGCTACCAACGCCGACAAGAAGACAGTAGAGACAACTGACAATGTATACGGACATGGAAACAAACAAACTCACCTCATCGGTCTGGCCGTATTTAGTTTCCGCAGCAAGGTTGAAAACGAAGTCCCATCCACCGTCAGCGTCATCAAAGACACGGTCCATGTTAGCTAAAGAAGAAGAATGAAAGGCGACGCAAATCATCACAAAAAAATAAGTTGGGATGATGGCATATTGGTGTGGAATAATTATATCCCCTCTGACGCAAGAGATTTAACAAAATCCAACAAAAGTGGAAAGAAACAACGATACGCGTTCACGCCAATATGTTCCCAACAACATGACCGAGCACCAAAGCTGAAGACAAACGTAGTTACCGTCTGGCAGTGAACATGGCTAGTGGCATGGGATGCGTCCTAAATTTCCAATGATTCAATTAACAAGAGCATGTCACATTACATGTCACGTGAGAGGTAAAGTCAGAGCTCATGGCAACCACCCAAAATATCGGACCGCGGGCTAGAGTAAGTACCGGGTCGTGCTGGCATGGCATGGCATACCTGGATTGACGAGGTTGGCAGACTTAAATTCGACCTTCTCGAAGCACTCCTACACAATGAAAAAAACACCAGCAGCACCAATAGTGAGCATTAGCACACGGTTACAATTTGATATCATTCAGATCAGAAGCAGATACAGTCAACTTCGCTAATAACGACTGCGGGTATAATGACAGTTTGCGAATAACGACAGAATTTCCATGCCCAGACAAAAGTCCCATTTACCTGTATACATATAATGAGACTTCGGGTATAAGGAGACTTTTCTGATCCCCCCGCCTAGTGTCGTTATACACAAAGTTGACTGTAATCAGAACAGAGCACTGGATGTTCACAGTGCACAATTCTGACGATCGGCACGAAATACACACTCCTACTGAACTAAACATCGAATCGACGATCTGGTTAGGAAGACAGGCGCAAGTCCTGTCCACAGCCAAACCCAAGTTGAGTGAGACTTGTTGGAGAACAAGTACAGGTGAAACTTGGTCTGCAAGACCACCTGGTTTCAGCAACCACTTGGTCTGCAATCCTTTCATGTCTTTGGCACCACATGTGTTGGACACGCAAGAGTCATCCTGGTCTCCACGGCAAACCGCGTCCAAAGACTGCGAAAGGCTGATCCCATGGGTGGGCGCTGGAACCAGGTGTTGCCTGTGCGGCGATATTGTCCACACCACTACAGAAGGTGGCCAGCAATCCAATGCTGGTCTTCAGGCGTCCAGCACGCCAAGATTGTTTGCCACAGATACTCGCACATAAAATACGAATACGAGTTCTAGTTCGCGGGAACAAATTTAAGCAGCCCCATGCCATGGTGTTTGTCCTGAAGAGGTTTGATGGCATGTGTGCGCGTGTGTGCATGTGTCGGTGGGTGGATGGGGGAGTAAATGCAAGGGGAAAAGGTGGCATACGCATGTATCGGTGTAACAAGTGCAATCAGTCTGACAAACATCCTCCGTGTATGTGTGTGGTGTGGTGTGTGTGTGTGTGTGTGTGTGTGTGTGTGTGTGTGTGTGTGTGTGTATGTGTGCACGCCTGTGTGTCAATGAAACCAGGAACAGAAAACGTTCTTTGACTTGGCCTAATGTTGACGGCTTGTAGAGCGCCTATTGAACGTGGTGCGTCATGGGAGCCACGCGCATTTACTGACAGCAAGATTGCGCAAGGGTGTTGGAAGATCAAACTGGTCTAACATTTCCTGACCCCCCCCCCCCCCCCCCAGACCTAATGTATTGCAATCACGGTGTGCTGCATAGCACAGTACAACGTAGATAGTAAGAGAACTGGGAAGCCAGTTTGGAACTTGTGCAGCCCAACACACCCATCACAGCAGCAGGACACGATCAGTGAACTACTGTTGAACAACTGGTCAATACTAGCAGTATTGTAAGCACACAGTCATGCACAGGTGTTCAGCATAACAGCACAGCGACGTGTATTAGCTCCACAGCCTGCATTTCAACATGATCATTTTGTAAATAATCATGCTTTTCCACCTGCTCGTGGGCTAGCAGAACGAGTTGACACCGATTGCGAAGGTGGTGTCCGACTGGGGCACCGCGTACATCATTCAAGCGTCAGATAGACACCTTGTACACTCCAGTTTCAGAACAACTAGCGCATTCCCCATCCACAAAACAAGGACACCACCGACTATCACTGCACTATTACCAACCTTGTGCTTCTCATTCAGCCATGCTGTTTGAGTTGGCACTTTGTCCGCAACGCGAATCTGCACAAAGAAACGCAATGCACCAAGCACAAGTATAATACCCCATGTGAGTGTGATATAGAACTATTACTGCACCGGACAAGTATTGCATGCATGACAGAGTTACAGAAATTCCACAAGAGCAATGATGTAGATTGAAACAACATGGCACACTGCATGACTAAAGCTCGAAAACCACACATCATTACCTTCGAACAAAATTCATTGTCAACTAGGTATTCCACGAGATTCCGCCCCACAAATCCGCAACCTACGAAAGTACAGGCAGAGGGATTATTTCCACTTCCATGTCTCCCCAAAGAGAAAGAAAGTTTTTGTACTCGCCTCCAAGAATCAGAACGCGCGGCTTCGCCATTGCGTGATCTATACCGACACTGCTACGAACTAAGCTAAGGGCTCACTTTCGCAAAAACAAACTTCTCCAGGGAGATATTTCTCTGTAAAGACACTCCAGCACCTATCCACAGGCTCCCTGCTGGGAAAATTAGAGAAGGGCCAGCTTTCGATCAACACGCCAGTTGTCCGACAACTTACTTCACCAACGGATCAAAAATTTCTGCAAAGTGGATTCCCCATGCGCAGCGCCCAGGCCAGCCACGCAAGAAAAGTCGGTTGCGCGCATATCCCACACACAAATCGTGTCGATCAGTGCATGACTGCATGCAGCGGTGCAGTGCGCTCTGGTTGTACCCGTACATATCGATACATCAGATATGTACCGTACCTTTTTTACCGTACCTAGCGTGATATATCCGATATCGAGATCATGTGCGTGTGTACGCATCGTAGATCTACTACATCAGTACATGTACCATGACCAGACTCTTGTGTCGCATGTCCTGTCGGATCCGGACTCCGGAGTGTCGCAACAACGCGAGGTTTCGCAGTTCATGACAGTCTAGTCGACCTACTACGAAACGTTTGTACTTGACTTTGTACGACTCGTACTTGACTTCGTGCAAAGAAGTATCGTACCGCGTACCGGCCCTCGCATGCGGCATAGCTTCCGCTCCAGACCTGGACGCTCGTTTTTGTTTTGATTTGGTGATCATCGTGCTGAGCATATAATAATGCACATCTACCAGTTTGCAAGAACATTGTACAAGAACCAAGCGTCACTGCTGTCTTTTTACTTGGTGTGAAGCTGACCTCTAACTCAAGTCCAAGTCTAAGCACACAAGTCACAGACTTCTGAGTTTTGTAGTCAATTATTAATTTTCTACTACAATAATTATTGTAGTACAGTCATGTACTTCTCAGACACTTCCCGATGTACAGTACAGTACTAGTGTTCCCCAGGCCCAAATCAACCTTTTCAGGGCTCAGGACTGCAGATTCGTTTGCAAACGTCGTATCGCGTAAAGCGGCGTATGGTATGGTATCGTCGCGCGACGTATACAGTGAAGTGATGATACAAAGAGTCAGTCCATTGACAAGTCAAAGACTAGTCTAGTAAGTGACAGACTGCACGACCCAGGTAATCATGCCAAAGATAATTATCATGATTCAGCAGGCAGTAGTAAAATTGGTATTTTACTACTGCCTGATTTGCACTGAGAAGCAAACTGGTGCTTGTGATCCCACTAAATACAAAACAGCTCTGTGACAAAAGCCTATCGTGCAGCTCCCCATTTGTTTCGCACACTGTAATGTCGCCGCGGCACCTTAAAGACAGTGTATGTTGAGCAGAAGCCATATGGAAGCCGGAATTATCGATTGTGACAAGGCACGGTAGCCGGGGTGTTGTGTATGAGTACAGTGTACTTAAATAATTATAGTATAAAAACCTCCAGTCATTTGCGTGTTCTAAAAAGCAGGTAATATTTCTGGTATTGTTATAAAAAACCTGGTGCTATAAAAAACCTGGTGCTATAAAAAACCTGGTGCTGTAAAAAACCTGTATAAAAAACCTGGTGCTATAAAAACCACTTTTTAGGAAAATGGCTGGAGGTTTTTTATGCTATAAAATATAATTTAAATAGAAAATAAGCTTCGCCCTCGTGTTTATGGGAAATAAAAACCCGAGGCAAAAAACCGAGGCGAAGCCGATGTTTTTTGCCGAGGGTTTTTTCTCTCGGGACTCAGCTTATTCTATACATGTACATGCCCGGGCGTCAGCACAAGGGATTGCCCTATCAAAAATTTAATAATAATAATAATAATAAGCTCATAAAGCACGGAGCCATTTGTGGACCCACTAGCGCCAGCTTGTGTGGAGTTAAAACAGCAGCTCTCTCAAATACTGTGAGACGTGCTATTAGTATTACAACGAGTCGACAATTTAACAATTGTCCAAAATCGACCTTGCAGTCTTCAGGCATATCCGCACATAACACATATGAGGCACAACAGCCTAAACAGAACTTATTACAATGAAGAAATGTCACTCGTTAAAACGTTAGATTTACTTACTCGTTAGATTTTCTGATTTAGGTACAATTGCTGTCACACTATCTGACTGTATATTATCTCGTTACCTTGGTGGACTGTTAGTCATAACTAGTAACTTATACCGTATTATCTCTAATATTGTGAGATATTGCATACGATCGCCAGACAGCCTCGTTCTCTCGCTCTCTCTCTCTCTTTTGATCTTCCTTTCTCCATTCTTGATTATCTCATTCTTGATTATCACCAACTCCTCTCTCGCATTTACCTGAGCTTACAGTCTTCTCCTTGTATCTTCGTGTTTTCCCGCACTATCGCCTTTCGCCGTTGGAAAGCGTACGGTAGCTTGATTTGCTGGCGGTTTTGCTTCACTGTCTTTTGTTCTTTGAGTTTTCTCCTTCGAGACAAGAGAGACATATTTTTCCTTACAATGAATCTTCGAGACTGATTCCAGAAATTGTAAATTGGTCCTTCGAGCCTCTCAGACGATGGCTGACGTAGTGAAGCGGAAGATCGCCAAAGCGAAGGCGAAGGCAACCTTCACGAACCTTCGCCGCGGACTACTCGTCGCCATCGATGAACCAGACTTAGACAAAGACAAGATCAAGTACAATCTTGTTTTACTTGAGAACGGCCTGAACGCCGTGATGGAGATTATCACCGAGTTATCCAGCGCATGTAGTACCAGTCAGGACAGTGTGTTTCTTGATGGTCTTTGCAAGGATGCTGATGATCTGGAAAACCAGTATACAGATGCTGTTACTCGTGCGAGTACAGTTTTGGCTAGCATGAGCCGTTACAATAGTACGTGCACCAGCGAGGCGACGGGTGTGCGGTACTCACGCAACCCTGATCGAGTACGAGAGTATTTGGAGTCTGTGTCTGCGGCAAGGACAGTGCGAGCTGCACAGGATCAGTTACAACAGGAATCCACACACGTAGAATCTACACATATGCAGAGTAGCACCACAGGTAGTGCGAATGTCAGTGTGTCTTTGGGTGCACCTACACCATGTACACGGGCTACAGCTGCTCTGTCCAGTGCAAGTAGACCTACGCAGGGCCAGGCCGTCCCGTCGTATGAGTACCATGTCCATGAGTACAGCGTTGACCAAGGTCCGCCCGACATACATGTCAACGGGGATCCGGTATACCCACATGCGGCGCTCACTGATGACCTCGAGGTCAAGCCTCCGCGTGGGCTGATGGCCACAGCTACAGAGAGCCTCTCAAATCCGAGGTCAACATCGCCGGCTCAGCCGCCGTGCACGGAGTTTTCGAACTCCCCGACGCAGCAGTCGTACGCAGAGTTTTTGAACTCTCTGGCTTCGCAGCAGCCGCCGTGTACGGAGTTTTCGAACTCTCGGCTGCACGCGCAGCCGTCGTACACGGCGTCTTCGAACTCTCTGGCTTCGCAGCAGCCGCCATGCACGGAGTTTTTGAACTCTCGGCCGCAGCCATCGTACACGGCGTCGAGCTCTCCGGCTTCGCAGCAGCCGCTGTACACAGAGCTCTCGAGCTCCGTGCCGCAGCCGGCCCACTCAGCGCCACGACAGTCGTCAACACAGGTCAGGCAGCAGCCGCTGTACACAGCGTTGTCAAGTACAAGTAGTTCGGTGCAGCAGCCGTCCTACTCTGCGCTACAGCAGTCGTCAACGCAGGTGCAGCAGCCTCTGTACACAGCGTTTTCCAGTAGTTCTCTGCAGCAGCCGTCGCACTCGGTGCCACGACAATCGTCGACGCAGGCCACACAGCAGCAGCTGTCCACCGTGTTTTCAAGTTCCGTACAGCAGCCGCCGCACGCAACGCCGCAGCAGCCGCTGTACACAGCGTTTTTAAGTTCCGCACAGCAACCGCTGCAGCTGCCCCCGCACGCAGCGCCGCCGCAGCAGCCGCCGCACGCAGCGCCGCACGCAGCGCCGCAGCAGCCGCTGTACACAGCGTTTTTAAGTTCCGCACAGCAACCGCTGCAGCTGCCGCCGCACGCAGCGCCGCAGCAGCCGCCGCACGCAGCGCCGCAGCAGCCGTCGCACGCAGCGCCACAGCTGCCGCCGCACGCAGCACCACAGCAACCGTCGTACGCATTGTCGACGCCAGACCAGACTCGGAGCGGCTTCCGACCATACAGTCAAAACCCGACGCTGTCATCGCAGTCAGCACGTTTACCCGTTACGCCGCAATTGTCGCCACCTGCACTGACTCCCTCACCTGACAGTTCCTCAGGTCAAAGTCCACACAGCGCGGCACCATCTGATGTCTATCGCCATTTGAAGAAGATCACCATCCCAACTTTCAGTGGCGACAAGAAGGCGTACGACACCTGGCGTACGGCATTCATGGTGTGCGTGGATCAGCAGCCAATATCAGCCGAGTTGAAGCTCCTTCAACTCCGCCAGTGCCTCACGGGCCCGCCGCTGAAGAGCATTGAGGCATTTGGCTACTCAGCGTCCGCGTACTCAGCCGCGATAAGTCGCCTAGAACACAAGTACGGTGGCCTTCGTCGTAAGACGGCCGTCCACATGACCGCACTCTCCCAGTTTACGCCCATTCGGGATCGGGGCACTGCCGCAGAGTTTGAGCGCTTTGCTGACTTGCTGCAAGTCGCTATCATCAACCTGCAGGATGTTGGGCGACATGGCGAATTGGCCGCAGGGACATTCTGCACCCAAGTGCAGCAGAAATTGGGCCCGGAGCTGCTGACCAACTATAACAGATGGCGATGTGACACAGGGGCTGAGGAGTCCGTACCCCACCTACTGCAGTGGGTGCTGCGCGAAGCAGACTTCCGCACGGAGGCGGATGAGACGCTGCACAGCATCGCCAACATGACACTGGGCTCCCGGTCACCGCCATCCGCCAAGCCTTCCAGGTTTGGACCAGCTACGGCGTCTGCGTTAGCAGTGTTGTCCACCAACCCTTGTGCTTACTGCTCTCAAGATCACGCTGCCGCACAGTGCTCCGTTATTACTTCACTCGCGAGAAGGAAGGAAATAGTGAAACAGGACGGGCGTTGCTTCGTGTGCCTCAAGCAGCATCACTTGGCCCGCAACTGCCAGTCAACGTTAAAGTGCGCCAAGTGCAGCCGGCGACATCATGTCAGCATCTGCGATGGCACGCTAGCGCTTGCTGGCAAGGACAAGTCGTTTGGCACGGCCACCAGGTCCGGTCAGCGACGTGCGTCGCCAGCCAAGGACCTCTCGACTGAAGCGGGCACATCCGCAGCTGTGGGCACGGTCGGCAATGGTGGAGCCGTGCTGCTCCAGACGGCTAACGCTACAGTCTGCTCCCCAGCAGACCCGACCCGCACCGCCACGGTCAAAGTCGTTATGGATGGCGGCAGCCAGAGATCCTTCGTGGCGTACGATGTGACCAAGCAGCTGGGTCTACCAACCCTTCAGGATGAGTGGATCTGCCTGAATCCGTTTGGTTCGCGCGAGGGCAGTGCTGCCAGCTGTGTGCAGATCGTCCGTCTCCGCGTTCAATGTTCCGACGGCGGGGTGATCGACTTGGACTGTGTTGTATCCAACACTATGTGCCCACCCGTCCACAACCAGCATCCGCATCTAGCCGCCCAGCAGCACGCGGCGCTCGAGGGTTTACCCCTGGCGGATGACAGCGCAGGCACCATCCAGATTGACGTCCTCATCGGTGCAGACTTTTACTGGAAGATTGCCACCGGTGATGTGCGGCGGAATGAGGATGGGCCGACAGCGATAGGCACACGGCTCGGTTGGGTCCTGTCAGGGCCATCAGCCATTCCCTCGTCCAGCCACACCATGGTCCACCCAGCCTCACATGCTAGCTGCAACATTGTCCCCTCGGAGGTCGACGTCGATAAGCAGCTTCTCCATGCCGTCCAGAAGTTCTGGACCTTGGAGTCCCTCGGAATAACGACCAACGAGCCCGAGGTGATGGAGACGTTTCTGCACACCATCCAGCATGATGGACGCCGGTACGTGGTCAATCTTCCATGGAGGGAGATGCACCGGATGCTACCGGACAACCACCAGCTGTGTGAACGCCGACTACAGTCTACCCTGAAGAAGCTACGGCGGCTACCGCAAGTACGAAAGGAGTATGACGCAGTGATGAAGCAGCAGCTGGAGCTTGGGATTGTCGAGCTTGTGCCATCAACCGAGAGCGATGCGCCGGGCAACACACATTATCTGCCGCACCATCCCGTGATCCGAGAGGACAAGAGCACCACGAAAGTCCGCGTGGTGTATGACGCCTCGGCCAAGGCGGGCACCGCGCCATCCCTCAATGAGTGTCTCCACACCGGGCCTCCTCTCATGGAGCACATTCCAGACATTCTGATGCGTTTCCGGGTTAACAAGATCGCGGTGACGGCGGACATTGAAAAGGCATTCCTGATGGTTGGCATTGCCAAGGAAGACAGAGACGTCCTGCGATTTTTATGGGTTGATGATGTCAACAGCGACCATCCCAACACCTTGACATACCGCTTCACCAGAGTGGTATTCGGTGTGTCATCCAGCCCATTCCTCCTGAATGCCACCATACACCACCACATGGATCAGTATGCTGCCGACGATCCGCAACACGTCGAGCAGCTCATCAAGTCGCTGTACGTGGACGATGTCGCTGGTGGTGATACCGATGAAGAAGCAGCATACACCTTCTACGTGAAATCGAAGGTGCGTCTCGCTGAGGCAGGCTTCAACCTGCGCAAGTTTGCTTCCAACTCAGAGCAATTGATGGCTCGAGCACACGGCGACGAAAGCGATGCGGGCTCCAGCGCAACAGACCGTACCACAGTAACCCAAGATGTGCAGTCGTACGCCAAGAGCACGCTGAACACCGACGCCAGCCTTCGCCAGCAGCACGAGAAGGTCCTGGGCCTCCCATGGAATCGCAAGGCAGACACGCTGGTCTTAGATGTCCGTGCTGTATTCGCCGAAGTGGCTGTTGACACCATCACCAAGCGCCAAGCGCTGTCAGCATCATCCCGGATATTCGACCCACTCGGCTTCATCACGCCAGTGACGGTGGCACTCAAGATGTTTATCCAGGAACTGTGCAAAGCCAAACTGGAATGGGACCAGCCGCTAGTGGGAGAGCAGCTGGCAACTTGGCGTACGCTCGTCACTGGTCTCGCCACGATGGAGCCAGTCAGCCTTCCCCGGTGGTATTTCCATGGCGCCAGTTCCCAGGCAACAGTTTCGCTTCATGGATTCTGCGATGCATCCGTCAAGGCGTTCGCAGCAGTAGTGTACCTGGTCAGCCACGGGAAAGGAGACACGCAAGTCCAACTAGTTGCAGCACGCAGCCGAGTTACACCCGTCGCTAAACAGTCCATCCCGCGCTTGGAGCTCATGGCGGCGCTAGTCCTGGCCCGACTCGTGTCGTCGGTGCTATCGGCATTGACTGGCGCAGTTAACATCGAGGAGGTCCGCTGTTGGACGGATTCGCAAGTCGCGCTAAGTTGGATTATCGGAGAGCAGCACGAGTGGAAGCAGTTCGTGGAGAACCGGGCGCAATCCATCCGACGTCTTGTCCCGTCATCAGCTTGGCAGTATTGCCCAACTGACTCCAACCCTGCAGATCTGCCGTCACGGGGAGTGAAGCCGAACCAGCTGGAGCAGACCATCTGGTACTCTGGACCGTCGTGGCTCGCCACTGCGAAGTGCAACCCCGACGGAGCTAGTCCTCCTCCTACACGAGCAGTAGAAGCGATGTCCGAACTGAAGAAGGGCCAGCCGACAGCTGCCCTGCTCACCGGGTCAAAGGCACCAGAGGTCGACATCGGGCAGATTGTCGACATCAGCCGCTTCAGCGACGTCGACAAGCTACTACGAGTCACGGTTCTAGCGCTGAAGTTTGTCAGTCGCTTGCAACAGAAGCCTGACCCCGAAGTTCACTCGGCAATGGCGTATGCGCAGTCGCTCTGGCTGAAGGATGTGCAGCGGTCGGTCGTCAGGGACCCCAAGTTCTCAAGTTGGCAGAAAGAGTTCGGAATCTTTTGCGACGACTCTGGCATCTTGCGCTGCAAAGGTCGGCTGCAGAAAGCGGCACTCACGTTCGAGCAGAAGCATCCCGCTATCCTGCACACCACACACCGGTACACTGACCTGATCGTCATTCGCTGCCACCGCCGAGTCGCTCACAATGGCGTGAAAGAGACACTCACGGAGCTGAGGTCTGCCTACTGGGTCGTCCGTGGTCGCCAGTACATTCGGAGCCTGTTGCTAGCGTGCCGTGTCTGCAAGCGTCTCGAGAGCGTGGCGTACGTGCCTCCAGCAGCTCCGCCACTGCCAGAATTCCGGACGACAATCGACGCGCCATTCACCTACACTGGCGTCGACTTCGCGGGTCCGCTGTACATCAAAGAGCAGAGTGCTGTGAAGAAGGTGTACATCGCGCTGTTCACCTGCGGCGTTACCCGAGCGATTCATCTGGATCTCGTGCCAGATCTCTCCGCTGAGACGTTTCTGCGCTGTTTCCATCGATTCACAGCCAGATTCGGCATCCCGAAGGAGATGAAGTCGGACAACGCCAAGACGTTCAAGTCCACGGCCAATACCTTGTGCGCGCTGTTCGAACTCGATGAGGTGTCCTCTCAGCTCGACAGCAGGTCTGTGAAATGGTCATTCAACCTCGAGAAAGCCCCCTGGTGGGGTGGCTTTTTCGAGCGGCTGGTCAAGTCCGTCAAGCGCTGCCTCAAGAAGATACTGCAGCAAGCCACAGTCACTTACGAAGAGCTTCTGACCGTGCTCATCGAGATAGAAGCGGTCTTGAACAGTCGCCCATTATCGTTTGTGTCAACCGAAGATCTGGATGAGCCGCTTACGCCGTCACATCTGATGTACGGTCGGCGCATACTGTCCACGCCCATGGTGGACCCGGAAGATACAGAGGTTGCTACAGTACAGCGTGACTCACTATTGAAACGCCTCGTCTATGTCAAGTTTCTGATTGACCACTTCTGGTCGCGCTGGACATCGGAGTACCTGCTGGAGCTGAGGAACTCGCATCGCACCGGGAACGCTCGTCGTGGCAGTGACATCCGGGTTGGTGACGTTGTTGTCATCCACGAGCAAGGCGTGCAGCGAGGTATGTGGAGACTCGGCCTAGTTGAGGAGCTCCTGCCGAGCAGTGATGGCAGTGTGCGCGGCGCTACTGTCAAGTGCTCAGCCAATGATGGTCGTCCGTCACGCTTACGTCGCCCGATTCAGCGTCTCTACCCGGTCGAGGTTAGCTCCCGGGCCCAGACTGCTGCTGATGATGTCGGCGCAGAGCAGTTGCCTGCCGCTACTCCAGCTGTTGCTGGTGTGGAGTCGTCCTCGGCGGCCCCCGCTCGCCCGATCCGTGCAGCAGCTCGGCGTGCGCAAGAGTTGCGACACCGCCTCATTGATGCTGGCCGTGTGTAGGTGGAGCTGGACACCATCATGAGCTAGATTAAACTTGTTACTGGATCATGCACAAGTCTCTTTTAAGTTATTTGTGCACCGCAGCAGTCTAATTTGAGTTTCCTTGTTTCTTTCTTTCCTTCGTTTGTCTGGGTGACCTTACACTGATTGCAATATCACGTATGAGTTGAGGCATGCATGGTTCTGATCGCCTCAACTGGGGGGAGTGTGAGATATTGCATACGATCGCCAGACAGCCTCGTTCTCTCGCTCTCTCTCTCTCTTTTGATCTTCCTTTCTCCATTCTTGATTATCTCATTCTTGATTATCACCAACTCCTCTCTCGCATTTACCTGAGCTTACAGTCTTCTCCTTGTATCTTCGTGTTTTCCCGCACTATCGCCTTTCGCCGTTGGAAAGCGTACGGTAGCTTGATTTGCTGGCGGTTTTGCTTCACTGTCTTTTGTTCTTTGAGTTTTCTCCTTCGAGACAAGAGAGACATATTTTTCCTTACAATGAATCTTCGAGACTGATTCCAGAAATTGTAAATTGGAATCAGTCTCGAAGATTCATTGTAAGGAAAAATATGTCTCTCTTGTCTCGAAGGAGAAAACTCAAAGAACAAAAGACAGTGAAGCAAAACCGCCAGCAAATCAAGCTACCGTACGCTTTCCAACGGCGAAAGGCGATAGTGCGGGAAAACACGAAGATACAAGGAGAAGACTGTAAGCTCAGGTAAATGCGAGAGAGGAGTTGGTGATAATCAAGAATGAGATAATCAAGAATGGAGAAAGGAAGATCAAAAGAGAGAGAGAGAGCGAGAGAACGAGGCTGTCTGGCGATCGTATGCAATATCTCACAAATATAAGCACGGTCCTTTATTTTTTCAATGTACCTCCGCCCCGTGCTATTAATGGAGACGTTCCTTTATTGGAGACTGTTCCATTATTATTTCAACCTCATTTCAGAGGCATGTTGCCATGGCCAAATTCATGTCAGACACACACATTTCAGGGTTTTTTCGCCGGTACAGATACATGTAATGAATTTACACAGTGTGCTTATAATGGAGACTGAGCACTTTATTTTTTGAATGCCGCCCAAGGTGTTCTATTATTGAAGACGTGCTATTATTGGAGACTGTGCTTATATTAGAGATAATACGGTAGGTCCTTTTCTCTTTACATACAGTATCACTATTGGCTCAAAATTCGAGTTTCTAACCCAATATTCGAGTTAGAATTTCTAACCCAATGTTTGCGTCCTATTAAACATAGCGAAATCCAGCGATTTGATAGCAGCAAAATCGGCCCCGCAAATGCCCCGTGCGTACTGCACAGCCCACAATCTCTCAGCCTAGGCAGTGAGTTTCTGTTTGTCAGTCTCCCTCGCTCTCACAAGCACAGCGTAGCGACATCGAATATGCTCGGTCATTCATATTCACGGCAAACTTGTGAACAGCGCACAGAAACTGCGCGGAATCCATAAATACAAAAACAAATAGACAGGAGTTAAAATTGTGGTTCGGAAATACTTCAAGAGCCTGATAAAAAAACAGCCAGGAAGAGTAAAATCAATTCAAACTACAAGCGCTCAAATTATGTACATGCATACTCAACTGTCTGTGCTTTGAATATATGGATATCTTCTTCGAGTCAAGCAGCTCAATCCCGATGGGAAAAGTGGTAAAAAGGGCTTCTATTGGTTTAAAAAAAAAGGTGGGGAATCAGAAAATGGCACTCGTGTTGATATGATGCGAGTATGCAATGCATGCTGCATTAAATTGTTTCCAGCTCTGCTAACACTAGTAATTACCCATGGGGTTTCATGATAGGACTAGTCATGGGACGCTGAAATACAGCGGACTACGTAGAAGCAGCAACTGTTTTCCACGTTCGACTCTTAGCAGCCTGCACGGCCGGTTGACTTATCTCGTAACCTGTACCGTGCGCTGACCTAATGCTTTAAAAATGCCATGTGAGAGAATACACGATACGAACACTACGGCAGCTACTACTACTACTCCTACTACTAGACACAGCACGCGCACATACACGTGCACACACACACGCGCATACACACGCGCGCACACACACGTGCACACAACTACACGATGCGGCTGCCGCACATCGCAAAGCGATCGACGTTGCCCAGCTGCTGGAAGGACGTGTTGCTGACGCGGCCGGCCTGGTGCGCCACGAACGGCGTGGACGGCAGGGCACTGGGTGCCGGTCGGCCCAGCGGTGACACAAAGCCGCCGGGCTGGTCTTGGTAGTTGAGCTGTGAGCAGGACAAACCCAGCAGTACTATACCCAGTAGGATCTTGAAGGACAGGAAACTGCACACAGGGGACAACAACAAGAAGCGGATCATAAAGCAAAGACGGATATTGTAGTACATGTATTAACAGCTACTAAACTATATAATTATTGGGCTAAGAAAAGTACTAGTCTTTCCAACACACAGAGCAAAGTAGTAAATTTGGATTCCAGAACGTTTTCTTGTGACAATCATTAGTGCAGAACTAAGGCTGTGTTTACATGAGGCGTTTCAACCCGGGTTCAGTTCGACCCGGGTCAGATTTCAACCCGCCATGTGCACAAAATGAATATGGCGCGTTTACATGACGCATTGCGCTTGACCCGGGTTGAAATTTCGCCCCGGGTTGATTTCAAGTTTCAACCCTCCCCTTGTCAACCCTCCCCCCAAGGGGAGGGTTGAAATCAACCCGGGTCAAGAAAATCGTACAAACGTACTTCTGTGCGTATCTCGCGCCAGGTTTGAACAGCACTGCACATGCACATTTCGCGCGAACGGATTCACGTGACCATACAGGACTCTAGAAGTGGACTTTTGGCGGCATATCAGTATTTGACCCGGGTCAACTGTCTTCATGTAAACACTCACCTATTTTGTCTATCGTACAGACTTTCAAACCGGGCTGAACTCGACCCGGGTTGAAATTTCTCATGTAAACACAGCCTAACTACTTACCGTATTTCTCCGATTATAGGTCGCACTTGATTGTAAGTCGCAACCCCCCTCCCCCATTTCCAGGTCCATGTCATTATCGTTTTGATATATTCACTTCAGTAGTGATCATGCTCGATTATAAGTCGCACCTGGCCCTGAAGTTAAGTGTAAAAGGTGCGACTTATATTCGGGGAAATACGATCTACTGTACCCTTTGCTACCAAGAGCATAATGACTGATCTACCCACCACACCGTAGCAGCAATTACCAGAGGCATACAATGCTTGAGCACAAGAATGCGGTGATGGCAGCTGCACCGCTCCCATCGCTTCATGACACACACACACACAAAAGAGAAGAGAATGCTCGCTCACACTGTAGCATGCCAGAGCAGATACGAATGCAGCCATATCATACTTTCTGGAACTTGCTGACGTTGTACTTCATGTTTGGTCTTTAGAACGAGATCAGGAACTGAACGATTAAAATCAGCTATCGTATTTTTCCGTAGTATAAGCTGCACCCAGATTTTTGGCACAAAATACACACATCTACCCTATTTATCACCAATACTTTGACCATAGTAGTATACATGTAAGCCGCACCACCGACTTTATTCCCGTAGCTATGCAGAAGACGTTACTTCAGTAACGTCTGGCGCTAGCCAGGGTCCACACAGCTTTAATTTGGTGTTTGTTTGTGCGTTTGTTTATTTGTGTCACGCCTGGCGCTATCCGTATCTGATGGCAAAAAAGCATAGGATGTTATAAAGTTTTCAATTCTCCTATTTTTTTCAGGCATATCCTGGGATTCGAACCCGCAGTATCGCCCTACATGCATTCTCCCATACACCTCGCATTCATACCCATTCTTCCAAGTTGCTTCACGTTATTATCTTGCGTTTGAAAGCCCTATTTGAATATTGCGGGCAGCTGTATGTGGCCAGCTGTGTTTGATGGTACGGTACGGTACGGGAGACGGTGTCGTATTACCCTCGATCGTACCTGTCCCGTACCTATCCCCTACCGTACCGTGCCATCAAAGACGGCTGGCAACAATGCATATTCAAATAGGGCTTTCAAATGCAAGATCACAATGTGAAACAACTTAGAAGAATTAGTATGTACCGTATATCCTCTATTATAAGCACACGTCTCCATTACTAGCACAGTCTCTAATACTAGCACACTGTGAGCACCTTTCGAGACATTATAAGCACAGTCTCTATTATTAGCACGGTCTTGGTGGAAATCAGTGCTGCATGCATAATATCTAGCATGTATTTCTTCTTGCTTTGTATGGATGTATTGGTTGAAAAAATATAAGCGCAGTCTCCAATATAAGCGCGGTCTCCAATATAAGCGCGGGGTAGAGGGGTGTTGAAAATATATAAGCACGGCGCTTATAATAGAGAATATACGGTATGCGAAGTGTATCGGGGGATGCATGCAGGGCGCGCCATAGTGCGGGTTCGAATCCCAGGTTAGGTCTTAAAAAAAAGGATTTTTTTAAAGAATTTATAACATCCCTATGCTTTTTTTTGTCTAGGTCATCAAGGCAAAAAAGCATAGCGTAGGGCCCTGAGCTTCCAAGCTCTCTCGTTCGGGTGACTTCTTGGTGTTTAAAGTGCGGCCTATACTCTGGAAAATATGGTACATATATAAGGAGTCGTCCATTAAATATCGAACTTTTTTTTTCACAAAACGAAATAATTTCGTTATGGGGTGGGAGGGGGTTGACCAATTTCGTTTCAGAAAACATTGATTCATGTACATGGCCGTTGTATATGCATGTATGTCAACATTTTTTACGTTCTGAGGGGGTGGGAGGGAGGGGTTGGGTCTAAACTAAAATAATTCGTTTGGTGAAAAAAGTTCGATATTTACGGACGGCCCCTAATTGCCAGCAAAGACCAACTCACCATAGAAAGGCGATGACCAAAAAGACAGGAGACAGGTGGCTGGGCGATGTGATGGAGTTGCAGATCACACGGATCAACTACACACCAGGCACAACGAGCAGAGCGAAACACACACACACGCACATGCACACACAAGCCACTCAGTAGGATGTACAGTAAAACCTGTCAAGGCCACAACTCTGATAAGGCGAACACCTGCCCCAGAGTACCACTACAACCAGGACCAAGGTCAAATGACCTTGGATATGGAGCCCACCTGTACACGGCAACCACAATTCGAAGGTCCCTTGAGCGGTCGGCTTAGACAGGTTTCACCGAAGCCATCTTTCAGAGGTATGATCAGCACCAGGGTATATGAAAATCAACGCCTATTGGAGGGACTTCTCAGAAGCAAATGGCCGCCCATCATTGTGCACACATGCAATGACTGCGCTAGCCATTCTACATTAAAACCTGTAACTAAAGACCACAGTGACTAGCGACCAGCCTGGTATTACAGACCACTTCGGCAGGCATGGATGGTCTCACATTCATATATTATGGTTGTGCGGTGTAAACCTCTAACTAGGGACCACCTGCCACTAAAGACCGCTTTCTCTGGCCCCAAGGGGTGGTCGGTAGTTACAGGTTCTACTGTATTCACAACTATCTTCAAAGCGTTGTCTCGTACTTGATTATCCGTGTAACGTCACAGAAGAAAAGCTAGAAATCAGCCTAGCCGGCCCAGCACCTACCAACACTGCTAACGGAAGGGGGATGAAGCCCATGCGTCTTGATACCAAGTCACAATGGTCAGCGGCGGGCTGAAAAAAGGAACAACAACAGGAGAAACACACACATGCAGTTGACTTTACTTATAACGAGCTCGCATAATAAGTAAAATTTGCTATTTACTATTTAATTTAGCGAACAATTGTCCATATCCCTGTTTGAACTTTGATCCCATACAAAAATGACCCTTTGTAGTGAGCAGTTTTCTTTTACAACGAACCATATTCTGTAAGGCCGCATGTAAAGCCTGATTCATACTTCATCTCGCGTACGGGAAACCCATCACGCGACCGTCGCGCAAAGGGTTACGCGAAAAAGTCGAGCTCAGATCAACTTTTTCGCAACGCGACGCGTTTCCCGTACGGGACATGAAGTATGAATCAGGCTTTAACCAAGTGCACTGATAAGTCACGGATCACATGCCCGTCATGACGTGTTGCTTGCATGGTCTAAGTGCATTTCTGTTATAAAGAACTTCGCCTATAAAGAACTAATTCTGCTGCACAACGGTGTTCGTTAGGAGTCAACCGTACACGAACATGCACACACGAACATGCACACACACATGCACACACACACACACACACACGCACACACACACACGCACACACACGCCCACATGGTGTAAAACAGGAGGAAGAATGTCTAAAAGCAGTGCACCGCACATTCCGTCCGAGTCAAGCATGCATGCACTCACCCACACCCTTATACATGACCTATATATACATGTACAAGCAGAAAGCAATAAACAGCTCCTCACCAGGTGGTGTCGAGAGTCAGCCACATCCCTGGCCAGAATCAGCCTGTACTCTTTGTAGACTGTGGATGAGATGCTATTGAACTTGGTGATGAAAGCGTGCTTGATCCAGTCGACCATCACTTCTGAACAGCACACTATTGCCAGCGGCAGCACTAGCTCACGCAAATGCCCTAGCCGAAAACAAGAAACACAAGAAGGTGGAACATGGCACATGTACATCTAGATGCAACACTTCAACAACAGTTTCTTCTGCTGTGCAGTGAGTCGAGTTGTCACTTGTGTCTTCTCTCGGACCTTGTAGTGAAAGTAGTAGTTGTGCGTTTTTATAATTTATTTCGTGTAGCCGTCATGCCTGGTTGTGCCTTCTCGGATAAATGGCTAAGCCAAGAGAAGTATCGCTCTTGGATTGCCCCCATGCCGTCTAATCGGCACAAGGCGCGTTGCAAACTCTGCAGCAAGGAAATTGAGCTGGGCTCCATGGGAGAAGCTGCGTTTCTTCTGCTGTGCAGTGAGTCGAGTTGTCACTTGTGTCTTCTCTCGGACCTTGTAGTGAAAGTAGTAGTTGTGCGTTTTTATAATTTATTTCGTGTAGCCGTCATGCCTGGTTGTGCCTTCTCGGATAAATGGCTAAGCCAAGAGAAGTATCACTCTTGGATTGAAAGTAGTAGTTGTGCGTTTTTATAATTTATTTCGTGTAGCCGTCATGCCTGGTTGTGCCTTCTCGGATAAATGGCTAAGCCAAGAGAAGTATCGCTCTTGGATTGCCCCCATGCCGTCTAATCGGCACAAGGCGCGTTGCAAACTCTGCAGCAAGGAAATTGAGCTGGGCTCCATGGGAGAAGCTGCGCTGGTCAGCCACATGGCCCGCAAAAAGCACGCCGAGCGAGCGAAGCTTCAATCTGGACTGTCAATTGCAAACTTCTTGCCATCATCTCGTACCCCTGCGTCCTCGACGGCTACGTCTTTTGCTGCTGCTACGCCAGCAACCTCCGCAACTGCGACGGTGCGACAACCACGCAAACGCTCTCTGCGGAGATATACTGGGCCCTAACGTCGTCACGAAACACCAGTCGTTCCGGTCCAGCGAAAAGTCAGCAGCTCTTCTTCAGAAGATGTTTCTTGACAGCAGCATACCGGCTAAGTTTCCGTGTGGCGAGCGGAAATGCAATTATTTGTCAACATTCGGGCTCGCTCCGTATTTCGAGTCGCTGCTGCTGTCGAACGTGCAGAGCAATGATTATGTTGTCCTGGTTGACGAAAGCCTGAATTACGTGACACAGTCTAAACAGCTGGATGTCCTTGTTTCTATTTAGGACGTGGATCGTGTCTCGACTCGTTACTTTACTTCCAAGTTTCCCGGTCACGCGCGGGCAGAGAGCTTGGTGGATGAGCTGCTTGACAGCTGTCATTCCCTGGGCTTGAGTGGTTCACTTCAAGTGTCAATGGATGGTCCCGGCGTGAACTGGAAGGCGTTCGGCCTATTGAATGACCGCCTGAAAGCTGATGTGGATCGCAAGTTATCCAATGCAGGAAGCTGTGGCTTGCACACTATTCACAAATCGGTACTTTGTGAGGCAAGGTATGGGTACAGCACACATCATATGTGCATGCAGGCAAGTTGAGATTTTTGGAGCTCCGTAGTTATTCGCCGTTTTCGGATTTCTTGGCAGAAGTGCAGTAGGGGTAGGTCAGTGTCGTGTTAGTGGGGTTTTCCCTTTCTTTTTCTTTTATTGCTGCCGATCATGGGCGAGGTGATAGGTGAATCACTCAAACTCAAACTCCTGTGCAGCCTCCCCGGCATCGAGCAGCATGTGGTCAGCCTTGTGCAGACCCTCATGGCTCATGTGAGTGAGAGCCGATGCCGTGAGGCTACAATAGTTGCGTGCGGCCAACGATGGAATACTGCTGCCTAGTGTGGATGGGTTCATGCACGTCCAGGCGGGACAGAATACAGCACAAGGCATTGAAGATTATTGGCCCAGGAGCCTACAGCCGACTGGTTGCTGCGCTGTCGTTCACCTTCAAGCTGTCCTACCTCCCAACAGGCCCCCTGAAGCCCATCCCGCCACCCCCAGCCAACCCCCGCCCAGTGGGTGGTCGATCTACTAGGCTAGCAACGGAGACTGCCCACTGCCATCCGCTCCAGCTCAAGCCAACATTGCCCGTGCACACTCGTAGCAGCCTCCGGGGTTCTTACCCAGACTGCATTATTCCCTTGTGGAACAGTCTACCCACAACCATCCTATCAGCAGGGCTACAACCCAGACAGCTCCAGTCCTTCAAGGAAAAGTGCAACAAGTATTTGCTGGACCTGAACTGGCAAACAGCCACCGACGCCCTATGAAACGGTATAGACCAGCGCCTCACTAGCGTCTCCCCTCCCTCCTCACTACATGTTATCTCTCATTCTGCTTCTCTCACGACCATCTACCCATTGTCCACGTTCCACGCAATTATTCATTCCCCCTTCCTTCTCCCCTCCTCATTGTTTTTACTGCATTATGGCGAGCTTTCTCTGCGTAGACGCCGAGACCTGTAAGGTCGGCAGAGCAGCCTGGCCCCGCCACCACTTCTCGCGCCTATTGGAGAATATAGTGGACTTTCGTATTTAAAACACACACACACGGTCCACCCAAAAATACAGTAGTACATGTGTACAGTAAAACCTGTAGCTAAAAGACCACCGTCACTAGTGACCAGCCTGCTACTACAGACAACAGATTCCAGGCACGGACGGTCTCACACTCATATTATAGTGTGTGCCGCTAAAGACAGCTTTCTCTGGCCCCAAGGGGTGGTCGTTAGTCACAGGTTTGACTGTACTTTATACTTATAGTATCAGAAGACCGTAAACAAGAGTTTGCAAACTGTGGTTATGGGTCAGTGCGCGGCATGCTGCCTTCATTACGGAACTGCACCAAATACCGTAATGTCACGTATAAAAGCAGGTGCCTACGGCCGTATAAGCTGGGGTTCGAACCATGCTTCTATTCGTTAGGCTTCTATTCAAAAACATGCTTCTACGTCAACATCATCAGTCTACACAGTGCAGTGCATACTGCCACGCATGTACTTGCACATGTACTTTGCAGAGAGCGGCTTCTATTCAAATCATGCTTCTGTGTTACAGCACGCTTCGAAAAATCGGCTACCATTCAAGTCATGTTTCTACTTCAAGTATACAGGTCATGCTTTTATACACGACACTACAGTATATAATTTCTCGTATTAGCACACCTGGACTTGATGATTAATTCAAGTACAGATGCGAGCTCTAAATCTTGGGTGCATGAACTTCAGTTCCGTACAAGTACAAAAGTTGGTTTCAAACCACAGGGAACGTGTGGTGTTTGATTTATTATGTAGTGTGAGGATGTTGCTGCAAGATAAGATGCAATGAACTCAGCAGCGCCGTGCATCTGGTCCATAGAAAAGAGACGACAGCGGCATACTCTCGTTGTTTATGGACTCTTGATAGTGTGGTATATCCATGGGTACCGTAAAAGTCCGTAAATAAGTACATATTTACTTTCGAATTTAGTGACCACACCCGTACTAACTTTCGGGCGGGTACTGACTTTCGGGCACGAACTAACTTTCGGACCTGACTTGTGTGTAGTGGAGAAGTTATTGTTATGTAGATGTACATGCTACATGCTGCATGTGCGCACCGTACCGGTACTTATTTCGGGCAGTATGTTAATTGGGCTTGATTTGACCTCAACAGACAGAGCCAAAAGAATGAAGGGGGTATTTCTTTAGGGCAGGTACTTATTTACGGACTGTTACGGTATTCTTTCTGAGGTTTCACTGGAAACAACTACAGTGTTGCTCAATGAAATCCAGTCACGTCACTCAAGTACGCGCCGCGCGTTGCGCAGCGCTAGACCTGCGAACACCACTAGGCTGTGATAAGGTACAAGGCGCATACTTGAGTGACACGACTGGATTTCGTTGAGCAGTACCGTAGCTACATCCCAAAGGCACAGTCACAAGAAAGTCAGCTGCGCAACTACAAGTGCTTTCATTCAAACAAACAAACAAACACATAAACATACACACACACACACACACATGCCACACACACATACACACACACACACACACACACACACACCTCAGACCTCAGACATGCCCATTGCGGGAGCGATGATAGCGAACAGCTATGTTAGACATAGCAACTTGTGCTGGGATTACACCATTCAACAGCTTGCAAGGCTGATGAATTGACCGCCACTATTTTTAGCCTGGTATCCACCACACAGCTGTTTGAAGTGACGTTTTCTGGCCAGTGAATCCCTATTTTTCATTTTTCCATTTTTTATTTTTTTCTTCTTTTTCTACACATACACCACACCACATACTCCGGCATACACACACACACACACACACACACACGTATAACTGTACTCTTACCTAGGTTCCAGAAGACGTCGGTCATGTTGCGCAGTATCACCACAAGCAACAGTATGAACTGATGGAAGCGCTCGCGGATGTCTGCAGCGGCACAGAGAGCAGATTGACATGCAGGCGTAGGCGTTAAAGCAAGAAGAGATCCGAAGCCATGCCTCAACCATAGGCTTGATGCACGTTTCAGTCAATTCACGTTCCATGCTCACGGTACTGCCAGGTAAATACAATACTACAACAGTATATCCACCTCTCTTCCACAACTTTAAAAGTAAATACAAGTAAATGGTTGCATTATGCAGAGGTCGCTGACTTGTCAGTTTGAGCACTCTGGCAAGGTACGTTCGGGCCTGGTTTAAATCTGGCTTTGGAAATTTTATTTTCCGTTGCTATCAGGTTCGGCCGCATTTTCTCTGTGCTGCGCTGATGAGTTCACAAAGGACGAAACAGTTCTGTCCGCAGATTGACTACTAGTAAGTCAATACAAACAGCAATATCCAACTTCCGCCTCGACTTCGCCAACTTCAGAACATCTACCGTCAGCAACAGTCAGTGAAGATTGATGCGACATTGATATGATAGAGAGTGAGATTCCATCATGCAAGTAGCCAGGATCATAGGAAAAGAAACATAGCGACGGACACACACACACACACATGCACACGCAGACAGACACATATGCACACGCACAGACACAGACACACACATGCACACGTACGCACACGCACACCCACACGAACACACATACACACACGACATGCATGCACGCATACACGGACACACACACGTCGCACTTGGACTAGCCTAGGCCAGCCTTACCACTGCACGACATCTGGAAGAGGTTGTTCTTTTCGAATTTCTTGAACGCGCTGCCCTTCAGCTCGACAAACTGATTGCTGACGACGACGGTGAAGAGTGACTGGTTGTGGCTGTTGATGGCCACATTCAGGGTGATGGCTTGAAAGAAGACAAGCGTCGAGTGAAGCAGTGCACACAGCAAGTAGGCAGTCAAGGATCATGGCCATCACATTTCAGGGGCGCCGTGCATCAATGACCCTACATGTAGTACAGCAGAACTCTGCGTATCCAGGCAGGTGCAGCTTGGGACCGGGCACTATCCGTAACTAAGAATTGCCCGAAACTTAGAACATACACACACACACACAGTGTCCCCATGTACAGAAAGGATATAGATGTAGACCATGGCCAGCAAGTAGTGTGCGCACACTGTCCAGGCGTGCTCACGGCGCCGTGCATGCTTCTCCGTAGCAGTCCAGTAGAGTGCATCCAGGGTGTCCTGACCAAACGATGCCAGAAGCTTATCACCAATCTGAAACAAAACAAGTGCACACACATACACAGGGTGACTTGCCTCGTCAACAGTACACAATTCGGAAGTAAATGATATCAAGAGTAGATAAACAAGAGTGTGCAACTCCGGATCTCTCCTGCACAATCTGCAGATACCCCCGCCCACGGCGGAATTTTTTGTTGACGTCACCTTTTACAGAAAAAAGGCGCTTCTTGCCGCAGAGCAGTGTGAGAGCAAGTGCTGGGCACCGACATCGTAATGTAAAGCCCGGCCAAGTGCACGAGGCAAAACTTTCCAAAAGACTCGCAGCGCGTGGGTGGTCGAAAAGATTACGTCAACAAAAAAATTCCGCCAAGGGCCAACCCATCCGCGCGGATCCGGGAGTTGCACACTCTTGTTTATCTACTCTAGATGATATACATGTACATGTAGGTAGATAGATAGAGAGAGCGAGAGAGAGAGAGAGAGAGAGAGAGAGAGAGAGAGAGAGAGAGAGAGAGAGAGAGAGAGAGAGAGAGAGAGAGAGAGAGAGAGAGAGAGAGAGAGAGAGAGAGAGAGAGAGAGAGAGAGAGAGAGAGAGAGAGAGAGAGAGAGAGAGAGAGAGAGAGAGAGAGAGAGAGAGGAGAGAGAGAGAGAGAGAGAGAGAGAGAGAGAGAGAGAGAGAGAGAGAGAGAGAGAGAGAGAGAGAGAGAGAGAGAAAGAGAGAGAGAGAATGGTTGAGAGAGTAAACTTACATCAAGAATGTTGAACATGACGTAGATCTTGATCACCGACTGGCCACGCACCATGTGATATAGCATGGAGCCATCGACCATCAGGAAAATATAGCAGCAACACATCAGCAGTGCAACTACACACACACACACACACACACACACACACACACACACACACACACACACACACACACACACACACACACACACACACACACACACACACACACACACACACACACACACACACACACACACACACACACATACACACACACACACAACACATACACAACACACACAATCATACATCATTCCATCCAGAGGCTAGCCAAAGCAATGTAGCTACACTAATGCACACACACACAAACTTCTGAACAGATTAGAACACTCTCAGCAGTACAACACAACATGCAGTCGTGGAGAGGCATTGTCATCAAAAGCAGGTGTGTTGTGCCAAGCTGCAAAAGTACGGACTCACCACGTAGGAGATCATGTATTTGGCCCGGTTGCAGTAATCTCTTGCTGCAGCGGAGGGTAAACCAAGACGCAGAGCACAGCAAGATGCAGAGTACATGTACACATGGTAACATTTGATGCTAAGAAACCTACGTTACTGGCCATACCTATACTTGAAGTAATTCTAGAAGTTCTCAGATAACAGTAGCTTTGAAATATGAAATCCAAACCAGGACTGCTTGTGACGGGCTCGGGCAAGGATCCGCATGCCAGCACACAAATGCAAAGCAAGTTACTCACTGTGACACACATACTACTAGTATTAACACGGATTCAAAGCTATATTCATAACTGGCGTGTGTACGCTGTATGTTTGCAGTTCATGCGTGCCCAGCCAGGCGTTCAGGCTTCCGCAGAAGACAGCATTTTGAGTCGTTTGTTAAGTCGTGTGACGACACCGAGTCAACGTGACTGGCATGTTCGACAGCAGCCGCCTGATCCGTGCTGATTAACACATGTTAAAATTTCAATACCAGCGCGTTTTCATACCCATACTGCACCAAACGCCAGCAGAAATGCGCACAAACACGTGGCTTCAGGAATACAGGCACCAATGAATACAACTTTAGACTGTGCCTTGATCATCGAGGTTGGTGGCGTCCCCCGAGGATGCGAAGCAAAATTAGTCTGACGGAGTTGCGTGTGTACGGGGAAGTTTCCCAAGACCAAAGACACCACTCCGCAACTTAGACCAGGGCATACTCACTGTCGATAAAATGGCCAGAAGAGGATGCTTCCGAGAGCCAGCAGAGCACGGATTGGCAGGAACGTGAAGACGAACAGGAACGCATCCAGGCAGAGCGCAAAGCCAAACAAGATCAGCTGCAGAAAGGAACAGGGCAAGCACAAACACACCATGTGCTCACAAGATGGTACGAGTCATCCGGTGTGCTCGGTTGAAATGACTATGCGTAGCCTTTGGACTAGCTCAACTCGTACCTGCTGAAATAGAGTAGGCCCGTCTGTATGCGCTGTAAGTACACACGATCACTATACACACTTTGTTTTTACTTGAAACTGTGCATGCATCGGCATTTAAACCCGCATTTGCCACTCGAAGATCTCCATTTCTCTTCTTTCCTTTCTTCGACAAGTTCAAGCAATCTGAACTGACTGGTACAGCGTACAGTTAAATTTGAATCATGCCATGCTAACTTCGAATTATCAGCGGGAATCCCACATAATTTCCATGTGAGTGGTTTTTGTACTCAAAGGGTAATCAGCAGCTTTCAGTCTGTTTATCAATAAAGCAACCCCACCTCTACCACATGCGCTCTCTGGCCGACCTCATCACACCAGCAACATCACTCCAAGTTGTAGATACTGACAAAGAAAAGTGGATTTTGTTGGAAAAACTATATTGTGTTCGAATTAAGCCATAATCGAACTATCAGGATTCCACCCGTACTAATTGACGACGTGCCTCTCCTCACCTTCTCTAGTTCTCGTGGTGTCTTCATGAATGTGTAAACGCGCTCGCGCCGCTCAGCAAAGGAGTCGCTCTCATCCTGCGACGGCTGAGACAGGTACCCGCGGGTCAGCTCAGCAAAGAGAAACCCTCGCAATGTCAAGGCTATTACAAACGGAACAACGACAACGATGACAAGAACAAGAACAACCAGAAAATGGTCTACACTATGAACATAGTTACCAAAGACATTCACATTTGCTGGTAAAACACATGCAACATGAATTTGAAGACTCCACTGCAGCTGTATTTATGGTTCAACAATATGGTGGTAAATACACACCTGGCAACATGGCGGCAAACACACGGCTGTCCACACAAGCTCTCTAAGCTGCAAAGTACATGTAATCACACTGGCACAGAGCTCTCCTTCTCACCACCACCATCAGTTCAAGCATGGCGCCTGGTTGACATTTGGCTGGTGGCAGGATGCTACATCAGGTAGCGCTTGGCGCATAGAAGATGACACAGCTACGACTTGATCGACTAGACATAATGCGCGAAATGATGATGGTGGTGATGAGAAGGAGAGGTTTGCGCCAGAATACCACTTTGCAGCTTAGAGAGCCTGTTTAGATAGGCGAGTGTTTGCCGCCATATCGCCAGGTGTGTCTTTACCGCGCTACATTAAACTGAAGCTCCACTGTGTCACAGAACAAGCATTGCGGGCAGGTAAATATACACATGCCGCAACACAGCAGCGAAACATGATCCGTCTTATAGTATAGTATAGTATTTATTCATATTTCTCTAGGGCAGTCCCCACAGACCTATGGTCTCCTTACGGGGCACCCTAGCCAATCTAGGATTGCGATACGAAATTGACTTGGTGAAGCAGCAAGGCGGACCAATGCCGGAACTGAGTTCCAGCGGTCAGCAGCTAAATAAGAAAGAGAGGAATAACCAAATCGAGAGGAGGCTCGTGGCAGCACAAGTCCAAGCGAGACTTGAGACCTTGTGCAGGTGCGGCTACGTGCCTCAGAATTGGCACGAAGGCAGAAAAGGCGGCACAGAAGTGAGCTGGCAGAAGAATGAACGCATCTGAATACAAGAAGATACAGTCTAAGGGAGAAACGTATAGTGATGGGTTATCCCAATCTTCAATGACCGGACACCGAACTCAACTGGGCATGCACTCTGCAGGCCGGAATCCGTGATAACATCTTCTTTTCCGTGGCGGTCGGCTGAACCATAGAGGGTATGGGATTGATTTCTTGGGAGTGAGTCAGCGGGACCACTTCTGGACGCTATTTTTTATTATTATTATTTTTTTACTATGTTCACATACCCAGCTCGAAAAGAATAATGAACGACAATGGTACGTACGGACACTAGGACAAACGTGACAAATAATGAGCAGGTGCTGCACCGAGACGCAGCGGTGATGGTGGGTCATTGATGGCTCCGCCGGATCAAGAGTACACAACCCCCGAGAGTGTGCAACTGCCTGCACAACCTCTGTACAGTGCTGCGACGGCAGAACTTCACATGACGTGACATGGTTTAAAAGGTTACTCTTGCAAACAGTGCAAAGTGACCACAAGAGAGTTGAACCCAAAGCAGGGGGTTGCGTGCAACCCTGCATCTATCATGCACAGGGTGCAAATAATGTGTACGGGTGCGTCACGTGATGTGAAGTCCTACCGTCGCAGACTCCATAGCTGGAGTTGCACACTCTTGGGGATTATGTACTCTTGACGCTATGTACAGGCCAGCCGGAACCGGTCCGGTTGGTCAGGTTATCACCGGACCAACTTTTTAGGCCACCAACAAATGTTTCCTACTGTGGAGGACGTGTGCACCCGCCATATCACACATAAAGTATAAAAGGCCATGAAACTACCGGACCAATCAAAAACTGCTTCCAGCGATCCTGATGTATGCAGCATGAGTCGCTCGTGCAGTGCTGTGCCGCAACTTCGTCAACACCTATCACCTGATTATGTAATCGCATAACCTCTATTGCAGTGCATGCGATGTCCTAACCCTATCAGGGTTCTAGCCTGGTCAAAATAGTGTGTGTGTGTGTGGGGGGGGGGGGGGGGGGCATTTTCCATTTTCAAAATAACTGTCTTGCAATGCGAAATACAACGTACACCTGAATTCACCACGGACTAATGTGCCTTTATGAACCTTCTAGTACTGACTATCGACTGAATTTTCGTTGAATTGCATGGAAAAAATCGAAAAATGAGTAGGGGGGGGGGGGACAATTTTTCACAGGGGGCGCTGCCCCCCCCCCCCCCCCTTGGCTAGAACCCTGCCTGTACTATAGATCCGACAGTGGCGTAGCCCGGTGTCCATTGGAAGTGGTACCAGCTATGAAGACCCTACAAGCCGGGTATGGCCTCATAGTAGATTTGCACTGTTTCATGACAAATTTGACTGAATAACCTGGTTTCCAGGCATGACCTTAACCAGTCAGCCCACGTCACTGCGCTATTGTGCATGCTTGTGAGCGGCATCGGCCGTCACGGTTCGGTGAGTCCGTTTGAAGAGAAAGGCGTGCCAACTCGAGTGTAGTCACGGTATTTCCGAGTTACGGACGACTCTGAGATGCGGGCACGCACACCGGTCCCCGAGACACCCAAATAAGAGAGGTCCTACTGCATGTTATCATATTATAGGATTATGGATCAGATTGTCCCCGGAGGTGCCCGCCAATAAACTAATGGCCATCTCTACACATACAGACTCATTTGGCACATTTCGAACATTCTACTGGCGACTATCACATTGCTACAGCACCTGAAGGCTATGCAAACTTAGAATAAAATTCATTGATAGCACATTGCTCAAGCCAATATAAGTACACACAATAATCAATGATGTACGTTGATTAGGCATTGAGCACAAAGCAGGGTAAATGTACTATTGGCAAGGTGGAATATATCCAATGGCAAACTGGTCGTACTTACGCCGCACAGGATTTCCAATTGGCGGTGTCGATGATGAGGAGCCTATGTGGTGCGCCTCGGACAGCCGCTTTCTCGTGTAAGACATATTTGGATACAGGAGTTGCTATAAAGCCACGACTACAACAGTATGATAAGTACTGAGTACTAGATATTATCATCGATACTTTCCGGTCATGGCACGACACGGTCATAGTTGGTCTTCAGCAGCCATTGTACCACCCACAAATAATAAATTCGCAGGCCGGGAAGAGATCAACAACCTCCAGTCCGAAACAATACAAAGAGAGACAAACAGCACTGAAAGGTACGGCCTACGGGTATGAATGTTCTCTGTTCTGCATTTGGGACAATAAAAGTCTTTCAAAGCCAAAATGAAACAGTTTTGCTGTTCGATGTCTGTGACGTCAGTCGTCAGTGTGCAGCTTAGAAACGTCATACGTCACGTGGACAAATTATTTTGAGCCTGAGTTCCGGGTTTCCGGCCCGGGCTGAGCTTCTGGGACCGGGTGCGGGTTCACCGGGGATGACACCGAGTCAGTGTCCTGGTTGTCTTGCTGTGCTAGCTGCTCAAACTCGACCGGTTTTAGACAGGGTCGTAGCACCGGGATATATCAGGTGGTCCGGCCAAATGCAATACCGGTACATGCACATGGAATACGGTTCTTGGACGAGGAATACATTGTACATCGAAGGAAGCATCATTTCAAACATGGACAGTAGTTATTCAACTCTAGCATACTGGATAACAACCAGTGAACCGAATGGTGCAGGGATTATTTTTTTCTCCAAAATAAGCCCGTCAGGCCATGGCCGGGCCCGGGGTGCTACAAACCCGCGGGGCTGGTAGAAGAATTTCTCCGAGGTCCGGGCGACCTTGTAACCTCGCTGGGGGTTGTGCTCTAACGGATGGTCGAAGCCTCTTGTACGGGTAAACGAAAAAGTACATGTATTATGCAGTTAGCGATCGGTACGAACTCTGAAACCGGCATGCAGACAAATAACACTATGCAGCTCAAAATAAAGGTTAGTGGATATCTGTTTGGATTACCATGTGCTTGCCAGAATTTGGCACGAGAGAGGATTCTTGTTACCATGGAGTTCAGCATACTATTAATTGTCGGGGGAGCGCACTTCACCTCACCGGCACAGCTTTATTAGCACCTACACGCCCTTTGTAGTCTCCTATGTTGACAGTTCTCTTACAACAGCAAATCTGCCGCCGTGAGTTTAGTACGCCTGACTGTAATCATACGGTACCCCGGGAACATGCTGCTATGCACTATCTTGTTAGCATCTAGAAGTCATTGACGAACCTTTGGCAATACCTTTCAAAAAATTCAATGAAATTTGAAAATTCCCAGTCAAACAAAGAGTCTGATAATACTGCACTTGTAGATCTTGGGATGAAGACAATCAGCAGCCAAGTAACTTTAGTATCTATGCTGGCTGTAGCCACGTGATTCATGGGTCATCATCTGATCTAAAGAGAATCCAAGTACCAATGGAAGTTCATGTGCAGCGTGTAGTCCAGATCTGAGAATAACTTCCTGACCTGTCCTGCCTGTCACTGTACATCTACACGAATATATTCAAAGAAGAAAAAGTACGCATACAAGTGCAGTCGTGAAGTCAAGGCGGTATAAATCGCTCGGAATAAATACTTTCTCAATGCAGCAGTCCCATGTATGAAGGCTGCTCCTTGGTAAACACCAAACCGGTGAAAGTTATCAGCGCTATTCAGCAGCTGTTTCTGTTTCTCTCGTTATCAGGACATGCAGTGTTACTCAGCTTCTCTCGTTACCAGGATTACGCAGTGTTTTACGGTGTTGGCAGTTGTATCAGTATGGCATGGCCTCTCCACTGCAGCTGCTATTGCCGCACACAATACACAGCACCACTGACTTCTCAGAGTACTGCAGCTGCATGTAACCACTGAGACAGTAGTCCTGCAGCTGCATGTAGCCGGTGAGACAGTACATAGCATAGGACCGGTAGTTCAGCACCTGGAAAAACTGAGCCAATGTCATCCAGTCGCCACGCTCACAATGATTCACATGTCTCTGCTGTCGCATGATTGAATGGGGGACAGCTACTGGCAGCTAGTAATCTGGAATAGTCCGGCTGTAATACGCCTGTAGGTCGGCGGCGACCGCCGTCTTGTACTTCTTCATGCTGTCGTCGAACGTGTCCACCCGGCCGCGATACTCGGCACGATGGTGGTTGAGTCGCAGCGCGTGCTCGTCGATCGACTCCGTCCTGGACCCGTGCATGACCATGTGGACGGAGATCATCTGCACTCGGCGCGGCCGCACGATGGTCTTGCAGCGCTCCCGTGCCGACACGGCCGGCTCTCGCACGTAGTTGGACAGGAGCAGCGTGTTGGCGCCGTCGTCGGGACCCCGGTTCACGAAGTACCACGTGTAGACGCGCACGGCACCCACGTCCTTCTCCGTGAACGGCCGAAGAAACGGCGCCAGCAGATTGTGCTTGAACGGGGACATGAATTCGTCGACGTCAAAGAAGGCGATCCACTCCGCATGATCCATCAACCGGTAAACACAGTCGTTCATGGCCGTCACCTGCGACAGCGGACGAAAGCCGATCGGCCAGTACTTCTTCTCGCGCGGGTCCATCCAGAGCTTGATCTCGGCGATGTTGCGTTGGAGATATGGCGCAGCGTAGTGTTCCAGGCCCAACTGCTCGGCATAGAGATAGAAGTGTTCAATGCCAATCCTATGGTGATGGTCAATCCAGGGTGCCACAAGCGAAAACACGCCGGAGTTCATCGGCTGCGTGCACGTGGCCAGGAAGTTCTTGCGTTCCGGTCGGTCGTACTGGCAGATCTGCAGCAACGCCACGGTGTAGACTCCCTTGGACGAGTCACCTCTGGTGCCTGTCTGCAACGCCACGTCGATGCAGCGAGGACCCTGGAAGTCGCTCGCACTCCGCGTCCTGTTCAGGCACGCCAGCATCGAGTCGGGGATGTTGCAGGCGATGGTACGCACATGGTGGTCATTGTGGCTCAGCGGCCAGACGGGACCGTGGCGCTTCTGCCCGGCTTTCTCAGGATCACGGTGATCGACGAAATCGCAGTAGATGTCCACTTCGTCGCTGCCGTGTTTCATGTTATTACGCTCACCACCGGACACTTGGTAATTGGAATCCACGTGGTCGGCGACGATAATGACAACCTGCTTCCACGTCAGCGTGATGTGTGCCGAGATTATGAAGTAGGACTCGTCCACGCTGAACGCTGGCAGGTCGCCGGGTGCAAGGAACACCTTATCCAGCGGGGCATCGTGGGCGGGTAGAAACGGAGGTCGGACCCTGTACGAGCCGCGGCCGTAACACTCGCACTGCTTGGTAGCTACTTTACGATAGTCTTCCAGCTCTACCTTGCTGTTCACTGGGCGCGCCAGATACTTCACCAGGTTCTTCACGACGGGGTGTTTGGGCTCTGGTGGTCCAGTCGGCAGCCCGTTGATGCACGTAGCGTCGTCGCCCCGGTCATCGGGCCGAGGAGAGCCAGTGTGCTGTGCATTGCCGCTGCCACTGTTCTTTACTGGGTCATCTGCACTGTGGGCTTGCCTTACGAGAATGCCCGCCACACAAGTCGCCACCAGGAGCAGCACTGGTGATGCAAACGGCCTGCAAGACCAACGCAGGTGGCCACATTCGTGCATTGTGCTGTACCGGTAAGTGAGTTTGACCAGAACTGCAGTCTGCACTGCACTGCCTGTAGGCTGTACTGTACTCTGTAGCGATCACCAAGCTGCGAAGTCCGTGCGTGCGATGGCCCGTGGCTGGAGTCAGTGGAGAGACTGTAGAGTTCAGACACGGCTGCACGATCGTACAGAAGACGTAACAACTAAGTTAATTTACTAGACGACTCTGCACTGATGCGAAATAACCCCCCGTTTGGTTGCTACAGCACATCGGAGAATCTCTGCCTCGATACGCGCGAGTGCTGACTTGAACAATGCAGCGCTAGCGCTGGATAACAGCGACGAAAGACGATCTCAGAGTCCTGATGTTTTCATTGTGGCCTTCATTCGGTGGAAGTAAATCATCTTCTAAATTCTCGACGCTTGGCGGTATTGTGAAGAATTTACTTGTCCGCAGCTTCGCGGTGAGCCAAATAAGACTGCAACGTTCTATAGATTCGCCGAAGTGAGGTAGCCGACGAGTCTGGGCGGCTGCTTTTAGACCAGCGTGCCTGCTCGTGCATCGTCTTCTTCCCCCCGGAAGGCTAGTCCGAGCGATATTTTAGTCTTCATCCGCTACGACTCGATAAGACAGAAGGCGTTAAAAAAATGGGTCTCTTTCACGCTTGTGTCTGGATCTGGAAAGCGTGACATTTTCCATTCAACCGAGAAGACAGCGTCATTTCCAAGACAAAGTATGTACATGTGATGTAGTAGTAAGTTGTAGGACCTGCGTAAGCATCTGATGCTCGGATTACCGTGATGACCATGATGATCATTGATGATAAGCAGCACTGTACAGTGCAGCACCGAGTCTGTGCTGTAGATCTACTCTGTATAGTGTAGAGTGTAGCACAAGTGCTGGCCAAACCACGAAGACGGAAGAGGACGAAACTTCGGAATTGTCCATTTAGTCGCTATTTTATTGATACCATCTGCGGTGCTAGCACGTGCCACTGTACGCCCCAGCATGCGCCTGGCACGTGCTCGATGTGGCTGTACAGCTAGCTGTGTAGGCTGCGTGTCGGCATGTCATGTATGTATGATATCACCGCTAGTACTAGTAGTACCGTAGTAGTTAGGCATGGGCGGGTAATGCTAGCATTATGACTGGCGTTATACTATAGTCCCTTTTTTCCAGGTGGCATAACACCATTTCGCATGCAAAATTGGCATTACAAGCGTAATTGCCGGTCGACAACGGTGTCATGCATGAAGCTGGCTAGGTCCAGTTCCGAAAATCGTGCATCTGAACCCGTCCCGCTTCGTCCGGAGACTTGACGTTGCAAATCAACCTTCTTAGTGGATTGTTTCAAACAACATGCTCACTGCTGGTTAAGTTTTTTTCTTCTACGCTTTAGCCTTGATCCAAGACGGCCTTCTTAAGCAGGAAGTCGTAAAGATGTACATGTGGAATTGTGTTTTACAACTCCCTGTTATATACAGAAGCCTTGCTTGGTAGTTAACATGTTTTTCGATTTTGACAGCATGTTACAAGGAGCACTACGCGTCCTCGCCTTGTAACATGCTGTCAAAATCGAAAAACTCCCTGTTACTAGTTACATGTACGTTCACGTGCAAGTAGACACACTGAGCTTTGCTAGCGATACCGGTAGGGCAAGCCGCTGACCACACCGGTATGCTATCAAGACAAGACGTCAAGAGTGCATCAACCCATCAGGGCCAGGGGTTCTGCACTCTTGGCATTGCTGGTAAAACAGTTACATGTAGATCATTAGATGTACTGTTTTGTTTTCTCTCTTTCTAGTAATTCTGTGGCTCTCCCGGGATCCCCCCCCCCCCCCCCCCCCCCCCGGGCCCCTCCTATTACTAGTATTAGAGTACCTTCTTACTTCTTTTTTCAGTTCTATTTATTTATTATACCTTTTTGGCTTTTATGTTCCTTTGGCCTGCCTGTATCCAAGGTATCTTTCTCTCGTTAGATCTGCATGTACCCAGTGTAAGTCAATGCTCCCAGTGTGCAAAAGACATGATTGTATTGCTCAAAATGCAGTGGAGATACAGTGTCAGCAAGAGTACAATAACCCCGGGGTTATGAATAATGATTGTACTCTTGCCGTCTTGGTGTCAGTAATGTACTAATGATTGTGTCAGATTGTGTTTTGCTACAATCATCATTGAGTACACGTCGTAAACTAGCGTACATGTATACAGATGAGACGGTGCATGAATACGGTGCTAAGTAGTTCAGGTAGGTGGGCGACGACTGCGAGTTCTGCCTGCATTCCATTTTTTCAAATCGCACATGTAGGATTGTAGGCAGCGGTAAATGTTCCTGAATGATGAAGATGACTGGGTGACAGAAGAAAGGCAGGCTTATCCGATCCATGCAGCCCGGGATTATTTCCTCATGTAAACGACCCCTGAGTTGGAGAAATACTGGCTGAGCCGCGGCCACTTCAAAGTACTACTAGTAAGTATTAGTAAATAAGTGTTAGTTTGCGAAAGCAAAGCAAAAAAAACCGGCCCCGCGCGCGCCGCATGCAGTAGCATGGTAGATCTACACTACACTGAGTTCAGTTGTAACTACTTGTAGGCTGGTGCCTAGCGTGAGCCAGCTAGCTTCACACACGTCCATAGTCGTGGTCGGTAGACCTCCTGTCTGGAGAGTGAAGTGTAGTGGCAGTGGGTGCACATCTGCACAAGTCAAGACTAGAGTCGAGGCTGCGCACAGCTAGCAACAGCCGGGACAGGGTGCAACAAGGAAGTGGCGCTTTGCGCGAGACGTTCTGTCATAGCACACAGAGTCGCGATCAAAACAGTTCTCTATTCCGGGATGTCCACTACCATCGACGCCAAGGTCGTAGTCATCGGTTCGCAAGGTGAGACGTCTTTTTGATTCCTGATTCCTGACCCAATTAAATTTCCACCCACAATCGATCAGCGTAACGCGGAGAAAAGCAATTTTTTTGCATTTGCAGAGAATCTCCTGCTATGCTGTGGCTGGTGTATGTTTGCTGCGTGCATTGCAGGTAGCGGTAAAACTTCCCTAGTGCTACGGCACCAGCACAAGAATAGCGAGTTGCCGAAGTCCATACCATCCACGGTGGGAGCATCGTTCCTGACATCGCACCTGTGAGCATTACCTGCAATCTCGTTACTGTTCATACACCGATAAGTCACATGCTTCGAAAATATTAATTTTGTTAGAATAGTTTTCATACTGAACTCCATCTGTACTGCACTTGCAGTTCTGTTAGCGGTGTCACCGTGTGGTACTCCATCATTCATGCCAAATCATGGGCCGTAGGGTCTCTGTTATTGGTACATGTTGTGAGTTTCAACACCGAAAATGAGTAAGTGCTCCAGGGAGAATACAGTCGTGTACTACTACTAGAACATGGACAATACACTGATCCAAGTGATACGTTCGTAGTTGTACTTATATTACTAGTGTGCAGGGTTCTAGCCAGGTCAAAATAGTAAGGGGGGGGGGGGGGAACAGTTACCCTGTAACCCATTTTTTTCCATTTTCAAAATAACTGTCTTGCAATGCGAAATGCAACATAGATCTACGGGGTGAACACCTGACTTCACCCCAGACAAATGTGCCTTTAGGAATCCTCTAGTACTGACTGTACTATACTATCGACTGCATTTTCGTTGAATGGCATGAAAAAAACACAAAAATCGGAAAATGAGTAGGGGGGGGGGGGGGGGGGGGGGCGCTGTGCCCCCTATCCCCCTTTGGCTAAAACTTTTTCAACCCTGGTGTGACAGTGGCATGCGGGGGGGGGGGGGGGGGGGGTTGGTTGACAATCAGTCTAGTACTGAAGGACTTGAGCAATGCAGATTTCGCATGGTTCTGAATGTGTCGGTGGCCCAGTGTGTACGGAGTACGGAGTAGAAAGCGTAGACCCCCCCCCCCATGTGCCATACAGTACTGTGGGGTTCCGAAGAACTGGGGGGGGGGGGGGGGGGGGGGTGGTCAACCTCGTAGCTTAGGTCGTTCTTATTATTGGCATGCTGTGCTTGGTGAAATTCTGGCCTGTTTGTTCTTCGGCATCCGACAGTTCTCTACTCGTTGTGAACAGCAAGTGGAATTTAGGATTAGGAAGCTGAGTAACATGGAGTAATTCACGCCCTTCTTCGAGTGCAAAAAGCGCCGCAGTGGTAAGACAGTATACGTGTAGTACGCCACGTATTGCTCCTCAGACTCTGCAGTTTGAAAAAAAAACGTGGTGGTGCGTACACGCGCGCGCGCGTGCGCACACACAGAGTGACAGTGGTGATGTGTGTGTGTGTGCGTGCGCGTGTGTGTGCGTGTGCAGGGGCGTACCCACGTTGCGCCAAGTGCGCGGAAAACCACCCTGACGCCGGCAGCGGACCTTTTTCCGTCGCGCATCTATCTAGTCTAGCATATCCGCGATCAATCTGATGCGTAGGTAGAACTACCAGTAAGTTAAGAAGTAAGTGAAGAAACCATTCTTGCAACATCGTTTTGTCAAGTGTCACCGAGTACTGGTACATCAAGTAGTCTAATCGGTGTCGCAGTCGGTAAGGTAAGCCCGTAAAGCCTGCCGTGACAAACACAGTATATTTTCGAATGAAAAAGGTGGCAGTGCCGGTCACTTTCATCCTCTATTCGCAAGAAGAATAGTTCCGTAGAGTGATGCTGAGCCAGACCCGTGTGCCTGAACAGGCAAGCAATGCCAGCTTCCCAATCAGAGGACTAACATCACTGAGAACCCTGCTAGTGATATGTTACGAAGAGAAGCTGCACTTTTTTCCTGCTTCGACGGTAGCTTCCTGCTGGGTCAGGTGCTTAGCAGCAGCAGCAGGAGCAGCAGCTGATGGAGAAAGAGCCTTGAAAGAGAGCAGTGCTGGCAACCTTCCGGATTTTTACCGAAAATCACTCCTTCGTCCACAGTACGGAATTTGAGCAAAATGGTACGGAAAATTAAAGAGGATCGATCAGCTACAGATATGTATGTAGAAGCATGGCAAGCGCTAACTGAGCGATGAATATCCTTGTGCCAAAGTGAGTGCATTCCATGCTTCAACTACATGTAGCACAACATATCATCTCGTGCTACAAGTCACACATGTTTTGCGCTAGCAAATTCAGGCACGGACAAGCATGCGAGTGTCAGAAAAGCACAATACAAGCAATGCACGCGGCAGTACATTGGTAGCAGGGAGTAGTACAATACCGGTATTGTACTACTCCCTGATTGGTGGTACGGAAAATAACACTGTGAAATACGGAAATCAGAAGCCGCGGTGGGCAAAACAGACCCAGTTGGCTGGCAGCACTGAGAGAGGATCCAGAGATGCTTTTCTCTATTTGCTGACAACGAGTTCTCGTGTCGAAGAACGGGAGAAACAGTAGAAATGCAAGTTACCCTGGCTGAAGATCCCTCCAGTCCACGCTGCTTCTGTCTCTCATGTCTCCTCATTGGGAAGAGAAGGTCTCAGTGAAAGAGTGTTCCGTACATTTCAAGTTCGAACCAATCCCTCAGTAATGCATGACTATCATTACTTTCAGATTTTGGATTCCTCATTGTCATTCTGCTCTTCAAATAATCCAACCTGCTTTATACATGTACTTCAATGTCGCACTCGCAATAAAACACGGTGCCCATAATGATTACACTAGTAACAGCTGGCTACAAATCTTGCAAGACAAAGCCATCAGATGCAATAATGACATTGTCCATTTTTCGTGGTAGGATCATTGAACACTAGCGGGTGTGAGCCTCTGCAGCCCAAGTCCATACGTGTAAAACACATTCCAATAATAAATAGGGGTCTGTGAAGAAATACCACCCTGCTGACCCCCTTGGGTATGGCCCTGGTGTGTGTGTGTGTGCATGTGCATGAGTGTGTGTATGCGTTTGTGGGGGGGGGTAGGGGAGGAGGCTAGGCAGTGTGCGGTCCAGTTCTGGCTCAATTTGAGACCAGTTATAAACATTAAAGAACTCTTTTGATGGGATTGATTGTGGTCATGGTTGTGGTCATGGTTGTGGTCATGGTTGTGGTCATGGTTGTGGTCATGGTTGTGGTGCTAATCATATGGTTTGTTTGACTGTACTTTCCTTTCTCCCGCACACTCACACACGCTCACACACACTCACACACACTCACACACACTCACACACACTCACACACACACACACACACACACACCCTCACACACACTCACCGGGTGATCTGCACGCAGGCGTGTCAGTGACCTGAACGTGCGACTCCAAGTATGGGACACCGCGGGTCAAGAGCGCTTCCGCGCCATGGCGCCCATGTACTATCGTCATGCCAACGCAGCGCTGGTCGTCTACGACATCACCAAGGAGAAATCGTTCGCCGACGCCAAGCTCTGGCTGCATGAGCTCAAGGAGAATTCTACGAACGACGTGATATTGTGCGTCATCGGCAACAAGCTCGATCTGGAGTCGGAGCGCAAGATTGCTACTCGGCAAGGCCAGGAGTTTGCCGACTCGTACGAGGCAAGGTTCTACGAAACGTCCGCAATGGATAGCAGAGGTTAGATCATGGTGTCTTGAGATACTGGAAGACCGTCTTTATTGACGAACATTTTTATCTAACAATTCGCAATCTGCGGACATTACTGTTTCGTCCTTTGTGGACTCATCAGCACAGCACAGAGGAAATGAGACCGAACCTGACAGCAATGAAACAATTTCCAAAAGCCAGATTTAAACCAGGCCTGAACGTACCTTGCCAGAGTGCTCAAACTGACAAGTCAGTGAGCTCTGCATAACGCAAACAGCAAAGGCACTACCCCACACAAGAGTGCTCAACTGCTACAAGAGCAGGAGCAAAATACTCAATCTGAAGAGAGAACTGTTTCGTCCTTTGTGGACTCATCAGCACAGCACAGAGGAAATGAGGCCGAACCTGATAGCAATGAAAAATAAATTTTCCAAAGCCAGATTTAAACCAGGCCCGAACGTACCTTGCCAGAGTGCTCAAACTGACAAGTCAGCGAGCTCTGCATAACCGTGGCCGCAAAGGCACTACCCCACACAAGAGTGCTCAACTGCTACAAGAGCAGGAGCGAAATTCTCAATCTGCGTATCTAACAATTCAACGGGTGTAACTCTGTATCGCTGTTGTTCTCTGGTCTACTGCTTGGCCTGTAAGTGTAAGTATGACTGCCTGTGCTAGAGACCTTCCATGTACATATACGGTGTGGTAAAACTGAACAGTGACAGGAAGGCATGTTGCTGGTAGAAAATATTTGCTGCAGTGACTCAGTCCTGTGCCTGCATCGCACTACAAGATCGGCTTTTTCACTACAGTACTGTTGGGCGCCGAAGAACGGCCAGGTTAGAATTTCACCAAGCACGGCATACCAATGTATACACAGTAACTCAACTGTGCATAGACTGTAATACATGAAAATAAGAACGGTCTAGGCTAGAAGGCTGACCCCCCCCCCCCCCCTCCCCCAGTTCTTCGGCGACCCACAGTACTGCATTGCCAATTTGCTATCGTGTGTTTTCATCTCGTTTCGGCTGTTGTGTCTTGTTTTTGGTGTGGTGTATGCGCACGCTGTGTTGCAGGCGTTGAGCAGGTGTTCCAGACCGTTGCCGGTATCATACACGATAAGTACGCAGAAGTAGCGCAACAGCGGAGCCAGAAAGCTGCGGCCGTGCTCGGCAAGAGCAATGAAACTGCCTACGTCTTGATGGAGGACGAATCCGGACAGAATGGCCCGGCAAGGCCAGGCCAATCGGCGTCAGGATGCTGCTTTTGACATAGGCATTGCAGCCGGAGGAGAAGGTGCCTGGTGGCTTGTGTCACGGAGACTAGGTTGACGAGGTTCTTTAAAACTCTGGAATGCCAGTGCCGACAGCAAAGACTGTTGTTTGTTGCACTGTGAGGTAGCCAATGATGGTAGTAGACTGAGCTGATGCAGGAGAGAGTTATTGGTTGGTGAGGGCGTCGTTTTATTTTCAGCTTAGCTGATAGGTTGCAGTTGTCTTCCTTTGCGGCCTATGATCCGGCCCCTGCGCACCTGTGATGCCCGGTGCATCGGAGTTGATTGTGCGGAGCCAGGCCCACCACCACCCAGCGTCGGCTCACGAATGCAGTCTCTTGAGTGTTCTGTGTGTTCTGCCGCAGCAACCCACCATCTACCTGGAAACATCTCCACGGAGCGATACTGGTGTGTTCAGCGATTTGTACTGCGAAGCATTGGAAGGTCTCCCAAACAGATCCAGTTGGGTTGTCTGTATTCACTATTAAATAAACATGCAAGGGGATGATGCTCTTGATAAGTTATTGCCTCAATTTATCTACACTGTCACAGCACCAATATTTTCAACTTTAATAAAAATAATACTGCCCTGGCATATTATGGTTCAGCAGCTTCGTATTGCTCACTCTTAGGCTAAAGAAGCTCGCGGTTGTCAGCTCTGCCTTTCATCATATGTTGGCCCATTTGAAAGTGATTGCAGGATATTCTGTGTATTCACATGTCTCATTCCGTTAACGTTGATTTTGTACAGAATTCTTTGAAAAAAAAATCATCATCAAACATTTTTGCTGTGGTCATTTTATTTTGGAACATTAGAGAGGTTAAGATGCACATTGTTTCTGACGTGACGCGAAAGTTCAGCTCGCGTTATTTGCTCGCACGTCGAAAAATCAACGCGAGTGACCTGCTGCTCACGTCGACATTTGGAGTTTTACGCCAAATTTGGCGTGAAATTGCGCGTCCCGTCGGAAATAACGTGCATCTTAACCTCTCTATTGTGTGATTCCGACCTGGATCACAGCCATGCCAATGAACTGAATTTGTTGAGGAGCTATCAGTGGTAAATCCAGGCATTAGTAAATTACTAATGCCTGGATTTACCACATTATTGTCAGTCTTCTGATAGTAGTGTCTCAGTGCTGGGCAAGACGATAAACATCAAGATGGTCTGCTCCAAATAATTGATCACAGCCACCTTCAACTTTTAGACACAACAGTACATGCTGGACGGTGGTGGCACTGCTAACCTACTTGTGCTGGGGAACGTCTTCAGTTGACAAGCAATCTCACGTCTACCTCTTGAAGTACCTGGACTAGCCTGCAGGTTTATAACTACTGTAAATCGTGAAATTATTGCCATGGTCTAATTTCTGCGAAATTCGCGACCGCGTGGAAGTCGCGAAATTTAGACAGCGCAAAAAGGAGATCCATAAAAGTTTAGCATGAATGCCACAGTAGCAAATTCTGCAATCGCAAAATTAAAACCTCGCAAACCTGTCCGGATTCTGAAAACGTGAACAAAAAACGCCGCAAAAATTTCACGCTTGACAGTATATAATTCTGAATATACAGTGTGTCTTCCTCTTTGAAACCCTTCGCACACACGCATGAACACACAGGCACACGGGTAGCTGTCAAATACAGGTACGGGAAACCAATACTTAGAGAAACCAGGCAAATTTCCATGAACGAATACTGTGACAAGCGCAAGAGAGGAGGAGATCAGCCACTGTCAGAAAAGACTTCGAATACTATTCTATACGAACCTAACAACAGCCACACGCGGGGAAGAAAAATAAAATACAGACGCGACATCGTGAGTAGAGACTCAACACACACACACACACACAAGCAGGGTGCGGGCGGAAGAACAGATCAGCTATATGGGCGGCAGCACACAGAAACTGGATGAAGCAGTTACCTGATGTGTGTAAGGGAGGGGGGGGGGGGGGTATAACCACTAGTAACAGTGGCACTCTTCACATACATCATACGTATTGATAGCCATAGGGGAATTCATGAAATTGTCAAAAATGCAAAAAAAATACTCCACTGAAATCCAGCGAACAAGCAACAACACAGGGAGAGACGAAAACCTAGGAAGCATAATTTTGTCCAAAATCGTTACCAAAACTGCAACATCCATAAACGCCTAAAAATAGAATTCTGGACCGATAGAAAAGAGGGAAAAAAATAGAATAGAAAAAAACAGCACTAGTGTTGTCGTGCTTTGTGACCTGCCAGTTGTTCAGAGCAGATATGGTACGTAGAGTTTGTCTCCAAGTACGGATCAACGGCCGGGGATGGAGCCCACACGGCGCATACACATCTCTTTGATGTCGGTCGGCTTATCTGCGTAGCTCGGCTTCGAGCTGACGGATGCGGATCTCCTGTGAGCTGAGCTTCTCCTTCAGCTTCTTGTTCTCCTCGCGCAGCTCATGGTACGCCTTGCGAAGCTGTACATTGGAACACAGGCCAAGTTTGTACACACACAAGAGTACAGGATCAGGAGTGGTTGAATTATTTCAGCAAGCTGACATGCGGGGCGTGTACACACACAAACACATACACATTAACACACACATTCCCAAACACACACGAACACATACACATTCACAAACACACACACACACGAACACATACACATTAACACACACATTCACAAACACACACACATCGGCAAACTGTACTACACTGTTCTTGCTCCCTGCCATGACTGGTCATGCGAGTCTCCCCCAAAGAGGGGAGAGAGATTCAATCGGCACACACACACACACACACACACACACACACACACACACACACACACACACACACACACACACACACACACACACACACACACACACGTACACACTCACATGCCTACAAACACGCTCACACTCACACACACACACACACACACACACACACACACACACACACACACACACACACACACACACACACACACACACACACACACACACACACCATTTGACCATCCGACGCACGCACGCACACACACACCCACACACAAACATTCACACCGTCACTAGTCAAAGCCCCTAGAGCATGTACATGTGCATGTTCGCACGGGGTAGAAAGTACGTCAGCCTACCTCCTTTTCAGACTTTGGTGCGCTATCTACCTCCTCGGCAGACTTCTTCTCAGGCGCAACAAAATCCTTCTGCTCGGTTGCTTTGAAGCCATCTCGCAGTGAGATTGTCACTGGTCCACGGTTTACGCCGCTCAACCACTCGTCGGCGGTCATGGACGGACGGTCTCCTTGGCACGGTGGGAAGAGGTCCTCCTGGAACAGTTCCGACTGTGAGAAGATGGACGGAAAGGGAGACAACAGAATATGCATCAAGAGCTGGAATGCAAAAATTCGCTAAATCCGTCTTTTTTGGTCGATTTTCAGTATGCCCCTAAATCTGAATCAGCTGGCTGAGCGCTTTCCGCTTCATCTCGTCCTGTGCTGGGATTATTCCCAGGGCAACCATACCAGGTGGCACTGGTCAGATGTCACTGGTCACGGTTGACCAGCAATTCAAAACCAGTTCCCACTAACACTACACTAGTGTTAGGAGTCTGCTAACTTAGGATGTCAGGGTGTTACACATGGCCCATAACAAACAGAGATACAGGACTGGTGGAATCCTGATAATTCGAATATGGCTTAATTCGAACAGACCGCTTAATTAGAAGTTTTTCCAGGACCGATTTCCATCAATACGATTCCCACATAAACATTTCTGATAATTCGAACCTCGAACTGGATATGTCCGGTTACTTAGAAGTCCCACAGATTCCACTTACATAGAAAACATGTGGGATTTGTGCTGATAATTCGAAGTTAGCAAAGTGTAATTCGAAGTTCACTGTACACTGTACTGGTCAGTTCAGTTTGCATGAGCAGGCTGTGCCGGTCAGTTCAGTATCCGTGAAATCTGTGTCTAAGGTCCATAGCGCAACTCTGCGTGACCATGAGAGCATTTTGACATACAGTCAACTTGGCTAATAACGACTGCGGATATAACGACAATTCGCGAATAGCGACATAATTTCCATGCCCAGAGCAAAGTCCCATCCAACTGTAATACATATAATGAGACTTCGGGTATAACGACACTTTGTGAATAACGACACTTTTCTGATGCCCCGCCGAGTGTCGTTATAAGCGAAGTTGATTGTACATATTGTGTTGTGGGTTCATGTTTGGATAATTAGAATTTCCGGATAATTAGAAGTTTTTTTCCTGGCATTTTGAGATTCGAATTATCAGGATTCCACCTGTACTAGAAGAAAGGAGTGTGTGGGTATGGAGGGCAAGGCCGTGTAAGCTGTACTCGAAGTATTTCTGCGCTCTTTGAGGCATGATCAAGTGCTGAGATCCTCTGTGACTATGCCAGGTTATAGCTGAAGCGATGGAGATCCACTTGAGATCTCCGGAAAAAGGTTAACATTATATGTACATACTCAGGAGCACTCCAACTTAAGTGCGCTCAATACACCTGGCATATTTGACACAATCTTATGGGACGCTTGTTGCTGTTGAAACTATAATATTATTGTTTTGAAAGCGCAAGCACAGAAGTAGCCACTGAGCTTTTCCAGCGATTGAGAGAAACAGCTGGCTTGTTGACTTTACATGTACATGGTTATACGGGCATTTGGTGTGTGTGTGTCAGTGTGTGTGTGTGTGTGTGTGTGTCAGTGTGTGTGTGTGTGTCAGTGTGTGTGTGTGTCAGTGTGTGTGTGTGTGTGTGTGTGTGTCAGTGTGTGTGTGTGTCAGTGTGTGTGTCAGTGTGTGTGTGTGTCAGTGTGTGTGTGTGTGTGTGTGTGTGTGTGTGTGTGTGTGTGTGTGTGTGTGTGTGTGTGTGTCAGTGTGTGTGTGTGTGTCAGTGTGTGTGTGTGTGTGTGTGTATGTGTGTGTGTGTGTGTGTGTGTGTGTGTGTTGAAACGGGTCGATGCATGTCCAGGTAATGCTCTCACCTTTCTGGGAACCTTGAAGGAGATAGGCTCGATGAGTCCCTTGACTTGGACCTTGAAGAAGCGCGCTACCTCGCATCCGGCGACGTCGACGGCACGCTTGGGCAGGCATCCCAGGCCACGCTGCGGCGCCGATGAGTTGTAGGCATCCAGGTAGTAACAGTAAGGCCTGTCCTGGACCAGCTCGTAGTAGCGGATGTTGCCATCACCCTGCACATAGGAGACGGATTCGCAATGCATCGCAGCATCACAACAACAGACTGTGAGAACGCCACGCAGTGAGAGAAGGTCCCATACTATCACCCGTAGCCACTTCAAGCACGCTCCTGTGTACTTACGGGCTTCAAGTTTGCACTACAGTCAGACCTCGCTTATCCGGTCCTCTTTTTTTCGGACGAGTCCCTCGCCATCCGGAAGAAAATAGCTAGTTATAGATTTACAGCATACGTGGTGCATCCAACATAAACAGTGTATGGTTTATAATAATAATAATAATAATACAGCACGCATATAGCTCATATGAAAAATCAAATGAGGGTCATGCATCTGTCGACAACGTCGAGCCAGTGCGTTCTGTCTGAGGCAAGTTGCTCCGCTTCCAAAAGAGACATATTGAGAAGGAAAAGGTCATTCCTAATGTTGTCTACCCATCTGGTCACTGGGCGACCTCTGGGCTTCTTTATATCTGTTATATTCATTGCCATGTGAAGGGCTTTGTAGGACACAGCGTCCTTCCCTGTACGGTTTATATCCGGTTCTTTTAAAAGCGAGGTCTGACTGTAGTACAATCTACACCCTTTCTGCAATAGGTAGGAGTGAAATCAAAGGCAGACCGTCCAGCAGATGTACCATGATGCACCGTAGGGACAAGTACACGCATGCGATGTGCATGGTGCTCCTTTACGGCTCCATACTACATGTGCCTATTCGTTATTATACCTCCTTTTTTTTATGCGAGCCTATCCGGTCTGCCTCCAGACAGCGGACTGCCAGTTTAGCCAATGAGCGCTCACCATTTCCGTTCTGTACTGGTCTGCCATCATCAGTCAAGAGCCACAGGCATCATAATTTACAGAACAGGGAACACGGGCACTAAAGATACGGAAGTTAGTGGGTGAAGCGTGAAGCTAACCAGCACGAAACATAGTCCAACTCAGAGCGTCTTGCTAAACCGAAATCAAGGAGCGAAATACTCGAGTTGGCTACCCCGTTTGTCACAGTGTGGCACACGCCGTGAAACTTCAAGATAAACCCTTTTCTGGTAAAACAGTGCACTGGTATCCCAGACTTGAAGTTCACCTCTGCTGGCCGTGATCTCTTCACTTAGAGATGGTCCACACATTACGGCATTTTTAATATTGGGCGCGTGCATTTCAGTACACGGAAAGATGGCCTTTCTAGACCAGTGGTCTAGGTTCACAGTTCTGCTTGTACGCTCGGATATAACCTGGAGCCTAGGAAGTCTGGTTTCTAAATACAGTCGGACCTCGCTTATCCGGTCCTCTTTTATCCGGATCCCTCGCCCTCCGGAGGAAAATAGCTGCTATGGTTACAGATTTATAGAATATGTGATGTATCCAAAATAACACCGGTGTTTGGTTATCCGGTTCCCTCACCTATCCGGATATTTTCGTGGAAAACGGATGTGTGCGGTTAAGCGAGGGCTGACTGAACAGGCAATCTCCTACCAGTGGATTTTACCCGTATGATCTCAACTACGGAGAACATTTCAACCCTTGGTCCTTTCTTCATAATTTTTTAATTTCTTAATTTTTCTGTTTTGCACAATGTTGAGGTGCCAAGAAGAAAGATTGCCAAGAGGGAAGATTGCCGATAAGGAAGATTGCCGATTATGATAGTATTGTTAATAGTCAGACACGGTTAGATGGGAATTAACCTGGGGAGGCATCGAGCAATGGATGATGAAAACATGCAGGGAGTGACAATACGAGATGTGCTCAAGATAGGTAGATGTATGTGACACGTTCTTAGCTCATCACAAGTCGGATTATATCTTACCTTTCCTGCTAAGTAGATCATGCTCGTTGAGGGATCGAAGAACGGAAAGAGAGCGCCTGAACCGGTGTCGATCATCTCCATTTTGAGCGGCTTGGACAGGTCCTTGATGTCCCAGATGGCGTACTGGCGCTCGCTCATTCTTGAGAAGCCGGTCGTTAGGACGCGGTTATCCTTACCCAGGAACGTCACGCGGCTAGCCTTCGCTCCCAGGTGACTGTTTCCTTCCTGAAACAGTGCATGTACATCCATACACACGCCGGTCATGGGGATTAGACAGTTATTTGGCACTAGTCTTGATCTGTTTCATTCAGATTCAGATCCGCTTTTGTTGCTATAAGGCAAACATCTGTGGGTGCACATCCAGCAAATTTGCGGATCGGCGTGCTTCTCTTGCGACAGGCGCATACATGATATAATAATATTACGGTACACGCCAGAATGATAATGCGATTGAGTAGTACCCTAGGCTAGAGTACCGTGAGAGCGCCCCCGCTATCACGACCCTCTTGTGGCCCTGTTTTGGACATGGGGCAGACCAGCGAGTTCCGTCTGTAGGCTATACTGCATATAAGTTGTACATAACAGTTACCTTGCAAAACACATCGCACATTCTCTTAAGTGTAATATTTATGCAGAAATGTAGCTGAAATGAAGTCGTACGCCAATTTCATAAATAGTGTTTCCTGTCACGTACATAACGGATGGTGCCTTCTCTGGGGTCGATGATGCGCAGCTTCTTGTCCTTGCTGACCGTTGCCAGCAGGCTGCCATCGTAATTGAACGAAATGCAGTAGACGGTGTCGACGTGGCAGTCGATGCGCTTCACTGCCTCGCCCGTAGCCACATTCCAGATAAATACCTACACGATTGAGAAGGGTGGTAGAATACAGTGCTAAGCATGAGAGAAGAAAAAAAACGTTTGGATTACTTAAGTCAACCGGCACTGAATTAATTTCTTGCATATCACAATCTAGAAGGGTCCAATCTTTCAAACCTTGCAGCCCTTCACAAGTTTACTTGCGCTGCCCTCCAATTAGCTATCCTATCAGGGTTGTAACGTTATTTGACCCCATATCCACTAGGGTGAGTCCTGACCATCAATTCCCACCAGATGATGTGGCTACAGTTTCTATGCACCACGGGGCTTGCTGACTACTTTTTACTATAATTAAATTGGCTCACCATCCGAGTTCAACTTTTGGGAGATGTATTTTAATTGCAGAATGCGCTGCACAATCGGAGCGGAGCTGCACAATGCTTGCTGGTTAGTTCTAATCCCATCCCTTTAGTCTTGGTTTGGTTAGAACTTCATATTATAAGCTCGCTGCATTGATGCACAAGGGGCAGTTCACTTTTAGTAAAAAGGAGCCTTGTTTTCTTCAAGTCACTTTGCTTCAGTTATTGATCGAAGTGAGTTTCAAAGACTCACCTGCAAGTCCGGTTGTGAATCGGTGTGTGTGTGTGTGTGTGTGTGTGTGTGTGTGTGTGCATGCGCGTGTGTGTATGTGTGTGTGTGTGTGCATATGTGTGTGTGTGTGTGTGTGTGTGAGTGTGTGTGTGTGTGTGTGTGTGTGTGCGTGTGTTTGCGTGTGTTTGTTGTGTACACTTGCCTGTCTAGTCTAGTCTTGTAGTTAGATGTATGCAACTTTGGTCGCCCTTGTACGCCTGTGCGACAACACTCGCGGGTGGCGAGCCCAGTATTATCTGACACAGGACACTAGCGTGGAGCAAATCGCCGTAACGCCACAAACACAAAGGCCTGCACTGACAGCTACACCATAGCTCAGTGGTTAGAGCAGCGCTGGCTTGAACTTGAGGAGAGAGTCCCTGGTTCAAGTCCTGGTGGTGACAGTCTATTTTTCTTCAGACCTTTCCCCGGTTTCCATTCCCTCAGCTAATGAATACGTACACTGAGCGTACAGGACTGCTAGCCATCCGGACACCAGTAGCAGGATGTTGCAAAACGAACTATTTCATACACTTAGCTGAACACGGACTTTCACACGGGAGAAATTGTCACAGGGTGCGCAAGTACTTCGAAGTAGGAATGCGGTCTGAGGATGTTTCTGGTACTCTACCCAGTCAGTGGAAATTGTTTTAGTACGGAAGAATACAGAGCACACTGTACAAAACCAATACAACTGGATTCATTGTTTTAACATGTCCTTATATAGCAGTATTCACCATGTAGTCGAATCCAGCGGAGGCGAGGATGTTCTCTGCCGTGGGATGCCACTGCACAAAACCGACACGACGCTGATGTCCCGCCAAGTCAACGGTCGACTCGCTCAGGTTCTCCGTCAGGCCGCCGTCGGGGATCACCCAGACCTTGACCTGAGCACGCAGTTGGTAACGCACAGAAGCACACGCAAGCTCGTTTACAATTTTCGGCAAAGCCCGATGTAACTGCTACTCGCACAGCTGATGCATGACAGGCGCGGATAACAATGTAGGTAGTACCGCGAAGACACAACACACATGCTGGACCCGGTCTTAAATATTCCCGCATAGCGAATCTGCACCTCAAACCAGTAGAGACATGAACAAGTCCTGCCAATGCGAGAATGAAGCATTAAACCTGTACATGAGGTGGAGTGAGTTGAACATGTACAACATGTCCTTTGTCCTTCACCTTGAGGACTGACTGCACAGCACGGTTCAATATTTTAAAGGAGGCCCACACGCACATTCTTCTATACGGAGAAAAAGACTATGCTTCCAGAACTCAGACTCACATAGCAATCGTCCGAGGCGGAAGCAATCATGTTCTCGTTGAAGGGATTCCATTGCAGATCCAGAACCTGTCCCTTGTGACCGATCACTCTTGGCGCGTTGACATCACTTCTGCCGGTCTAGAAAGCCAACGCACAGACACACAACATGCAGCCTCAGACACAACTGCAGGTGTGTGTGTGTGTGTGTGTGTGTGTGTGTGTGTGTGTGTGTGTGTGTGTGTGTGTGTGTGTGTGTGTGTGTGTGTGTGTGTGTGTGTGTGTGAGTGGACATCAAGGAGAAAACAGTCAAACACCACAGAGCGCTCAATGCACACACGTGCACACACGTGCGGAGCTGTGCGCAGAAAGCACGCAGGATCGGATCGGGGGTATCCATTGAAAGTATCAGTTTGGCGCCAATACAATCATCGGACAGCGCATGTCTGATAGTGCCTGTCTCATGATTGCTTTGGTCTGACACTCAGAGCTGCACAGAAAAAATGATCCCTATCTGTACACAACGAGTAGCTTATTCGCACGCTGGCAGATAATTTTTGTATAGTCGCTTATGTATTGGGAGTAAAAGTAAAGTAATCCCACCTCCACCAAACGCGCTCTCTGGCCGACCTCACACACCAGCAACAGGACTCGAAGTTGTAGATACCGACAAAATAGTTTTTCCTCCATACAGCGCTGTGTTGGAAGTGGTACGGAAATGTCAGAATCCAACGGTGGCCAGGTCGTATTTCATTTATGATTTTCGATTGGCTACGAGCAAGCCAAGAACACGGAACCACGTTATGCTAGAAATCAACTTTGACTACCATCAGTCTAACAAAAAGGATCACACATTGTGCAGCACAGCTGAAACTGGGCTAGCAAAGCTGTGCGGCCAAGGTAGCGGACACGCAGAACAGCTATCTATACAGTTACTATAGAAACTCCACTCACTTTCTTCTTCACACTATAATACTAGTACTACTACTACACGTTGGCGAACGCCGCACCTGGCCTAATCTCTCCGCTACTACTGTGAAAACCGGAAAGCTTAACATCGACGTATGCGCATCTTTACACAGACACCTCAAACTGGGTTCACGATAACGTTTCTTCAAATAACGAAAAAATTCGTCGTTAAAACATTAGACTTTCCGGTTTTACAGTACATCACGCTAGAAGCAGGGCCTTGGTCACATTCTAACAGCCGCTCTAGCTAACATTAGATGAGCGGCATGCATAAAATCTGAGTGTTATCCCCCACCTCACATGCCAGTGCAACAGTAGTATTCCCGGAGTACTTCACTGTATGCAGCGCACAAAGGCATGTAGAGAGCGTAATTTAAAAAAAAAGAGAAAAAAAAAGTATAACCAGAGCAGTACTGAGCCTGAGAATATACTAAGAACTGTAAATTGAGTACTGAATTACGATTACGACACGAACATGCAATTCACACCCTGAATAACGACACAACACTTTACTCCAGGGTCAGAATGAATGCGTAAGCAAGGTATGTATCCTCTCCGGATGTGATTGACTGTGACATGGATTAGTAGCTGAAAGGCACACTTTGCGGCCTCTCTTGATAGTTTTTGCAAGTGCAGGACACATCCGTCCACTGCTAGGCACAGCCACAGATGTTACTGAACACTTTTGATCCGCTTCCAGCACGGTTGCTGTTGGCCATTACTACTACTAGACCTGTACGCACTGCACCGGTGCAGTATCAATCAGCTATGAACAAATGGGCATTGCTAAATGCAACTGGACAGAGATCATAGCAGTGCAGACATGACTGTTTCAGGCTGTTATGTCCAAGTGCATCCACTCAAATACATGCTCTCCAGGAGTGGGCACACTCAGAGCACAGCTACTTCAATGACAATGAGCCCACAGCTGACGTTCAGCATGCTCACACCCAGTAACACTTGATTCTATTCAGGATTCTACCCAGTTTGCAAACACTGAAGGCGAATGTGAGCATGCACATTCGTCTCATTCACCCATCACTCCTGCTTGCAGGCCACGGATACGATAGTCGATACTCAACACACAGTACAATCATAATCATTACTGCTTCACCGGATGTACTAACGAAACGCTGAAATCAAAAAAACCGATCGTTTCGTTTTACACACCCCGCCTATCCAGTAATCCTGAGCGATAAAAATAATGACTAGTAATGTTCTCCTCGTGCATGCATCAGCTATTGTTAGCAAAACAAGCATGGTGGGACGTAGAATGCGACTATTCGCTCACATGCCGAGCCTCGGCTAGAATATTTGCACGTCGTGTTCCAGCATTCAACGACACGTCGTGCGCGAGCAAAATGCTTCGGTCCGGAAAGCAACGACACGAGATTACCGGCTCAAACATGCCTATCATCACTACATCAGGCTTTACTGCCGAGTGAAGTGCAGCATTCAGGCGTGGTTTCTGCTTTTTCAGACCCTTTTTACATGCACCGAATGCAGATCCACTGCATGCATTGCACAAGCAGGCGACTTCCCAAACGAGCCGACACCTTCTGGCCAGGTGGCGGCCAAACCAAACACCAGTGAAGGCAGCCTGCCCAACTGAGGCGTTGGCCACTGCACAGTGCACACACATTCACAGGTGCTGCTGCACCAGCGAAGCCAGGGCCGGCTAGGCAGGAACAGGGACGACGTGCCCTTACCTTTTCCAGAGGAATAACCTGGAATGCGCCGCCACCGCCGGACTCGACGACGATAGCGATGAACTTGGTGTTGGCGGAGCAGAACGGACTGTCGTGCGCGTTCTTGGACACGCGAATTCCGTCGTAACACACGTCGTGCTTCTGCGCCGTTCCAAAAACATGGCGGAATTTGGATGATCGAACGACACGGAACGACATCTAGCACACGACGCGGTACAGGGAAACAAAACAAATAACTAACGTTTAGACTCCATGGACGCTCAGCAAGGATCTAGTGGACCAGAATGTACTTACGACTGCTGGGACGCCGGACACGCGATGGCAAATACCGAGACAGAATACTAGTAGAAGAAGATTAGATAGAAGAAAGGGAGATCTACAAATCCGACGTCGGCAGTTGTTATGGGTAGCACGGCTGTACTGGCTGCAATGATTATGTGCCGCATCAAGCACACACTGCAGCCACACAGTCAGTGAGTCACAGACTACCATAGACTAGTCTGCACTTGCAGTCTAGTCAGCTAGCTCGGAGATGTTCAAGATTACGCCAGTCGCCTCCCCGTCAGAAATGCACTCAGAACGCGGAACAGACCACACGTCGCCTCTGTCGTTAGCATGCTACATACCGGTACTCATTTTGTATGTAAAGCATGCATGCATGCATGCTGAGCGCGCTGCAGCTCGCGCGTCTCCGCGAATCCGTGTTTCAGCTGTCAAAAAGGCAAGTGCAAGCACTGCTGGTACATACTGTAACATAGTCGTATAAGAAGTGTTGGCCGACCTCATGCAGCATGCTCACTGCGAGGAGTGCAAAAATCAGGAGTTGCCTGTCTGAATCATGACTGAATCATGACTCGTAGATCTACGATATGAACGCAACTAGACTGTCAGCAGATCAACGCGGCCATAGCGGCTTCTCGTTTCCCCGAACCCCACCCATATTTGGTCCGACGAGAGGAAAGCGACATAGCACTGAGTGACAGACACCTACTGCTCGCTGTTCACACCATAGGCATAGCGACTGACAGTTTGGACTAGCATTTTGTTGTTTTTGTGCGAACAAGTGACTCGCGATGGCGGAGATTGCTGTCTCCGAGCACGAATCGTCGAATGTCTTTCTACTGTACACCCTTTCGTCAGTGCACACCGCTGGCAACTAAAATCCGAACCCTGAGCGGTGGGTTCACATTCTAGCGGTCTCTGTTTCGTAGTTTTACCATCACGACGTGTTGGGTTTCTGTGATGTGAGCTCAGGGGGTCGGATTTCAGTTGTCAGTACTGTACTATACTACGTACATGTACATGACGTAGTCTCCTTAATTTTATATTATTGTAAAATCGGAGTCGTAAAAAGCCTGCCTGAGTCTGAATCCTGATGACCCGAAGGACACAGATAAGAAGACATGTCCAGGCTTACGCGGCAGGAAGCATTGCCAAAATAGGCCAACTCAGTCACAGACCTTCAGTAGGCAGATAATCATGATAATGGTCTGCGGATGATCCGGCACCACAGGCTTCAAAAGGATACGTATACGGTATAGTGGATAACAGCGTGGTAGACATCTCCCCGCCCGCAGGCAGTGTTTGATTTCCCGGAGTGCAGTGCACCCGTCTCTCTCCTCGCGTTGGGATCCGCTGCATACATGTACACGTCGAGAACGACTTACTACTCAGTACATGTACATGACTGTATAACATACCGTCTCAGCATGCAGCATTGCAAGCACCCCCCCCCTCCCCCCCCCCTCTTTCACACATACATTTCTCTCTCTCTCTCTCTCTCTCTCTCTCTCTCTCTCTCTCTCTCTCTCTCTCTCTCTCTCTCTCTCTCTTCTCTCTCTCTCTCTCTCTCTCTCTCTCTCTCTCTCTTCTCTCTCTCTCTCTCTCTCTCCCTTCCTCCCTCCCTCCCTCGCTCCCTCCCTCCCTCTCTCCCTCCCTCCCCTCCCTCCCTCCATCTCTCTCT
>NC_088643.1:14279237-14322307 GCF_964019385.1 Sycon ciliatum | reverse complement strand
TTGTTGTTGTTGTTGTTGTTGTTGTTGTTGCTGCTGCTGCTGCTGCTGCTGCTGCTGCTGCTGCTGCTGCTGCTGCTGCTGCTGCTGCTGCTGCTGCTGCTGATGCTGCTGCTGCTGATGCTTCTGCTGTTGTTGTTGTTGTTGTTGTTGTTGTTGTTGTTGTTGTTGTTGTTGTTGTTGTTGTTGTTGTTGTTGTTGTTGTTGTTGTTGTTGTTGTTGTTGTTGTTGTTGTTGTTGTTGTTGTTGTTGTTGTTGTTGTTGTTGTTGTTGTTGTTGTTGTTGTTGTTGTTGTTGTTGTTGTTGTTGTTGTTGTTGTTGTTGTTGTTGTTGTTGTTGTTGTTGTTGTTGTTGTTGTTGTCGTTGTTGTTGTTGAAAACCTGAGGGTGGGCGAGGACCGTTCGCATCCCCCCCCCCATTTTTTATTCTTATTATTATTTTACTACTATTAACACAGCCCTACTGGAAAACAGGTGGAGAACAAAAAGAAACGAGGAAAAGGACAAAACATAGGGGATGTAGGGACGACGTGCCGATGTGCTGGGAGCAACTCAACTGACCAGAGGTTTCGGCGTCAGCGTTGCAACTAGACATCGAAAAGGGGGGGGGGGTTGCACAAGAACAACTGCAAACCAAACAGAAGCTAGAGAATACCACAAAAATAATAACTTGGTGCGAAGAAATGAGAAGAAAATAATGACGCCCAAAAGCGCTAAATACGAAATTAAGAAAAGGGGAAATCATAAACCACATAGCGCTAAAGCTGCACTAAATAATAATTTAAATTATAACTGACCCAGGTTGAAAACCAAGGAATCATAACAAACGAAACAAACTAATAATAAAAGGTAAATGAAGGCCCCCCCCCCCCCCGTGTGCTCCCCAATGCATTCACGCTGCACAACTTTTTACTACTTTCACTTTAGCTCATACGTATACATGTACATCCTTCAAAGCGGTGAACCCCTTGATAGGCGACAAGCCTCTGGGTCATCCTAATAAAGATATTATTATTATTATTATTATTATTATTATTATTATTATTATAAGGACAATATTTAGAGATACTGAGCCAGTAATAAAATGTAAAAAAGAGAAGAAACACATGAGAACGAGTTATGCAGCAACTATCCACGACTGTAACAAGATGATAAACGGTCAGAAAGTGCGATAATAGGGCACAACACTGACAGGCTACTGAGACATTCAGCGACCCGAGACCTAGCTCTAACACATCTCCAGAACAACTTAGCAACTTAGCTTGTGCACATTTTCGCTGCGCTCACCTGACACTGCAGGCTGACAGGATCGCTTTTCTAAATGACTTATGACAAGAGTACATAAGGGGCGTCCGTATGATATCGATGTTTTTTTCAAGACGATATTTGTTCATTTCTCCCCAGACCCCCTCCCTCCCCCCTCGAAACGAACATACACATGTTTATGCAAGGATCGATATTTTTTAATAAAGTTCAATTTCCTCATGAAACGTGACCAGCTGCCACTCTAATGTCACCATACACCTAGGTTTACATTGCCACGGTCGCACAACCTTGCCATGGCTATGCTCACGAGGTTGACTTTCACTTTGTGTAGGTCATAAACTACATGTTCGAACAGCGCCCGTCCATAGATAGAGTTCGATATTTTTTCCTGCAAAGACGAGACGAACAGGGCCCAACCCCCCCCCCCCCCCCCCCAAACGAACGAATATCTTCTCTAAAAAACATCGATATTTGTGGACGACCCCTAACCCCAGTACTCTTGCTTATATTGTAGTTACAGTGGTGGTCAAAAGTTTTGACCCACCATGCAGATTTTTCGAATTCTGAAGGTTTGTGCTGTAAGCTACTAAATTTTTGGTCGAGGACCTCTGAATCAGGCTGAATAGTGAAGTAGAAATGAAAAATGCTGAAAGACGGAGTCATCTGGGGACTACTGTGGTCAAGTATATGTAAAAGGCGGGTCAAAACTTATGGCCAACGCCCGCACTGTCATAAACCGCCAACAGGATACACGGAATAGTGTGATTTCTAAAAAGTATTCAACTAAACTAAAGTCTAGAAGTCAGTCCTGGCCTATTCCAGATACATCCACCACTTTGTAACCCCTCCCTTGGCCTTGATGATCGCTTGCATACGCTGCCGCATTGAATTGACGATCTTCTTGCGCTCGTGAGGAGAAATCAACTTCTATGCCTCCCGGCACACTCGCCACAGCTCATACTGGTTTCTGGGGGTGATTTCAACATCGTGCTGCTTCAGCCCAGCAATTTTGCAGAGATTCTCAGTTGGATTGAGGTCAGGTGGCTGCAGGGGCCATGTCAGGACGGTGATGCCGTTCACCGTCCGCCGCGCCTCCGTTCTGTTTGCGGAGCGTTTGCGGCCATAAGACACCACCCACACCACCCACAAGCTGCATCATGCTCAGCACATCATGTTTTCGGATGATGCGAGGTACTGGTCCGCATTCATCGTATCCATCACCCGGCAAATGCGCGCTACGCCGTTGCTGGCCATGGCTCCCATACATTGATATTGCCGTCGCGGCGCTTCACAGTTTTGCGGGTACATGTGCCAGCCAGAGCCTATCCTGTCCACCTCCTGACGTAAACTGCATCACCAGAGCCCTTGAGGTTGATTTTAGACTCATCAGTCCACAGAATTTACCACCAGTCATCACTGCTCCAGTCCTTGTGCGTCTATACAAATTTAAGGCGTTTTGCCTTATTCACAGCACTGATGAAGGGCCATTTGATGGCCATACAGCCACGAAGGCCTGCTCTCTGCAACTTGCGTCTCACAGAACGCACAGAAATCGCGTTATCACCGTCGCTCACCATCTCAGCTCGCAGGCAGTGATGGATTTGAGGCGATTCTCCATTGACTTCATGATATGGTGGCGATCTTGTCTTGCACTGGTCTCTCTTGGTCGGTCTGATCGAGGTGAAATGTAGTCAATTTTTGTTTCCTGACAATTCTACGTATCGTAGGATTACTCAAATCCAACAGAGGAGCGATACCACGCCAAAAGAGACCGTCAACACTCAGCTTCACGACCATTTCCCTCACATCCTTGCTAATCTGACCTCGGTTCACTATCCTGGCTGAAAATACCATCTCCGTCGTCAAAATAATCAAGTTTGATATCGCAAACTCTCAAAGTGAGAAGTCAAGTGTTGATTTTCAACTTTCCCGGCACGTGCATCAGCCTGACAACTTTTTTGAAACCGTACGGTACGGTAGAGCAAAATTTGGTCACGTGGCCATAAGTTTTGACCCACCCAAATGTATCGTGATCCATCACAAATCTCAGTTGACAACGGATTCTTTCAAATTTTAGTGTCCTTGCCAAGTTTCAATCGGCTTTGGCCTCAAAGAAGTCAAAAACGGCGTGTTTAGGAGCCAGGCTGAGCTGTACTGACGATTCCATGGGGTGGGTCAAAACTTTTGGCCACCACTGTATAACAAGAGTAGGCACTTCAGTCACGTGACAGGACCTGTCAAAATTTGCTAAGGTGAGAGTGCGTACTTGCGTGGCACCAGTCAAGTGCATGCGCAAAACTGTACAGGTACGCGCTATGCTTCGTTGTACGGGCCCGGGCTGATAGTTGGGCGCATCGTGTTGCTCTGACGTTCAGCTTTCAGTAGATCACGCATACGTCATAGTGCGTACATTTTTGCGAGTTGTAGATCACGTACACTACCAGCAAAGAGTTTTTTCACAAAGAACTGTTGTTTGCTCGCGTTTGAAACGCTGCTTATCGTCTTCAGCGTCGTCTTTCCATTCGGAAACAGTAGAGTTCTTGTTTGCCAGGGCTTGCGCATCGCTGCGCAAGGAGACATTATGTACGTAGGCACTGAGAAGTATGCGCTTTAGGCGGAGGAGAACGACGATGCGTCGTCCTACCTGGGCGAATTCTCAAAGCGTACTGAAAGCCAAGTTTTGACACGGTTGCGCTGAAAGGCCTACTGATGTTTACGAACAATCAAAAGGCACAGTGGCTGCTGGAGAAACCCTCTGATGAGGGGATGCTTTGATATACGCAACCAGGCACGCTTCACCAAAATTTCAAAGCTCACCAGCAGGCAATTCATGACTGCTGCATGGAGCAGTTGAAGGAGAGGGAGGCAGATATCACACCAGGGAAAGAAGCCACCAACAGAGGTCCTGAGGAACTTCTTGCCAACTTGGAATCACTTGAGATGGCATGACTGTGGGCACGAATGTCCTGTGCAGTAATTCGCACGCGCGCGCGCGCGTACTTACTCTCCACGTTGCGGTGTACGGCGTACAATGAGGAAGTTCTCTGTTGTTTTTGTGCCAGAAGAATGTCTTTATAGCTCTTACGCTTTAGTACCCGCAGGAGCCTGCCAGTATGTCGTTATCAGTTCATTTCACAGCAAACTGAAGCTGTTACTATGGCGTTGCTATGGGTTGCTATGGAGTTGCTATAGTGATTGCGGTCACAATTGCCGCATTCTTGCCTATTCTGAACTTTGATCTGTATTGTTTCGATCCATACAGGGTTGTTGGTGTAAGTGAGTGATGTGTGCTTGAAAAAAACACTTTGATGTTTTGTGACTATATCCACTGATGATACTTCGGAGATGCTGTTGGTGCCACAAATTGTATTGATTTCGCCTTATGCAACTGCCTATCTTCAACCCTTCATATCTGAGTGGTATGAATGTGGATTTCAATAAAATTTTCTGTGTGACCTTGTGATACCCACCACCATCGATTACCGATGATAAACCTGGAAAAAACGCGATTTCAAAAAATGGGGTGAAGTGCCTAACAAGAGTCCATAACCCACTGGGTTATGGACTCTTGCTTATAATTATACGGTATACCAAGAGTACAGTCATGTACTCTTGCTTATTCAATCATGTACCAATATCGAGTTCCCCCCCCCCCCCCGGGTGCTGCTGGTGACTGGATCATGGAGACCAGGGAGTCGTAAAATACCTTTTTTTACGACTCCCTGATGGAGACTGTGGTCCAGCGTGGAGAAGAGAAGGACCACAACTAATAATTACACAAGGGAGTAGTAAATAATGTACTTTGGTTCTAGTTCATAAACTGCGGCGGCGCCGGCGGCGCGGCCCGCATGCAATGACGTGCCGGCACCTAGCCACGTAATTTTTTGCGAGATTTTGTACCGGATCGGATCGGAGGAAGTCCATCGGCAATCGATCATCAAGAAATCCCTTTGCTTTGACTCCTTGGCCTTCCATCGCTTTCTTCTAGTACCAGAGATCGATGACAGGGAAGTGTACGTGTGAAAGAGAGGATGTATCGAAGGGTTTGAGTGGTCGTTTGAAGACCCACTCTACTCTGAGAGGACGTGTATTGCTCCCAAGGATCAAGAATTTGAATGAGTTGTTTCTGGTCATAGTAGTTCGAACGTCAATACATTAATTTTGTAATTTTCAATATGAGGCGCTGGATCCCTGTCTTTGCTGGGGCATGGATATTCCTCTTGTTGTTCGTGGCCTACAATCTTCTCAACAATAATGCTGATGATAAAACTGAAGAGATTCTGGCGCAACTTAGCCAGTGCAAACGCAAGTATGCTTCAAATTCGTTCGATCACTTACATACTCAAATAAGGCTGCTGAAGCAGGAGCTGGAGGAGACGAAAAAGAAGCTGGGAGAACCCAGAGGTGAAGGCAGCTGCCCACCATGCCGGGCGCCTGCCTGCGCGCCCCAAAAATCGTCGGAGAGCAACGAAGCTCAAGGAGCAGGTGCTGGTGACTCGACCGCCCCTTGGTCTCTGACAACGAATCTCAGAAAACGTGACAAGGTTCGCCGTCGTGTGCTGAACACAATGCGGGAGATGTGGTTCTACATCAGGCGGCAGTTGGGTGCTGTGAAGGATACGGCCGGTGGGGAAATCAAGAGTCGCCTCTCTGACATCCTGGATGACCTTATCGGTTACTATCAGTCCGCGGCAACGGATATCGTTAGCCTGGGCGAGATTGGCGGTATGAAAGAGTGGCGACAGGGTCAGGCCGATCTGGCAACGTCCATGATCGCTAAGCGCATTCAGGGACTGCAGGAGCCCGATGACTGCACCAAGTCCAAACGCCTGGTCTGCGATCTCGGCAAGGGATGCGGCTTTGGCTGCCAGATTCACCACGTGTTCTACTGCATGGCGACGGCGTTCGGCACTGGTCGCACGTTCATCGTGCAGGGCCAGTCCTGGTCGTACTCGCGGTCCGGCTGGAACGGCGTCTTCAAGCCGACGAGTGCCAAATGCGAGTCCCACGGCACCGGTCACAGTATGTGGCGAGGCGACGACGACGAGACCGACGTCATCAAGATGCCGATCATCGACGGCGTTAGCCCGCGACCGAAGGCCCTGCCGCTGGCCGTGCCCAGCGAGTTTGTGGAGGTAATCGAAGGCTTCCACACGTACCCGTCCGTCTACTGGTTCGGCCATCTCGCTCGCTATATCATGCGTTATGCACCCGCCGTCAAGGAGAGCATTGACAAGCGCTTGGAAGAGATCGGATTCAAGCATCCTATTGTCGGGTAGGTTACGCTAGCTTCACTTGACACGTCTGGTAGATTCTAAATTTGGAGAATGTTCGGCCCCGGAGCTGGTGAACTTGAAAAATAGAACTTCTCATTCTGAAAAAAAACACGCAAGAAAAACACTAGCCATATTGGTACTTGTTTTAGTGGCAAGGGTGGCACAAGAACACATGCTTGGCTCTGTTGGAAAACATGAGCCTGGTCTGCATGTACCGTACACAATGTCCTCCAATCGTTGAGATCCTACTTTACAGTGGTATTGTATGCAAGCCAGCGTGCTTGTCTGTCAGCGCACGCCAATACCCAATAGGCCAAAACACGTGTAGATTGTGCTGGATCATTTAAATTCATTGTACCACCGGGTATCATACCCAATGACGGTACATCGCCTTAGTTTGCCTGGTGAACAGCCAGAACGTTTGGAAACTCGGCCAGTTCTCGGCCGCGTGTTCTTCTCCATGTCGTATCCTGCTGCTTGTGTCTTGTTTACAGCATTCACGTTCGACGTACGGACAAGATCAACACGGAGGCTGCGTTCCATCACGTCAAGGAGTACATGCTCCACGTGGAAGAGTGGTATCTGGAGTTGGAGCGCACCACCAAGGTGGACAAGCGTCGTGTGTATCTGGCCTCTGACGACCCCAAAGCCATTGATGAGGCTCGTTCCGAGTAAGTCACTGCAGAGTGGTCCTTGTGAGTGTGGGTGGGTGTGTGTGTGTGTCCATGCGTTAAGTCACCTAGCGACGCACTTTTGGGTAAAGACAAAGAAAGTTCTCGCAATCAAGACAGTAATATTGCAATTTTAGTGAGGAGGGATGTTGCATGACAGGGTATGTAAGTGTTAATTGTGTCATCTTTCCCAGTGATTAAAGTGAGCTGGATTCTCATGATTGGAGCAATCAACTAACCCATTGTGAAATGGGTTAATAATCAGAGTGCTTCGCAGAAATACGGACACTCTTTGTTGAATGATTCTTTGTGTTTGCCCACACTTTGCTTCACCGTGCCATCTAAGGAAGAAATGGGATAGAGCAGTTCTGTGTGTTCCTTCAAAAATGTTAGACTGCCATGGGTACATCAGGTGGGAAGTTCATCTGTTGGAAAGAATGCTCTCCCTTTATCGATCATACTTTGAAACTGTGAAGAATCCAGTCCAGTGATGTGCATTTCAGAGCCTGGGATTCATCTGTTGGTGTCCTGCCCTGTCACACACTTGCTCCTTCAAGTGTTTGGAGCAGAGCACGTTAGGGTGTGCAGGGGTGGCCGGCTAGTCGCTGTATGCCGGCCCACTCCCGCCACCACGGATTGGCAACAAGTGAATGGTGTATATGCAGTGGGTGCAGTGCAGCACGTGACACAGTGACAGCAGTTCAGTATTGTTGAGGCATAGGTACCCAGTGACATCCTTCATACTGTAAACCGTGAAATTATTGCGATGGTCTAATTTCTGCGAAATTCTCGACCGCGTGGAGAAATTTAGACAGCGCGAAAAGGAGATCCATGGAAGGTGTAGCATGAATGCCACAGTAGCAAATTCTGCAATCGCAAAATTAAAACCTGGCAAACCTGTCCGGATTCCGAAAACGCGAACTAAAAACGCCGCGAAAATTTCACGCTTTACAGTAGCTGACCTTGTCAGAAACATGGGTTGTTTACTTACTATAGATCATATCGCGTATTTCAATCTCTACTGCTAATTCTTTCATATTGGAAGAGCTATGTGGATGTCTCTCGCCGTATTTCCTCACAGGTTATAATTTTTTAACTTGCAAGCTGCATCCGTGCGTAAGTAGTAGCAGCCCCCCCCTCCCCCCCCATTGGGGGTGTGGGTGTGCTATTTTACATAACTTTGTGAGATTGTGCGTGCATGTGTTTGTGTGTTTGTGTGTTTGTGTGTGTGTGTGTGTGTGTGTGTGTGTGTGTGTGTGTGTGTGTGTGTGTGTGTGTGTGTGTGTGTGTGTGTGTGCATGTGTGTGTGTGTGTGTGTGATTGTTGTTGCTGGTGTAGGTTTCCCGCGTACGAGTTTCTGAACGACAAGTCATCTTCGCTCAATGCTGGCGTCGGCTCGCGCTACAGTGATGCTGGCTTGAAGGGCGTTGTGTTTGACATTGAAGTGCTGTCCCGCACTGACTTTCTCTCCTGCACTTTCTCCTCACAGGTAAGATCTCTTCTCACATGGTATACAGTATACACTCATTGCGCAATGACTTAGCTTGTACCACCGACGCCCCACACAGCCATCTGGGTACAGTACTGTCGGTCGCCGAAGAACTGGGGGGTCAGCCTCCTAGCCTAGCCCGTTCTTATTTTCATGCATTACAGTCTATGCACGGTTGAGTCATTGTGTATACATTGGGATGCTGTGCTTGGTAAAATTCTAGCCTGATCGTTCTTCGGCGCTCCGTTCTTTGGCGCCTGACAGTACTATGGTTGTATGGGGTGTTGAGCAGTGCATTGCTGATCTCAGCGTACTGTGTAATAAGCAGAATATTTTTTAAATATAAAGAACTCTTCCTCTCCTCTCCTCCATGCACTCTCACAGCCGACTCACTGCTACCCTCGGTAGCCATTGCACACACCAACAGCCATACAAGGAAGGGGCATGGAGGAGAGGAGAGGAAGAGTTCTTTACATTTTATTGGCCGAATAGTACCGTTCACCATTTGAAATTTTTTAAATAGTCAAGAAAAAGGACCAAGGAACTACAAGTTACGCTATAATGTCCACTAACAGTGTCGTGCAATGTTATCACATGAGCTGATTGCTTAGTAACTGGTTTTGTTAGTGGACATTATAGCGTACATGTAGTTCCTTGGTCCTTTTTCTTTTGTATTTTAATAGTCCTCGAATAATTTCGACGAAACCTCACATCACGTGACGTGGTGTAGTGTTCCCGTTGTACGCTCCCAACCCGTTTTGGCGACCAGTGGAGTTGGAAAATTAGCACTCCCTGACAGAAACCCACTCGGACCATGCGAGTCCTCAGAATGATCATGGCAGATATTTGGACTGCGCGCACACTGGTCTTCGTTGTACGTAGTACAAATCGTACTTTTTAACACGCGAAGTGGGCTGTCGCCGTCGGAGACCATGTATGCGCACGCTCTTGGGAGGTTATTTACTCTTGGCGCAATATGTACAGCATGAGTCAGCGGAACCGCTTATGGGCGCCATCAAGAGTACATAACCAAGAGTGTGCAACTCCTATCTCGAGCTGCGATGGGTTCACCCACGGCGGAATTTTTTTCTTGCGTCATTCTTTGGCTGAAGTATGATCAAGTGCGTATGCTTTCCCGCGCATTTTTTGTAGATACGGTGAGAGTTCACCAGGTTCAAGACACATCGATCTATCGTCCGTTGTTCTGCTTCGACTACCGTAGCTGTGATGTACAAATTCTTTGTACTTTGATCTCTGGCTACGCATGATGGCATCAGCGAGCCAAACAGCCGCCAAAGACTGATGTCATAAAAAAAATCCGCCGTGGGTTGGGGGATCGTCGAGTTGCACACTCTTGGTTATGTTCTCTTGGCGCCATGTATGCAGCGCGAGTCGGCAGTGTCCATAGTTTCGTTCGGGCTAGTGCATCGCCGTGCAGCAACTTAGCCAAACAACTCAACTGGTACTGTAATTGATAACCTCTAAATAGCACCAGTTGGTGTGTGCAACTTGATGAGCATATACTGTACAAGCAGAAATATTCGTCTGGAATTTAATTTCGTCTTTTTCGTCCAAGGAGCTTTTGGACTAAATTAAATGCCGGACTAATATCGATTTGTCCAGCTTTTCAATACACTCTTATGATCCATGGACGAAATTTACAACCGGACGAACTCCCTTTCTTTGGAGTTGGACGAAATTATTGACCGACGAAATTTTCTGCTGATACAGTAGTGAAATGTCAGTGCAGAGTACTGTGCCCTTGCATTGAGTACTATACGTCAACAAATATTCGGCGCATACAGTAAGATCGGGCGCCGAAGAACGCAGGGGCTCGAGCGTAGCCTAGGAAAGTTCTTAAATTTTCGATTCTAGCCAGACCGTTCTTATTCACACGCGCGCGGCGAGTCGAGTGACGTCATGACGTTTGTCATGTATATGTACATGTTCATGTAGTGCAATGTAGTACTTCTAAACTAGTGGGTGTCGTAAATGGGAATGACTGTACATGTAGCAGTTACTGTTTACACGTGTACATGACATGTACTCACCTCCCATACATGTACAATGATGTAGATCTACGTACAATGTAGATCTAATAATAATAATATTCGCGGGATCCGCGTCGGCATCGCTTGAATGTTCAGAAACACACAAACTAGCCTTCGCATCCGCAGGCCACCACTATGCCTGCTAACCTCAGTGGCGAATGCAGACCTCACAAGTGAGTCAGGGGAGAGGAGGTTAGTCTCTCAACCAATCGGGCGTGTAACGGCCCATAACCCTGTAAACTGCATCCTTGTTATTCTCACTCCGAGCTGTGAGTACCCAGTTAACCGTGGGTGTCGGCCCAGTGCTACCAGCGCGGGTCTTGAACTCGGGACCTCATGATTCGCAGGCAGGCCTGCAAACCAATCGGCCATATGCGTTGGTGTAGATCTAGTGTTCTTAAATCTGATAATTCTAGCCTGGACTGTTCTTAAATTTTGCCGGTTTTCCAGCCTGGGTGTTCTTCGGCGAGGTGTTCTTCGGCGCCCGATCTTACTGTATGTATTTTCGGCTATTTTCGGCCTGGTCATGTTTGGCCAAAAATTTCCGGCCGATTTTTTTTTGCAAGGTTCAGTGTGACAGTGTATACAGACGGCAGCAGTACAGGCCGAAAAATTGTAATGCAACCGAAATGGATTTTAGCCCTGGGAGGCCAGAATTTGAATGGGCCGAAAATTTGTAGGCTTACGGTACTCTTGCTATACGAACCGTTTCTCTTTGCACCGGATACAAAGTACTGTAAAAGCCACATATATAACGAAGTGCTAAATCTAACGAGTTAACGAGGAGAAATCTGTCGTTAAAATAGAAATCGTTAAACAGAAATCGATACAATCACATACTGTACAAGCAGAAATATTCGTCTGGAATTTATTTTCGTCTTTTTCGTCCAAGGAGCTTTTGGACTAAATTAAATGCCGGACTAATATCGATTTGTCCAGCTTTTCAATACACTCTTATGATCCATGGACGAAATTTACAACCGGACGAACTCCCTTTCTTTGGAGTTGGACGAAATTATTGACCGACGAAATTTTCTGCTGATACAGTACTGTCCTATTGAGCGTTGAGAATGAGTGAGAATCGTTACCTTTGGTGCACGTAAACCAGTCAATTTTAGGAAATCGTTATAATTTAATTATATGCACCTCGTTAGAATAATGGCTTTTACAGTACTGTGCTGTGCTGCTTACTGAAGCCGATCAAGCGAGTCACTGCCACGTTGCCGGGGGCGCTGTGCAGCCGTAGACCTGCCAACACCGGTATGTGAACTGGTGCAGAGCGCAAACTCGAGTCACGCGATCGGTTTTCACTGAGCAGCGCTGTGCTTTTTTTTTGTGTGAATACGATCAGTTCTCTGCACTGCTGCTTGCTGACTCAAACTCCTGCATGGGCTCCGAAATGCGAAGCTTGTCACTTATTCGTAGTTCGACTTTCTTCGGAGTGCAAACTCGAACATAAGACACCTCTTGCTCAACTTCCGTGTTGTACATGTACAGTCAACTTCGCGAATAACGACAGAATTTCCATGCCCAGAGCAAAGTCCCATCCAACTGTAATACATAATGAGACTTCAGGTATAAGGACACTTCGCGAATAAGGACACTTTTCTGACGCCCCGCCGAGTGCCGTTATACGCAAAGTTGACTGTAACTCTTTTTTGAATGGTTTGTACGTTGTAGACGTGGACGGTTTCAAAAGGATTGTATTTTTCTCATGCTTTCCCTTGCGTATTGGCTGCTGCAGGTGTGCCGTGTGGCGTATGAGCTCATGCAGCCGCTGCACATCGACGCCGGCGACAAGTTCCGCTCACTGGACGACATCTACTACTTTGGCGGTCAGCGCGGGCACGACCAGCGCGCCATCTACCCGCACAAGGGACGCAACGGACAGCTCGATATAGAGGTAAGACTGCTGCAGTACTGGTGTACTGTAAACGGGGAAACTCTTGCGGCGTTCAACTTTAGCGTTTTGAAAAATGTACACCTGTTAACGACGGGGAAATTTTAGCGATTTGGTCTTTTCGGGTGGTCCTTTTTGTACTACACTTTTCGCACCCAGACATGCTCAGAGACTTGACAGAAAATGCAGATCAATGCCAAATCCAACACAGCCGTACTTCGAGTACAAATTTATTTTTCACGGTAGTACCATTGCAAAGCATTGCAATTGCAGAATATCGGGCTCAACACAGCAGCACGATCATACTAGTAATAGAACTGCACCAAACTTCAAGAGAACAGAATGCAACACCGCAAGAAACGGAACGCAAAACTGCAAGAAATGGAACGCAAAACTGCAAGAAACGGAACACAAAACTGCAAGTAATGGAACGCTAAACTGCAATAAACGGAACGCAAACCGCAAGAAACGGAACGCAAAACTGCAAGAGAACGGATCGCAAACACTGCAATAAAAACGGAATGCAAAGCTGGAAGAGAACGAAAAGGAAATGCAACTTCAAGAGAACAGAACGGAAGCACTTCAAAAGAGCAGAATGCACAACCAGTTCACGGCAAGATCCAATGGTTGCAGCTCAGCTGCAAACACCTCACAAATCATACGAGCCGGCTGTGATTCCTTGTCATGAACCTCATGCCATGACTGCACGCACGGCGCAATCACAGCATCGATGTACTCAAGCATTGTCTGCTCTGTACTCCAATGCGATGCACTTTGTGAAACATTCCAGTCATCCGGGAAGGTCACTTTCGGGTGGCACTTCTTCGTCTTCCCCTCGTACAGCACCTGGGGTGGTAGAAGACATCCGGACGCAGACACAGCCAGAAGGATTGTCACCTCCCGTGTGTCGTCCTTCCCCACCACAGCGACTTGTTTGCTTACCTTCTCCGCCAATGTCCAGGAGCTTTCCTGGCATGCACTTTGTGCCAGTCTGATCCCAATTGATGATCAGCTCAAGAGGAATCGAGTTACTAGCCACTGCCTCCTTTACTTTCTCTAGGAAAGCAAATTTCCGTGCCGGAAAGTCTGCAGGCAGTTTCCGCGCAGCCTTGGTGGCCTTCCGCTTCACAAATCCGTGACGCTGACGAAAGGAGTCTGCCCAGTCCTTCATGAGGACAACTGTTCCGCCGTTTTCTTTCAACAGCGAGGGCTACCGGTGCGCGACGATTCCCTTCGCGCCAGCGATGATGATACTGGTGCTGACGTAGCCACCAGCTTGTCGCAAAGCCATTACGTATTCGGCTACTTCACCGTCCAGGTCACCAAGCAGCAGTGAGCGACTCCCAGCTGCATGAACGAGAGTTTTCACCAAGTTTTATCGAATTTTTGAAGTCGTTATGTGCAAAGCGATATGTACATGCAGGGATGAATTTATCCTGTATCGCATCGCAGTTTGCGCTGCAAAATCGATCTACTGCTACTCAAAAGTCGCCGTGACCCGCCGAAAACTGCGATACATACAGACTATCCATGCCTAGCCTGTGCTGTCAAGTAACATGCATACAGTGCAGTGTATGTGGTGCAGGCACTCTCAATCTGCATTCACATGTATGATTCAGTCGTTTTTTTGCAAATGGGCTTTCAGGCATCACTCTCCAGAAGGACAATGTGGTGAACACCCAAACTTCAAAGGAAAATGCTAATCAAAATCAAAGACTGGTACACAATTGTGATTTTGTATAGCAGAAACTGCTATGCAAAAATATGACAATAAATTCATCCCTCTGACATGTACAGTCTTTTGCCGATTTTGAGACAGAATTCGTTAGAATTTCACTTCGTTAAAGGGGTCCTGGGGAAGTACACCCTAAAATCAAGTTTTCACCAGTTGTAGTCTTCGGGGTGCGGAGTCAAATGTGCTTGCTCCGAGGAAGCTGAGACGCTCTCTTCCTCCTTTATTCCCAATCGAAGTCGCGCACTTCCAGCGAAACTGGGTGGCTGCGCCCTACTAGATAGGGATTTGTATGCAATAAGTAAACTAAAAGTGCCGTTTCGTTCTTACAAAAGCACGGATGACCGCGATAGGTCCATATGTTGTAGTCTTTTGGACACTGAGTCGACTGGCTTTGGTCCGAAAAGGGTGCGATGTGGCGTTCGGCCGGTGTTCCCAATCGAACACGGGTGAGTAAGCGGTCACGTGCTCCTGCGTACACAAGTCGCCTGGTCACCGTGCCTGCAGGCTACAACTTTTTCACCAAGGTTCAACTCAAAGGTTCAAAGGTTCAACTTGAGTTACAGGAACGCTGTAAAAGCAGGCACGATGACCAGGTGACTGGTGTACGCATGAGCGTGTGACGTGAACCAATCGTGGTCATCCGTGCTTTTAACGCCGCTGTTAGTGACTTTTGGCAATCCCCGTTTAGTAGGGCGCAGTCACCCAGTTTCGGTGGAAGTGCGCGAGTTCGATTGGGAATAAAGGAGGAAGGAAGCGTCTTAGCTTCCTCGGACCAAGACCATTCGACTCAGCACCCCGAAGACTACAACCGGTGAAAACTTGATTTTAGGGTATACTTCCCATTTAACCCACAAAAATCCGGAGATCGCTAACTTAAATTGACGTTAATATAATCTGGTCCAACAGTAAACCAATTTAAACTGTGATGCTGTCCGGGGTGTAGGCCAGTCTCTGTTGGAGTCCGGGCGTGACCATTTCCAGTGTCCCTTCCAGCTGCAAAGCGCATAGTATGGCACATTTTCTCGACGCAGGTGTGTGCCGCTGTTTTTGGCCGAGTTCAGACGACTTGTCCGTCTCTGTAAGATGGGTACTTTTTTATGAGATGTATGACGTCTAGTACTATAATATAGTACTTGCTTTCGAACACACACTCATATTATGAGTGTGTGTTCGAAAGCACTGGATTACATCATCGTTAATGCAGATATGTGGCGGCGGGGTTGGAGGATGGTGTGTACAACTGAGCTGCAGTTGTACAGCAGGAGACAGCTTGAATCCTGCTCAAACACAGTGCATCACCAAAATGACGCATTGTCCGGAAATTTTTAAGCTGTACATTCTTGGTTTCATGCACTCTTACAGACTTGCTCTCTTAGCATAGGGTATTATTGCTGATGTGTCACTCTACATGAGTACATGGAAAGCAGTCTGTATACCGGCTCTGTTTGCTCATGTTTATTTCACCCTCGGTCAGGTCGGCGATCTTTTCGGCATTGCTGGCAATCACTGGGACGGCTACTCAAAGGGCACCAACCGTCGTACCGGCCGACTCGGCATGTACCCGGCGTACAAGGTGGAGGAAGTGCAGCAGACTTACGATGCTGTTCGCAGATAGTAAAGCGCCTGTGTGAAGCTGCCAGCGTACACTGCAGCACCGCACGGCATTGCGCAGACGTCCGAGTTGTCGGCGTGTCATCCTTGCTGCTCACCGGCATGATCGCCCATGTCTATTTGTGTTGGACCTCTTCTGCGAGGCTGCACCGAGTGACGGCAGACTTCAAGTCAGTGTGTAGATGTACATGTGTGTGTGTGTGTGTGAAGCTGGAGTAGAGCTTGCACTGTTATGTGCGTGGCATGGTACCTTGGTGTGGCCCAGGCATTGGCCACTCACGCTCGTGTTTGTCTCCCGTGCGCCGGAGGCAATTGCAGATTGCAACTCGTATCGGTGGACGGCCTGTGCAGATTGAATGCCAACATCTGGTACCGTGTTGCTTGTATTATGTATTAGTCAGGTGTGGCGAATTTACTACACCGGACTCACCCATCTTGTACATTTCACCCCCCCCCCCCCCCATAGTAGCTTGGTAGAACTGCGGACGGGTTTGGCAGCTATCTGCTGCTACCTGGAGTACGGCTGTACAGGAGAATGTGTATATACCTATGCCGTTTGTACATGTCGGCGCGCTGACATTAGTAGGGTTATCTGTGCAGTGCGTCAAGACATGCTAGCCGTGTGCGAGTGTGTGGCGCTGTGCAATGTAATGCTCCTGCAAGCAACACAGCTCACCGTAATCAGCTGATGTGGCTTGCAGAGCACATTGGCCTGATGTGCAGCGATGTGTGTATATACGCCTTGAACAGACGGAGCTGACAGCTTGTATATGTAGTGCATGGGGTAGTAGTAGTCTGTGGACTGGTAGTCCTACGCTTGCTGGGGTAGTCCTACGCTTGCTGGGGTAATCCTACGCTTGCTGGGGTAGTCCTGCGCTTGCTGGCACCGCAGTTGCAATACTGTAGAACCATGGACAAATGGCGTTGAATATTTCTTTGACCTTTTTACATTTTTGATCTGTGTTCCTTTATTTTCAATTTTTCTTTGAGTTTGGCTAATTTATGAATGCACTGCCAGTGCAGTGCCAGCTGGCAGTGTTGCTGTGGGGAAAACCCCTTTCCTCTTCAGACTATGGCTGTAGCACTATCCTTTACGGTATCCGTGGGCAGTCCGTGGTGATAATCCTCACGCTGCTGGCAGTAATGTTTGCTGAGCCAGACTATTATAATTATTTTGATGACTATCTCTCTTGTACATACCTATCACCAATGCAAATAATTATTATGGAGTGTCCTGATCCCTCATCAGGGCACGTAACATGCACGTATTCAACATCACAGAATAGCACATGAATGCCATGACGTTGAAGGCACAGCGCGCGCGCGTGTGTGTGTGTGTCTGTCTGTCTGTCAACTATTTACTTCAACAAATAAGACAGGAAAAGGATGAATACAGATATCATTAGTATTCATTAGAAACTCCCTCCCTCTCTTTCTCTCTGATGATGACAAAATTCACCGGCCAGAAAAAGCCACTTCAATCAGCTGTGTGTAGGATACCAGGCTAAAATTAATGGCAGTCAATTCATCAGCCTTGCAAGCTGTTGAATGGTGGAATCCCAGCACAAGTTGCTATGTTTTGCTATGTCTAACATAGCTGTTCGCTATCATGATTCATGGCTTCCGCGATGGCCAGGTCTGATGACAGTGATGTGTGTGTGTGTGTGTGTGTGTGTTTTAAAAGTGGGACCATTTACAAGTCCACCCAGAGTCTCTTTCTCTCTCTCTCTCTCTCTCTCTCTCTCTCTCTCTCTCTCTCTCTCTCTCTCTCTCTCTCTCTCTCTTTCTCTCTCTCTCTCTCTTTCTTTCTCTCTCTCTCTCTCTCTCTCTCTCTCTCCACCAAAGTCCCCAAGTAAGGCCGTGGCAGAGCTGGAGACTGCAATGGCATGAGCTCGGAGTGCTTGGTACCCGCAAAGCCACAACTGTCTGTAGTCAGAGAACCATCGTATGAGTCATAAAATTTAATCATAATACATTGTACACCACAAGTGAGCGGTTATTCTAAGCCTTGTCTGATAGGTTAACAGGCTGACTGACATCATGTAGCGGAGGACGCATGTGTCGAAGACAGTGCTCCTGACTGCGACCATCATCGGTTGGGCCTTGGCAGCATGGGGACATCACCACGTCCTCGTCTAGCCCTCTCATGACAGTGACTGTTGAGCATCTCAAGAGCTGAGAGAAGGATGCCATGCCCGGGCAGAAGTTGGAAGAAGAAAGAACAACAGAAACAAAACTGAAAAAGGATGGTCAGCCAATTTAACGTGAGCCAGTTGAGCCAACTTGGTGGAGAGGTAGTCATAACGATCAGCGGCTGGGGGAAGACATTAGAGATTTACACTACATACATATATAGACTGACGTTTTAAAAACAAGGACCAAGATACTCAAGTGACGTCACCAGACTTCGGGTAAAAATATGAAAAAAAGACTCCCTAGAATAATGAGGGTTCGAACCAGGGAGTCGTAAAAGCCCGGGAGAGGACACGGGATGCGCGCACGCGGACGATGTTTGCCTCGGCCAGAAAGTGAAGCACGCTAGGCCGGCGCGGCCGGATCTGCTCGATCCACGGCGCTGTGCTTGTCTTCAGGGCAGGGAGTCCTAAAATACCAATATTTTACAACTCGTTGTTGACACCATTATCCGAAACTGGTGGCGAAGGAAGGATAAACAATGATTGTATGTCTGTCAGACTCAGTACAGGGGTGGGGAGTTGAGTGTGTGTGTGTGTGGGGGGGGGGGGGGGGGAGGCGTGTGTATGTGCACATGTGCTTGTACTTTTGTGTGTGTTTGTACAGTGTTTGTGTGTGTGCTTGTGTGTGTGCGCGCGAACGTGTGTGTGCATTTTTGTGCACAATTCCGTTATGAAGTACAAATGATAGGTTTACCTTTTGTACACTCGCCAAGACTTCCGTTTCCTAAACGGCTCAAGTCACCGCGTACTCAGTATACGAGTAGAAAAGTGTTGAAATTATCAAGATTTATAAATAACGACCTGCAACCATGTACAATGTAGATAGATAGGGAACACACATTGATTGTTTTTAAAAGAATCCAGGCATTATCATGAATCATGGAACGAGTGCGTAATAATGCTCTATGTTGCGTTTTGACGATGCTGAAGGAAGGGAGCCGTCGCGATTTACTCACAACACACGCACAGAAGTCCACTCGACTGCAATTTCTGACACAAATTCATAAATCCACGAGTACGCCGAGGAAGCTCAGCGGATCTCCACAAGAACTTTCGCCCATCACCTGCAATGGAATATGGGCTGTATGATACGACCAGTGGTTAACACGGGAAGTGGCGTCATTTTCCACAAATCTCGTTTCATTCACAACCATTTGACTGCAATTCAGTGCAATTTCTGCCGCAAATTCAACTCCACGAGTACGAGGAAGCTCAGCGGATCTCAACACGAACGTTCGCCCATCACCTGCAATGGAATATGGGCTGTATGCTACGACCAGCGGCTAACACGGGAAGTGGCGTCATTTTCCACAAATCTCGTTTCATTCACAACCATTTGACTGCAATTCAGTGCAATTTCTGCCACAAATTCAACTCCACGAGTACGAAGAAACTCAGCGGATCTCAACACGAACGTTGGCCCATCACCTGCAATGGAATATGGGCTGTATGCTACGACCAGCGGCTAACACGGGAAGTGGCGTCATTTTCCACAAATCTCGTTTCATTCACAACCATTTGACTGCAATTCAGTGCAATTTCTGCCACAAATTCAACTCCACGAGTACGAGGAAACTCAGCGGATCTCAACACGAACGTTGGCCCATCACCTGCAATGGAATATGGGCTGTATGCTACGACCAGCGGCTAACACGGGAAGTGGCGTCATTTTCCACAAATCTCGTTTCATTCACAACCATTTGACTGCAATTCAGTGCAATTTCTGCCACAAATTCAACTCCACGAGTACGAGGAAACTCAGCGGATCTCAACACGAACGTTGGCCCATCACCTGCAATGGAATATGGGCTGTATGCTACGACCAGCGGCTAACACGGGAAGTGGCGTCATTTTCCACAAATCTCGTTTCATTCACAACCATTTGACTGCAATTCAGTGCAATTTCTGCCACAAATTCAACTCCACGAGTACGAGGAAACTCAGCGGATCTCAACACGAACGTTGGCCCATCACCTGCAATGGAATATGGGCTGTATGATACGACCAGCGGCTAACACGGGAAGTGGCGTCATTTTCCACAAATCTCATTTCGTTCACCCCAACTCAAATAAAAGTGAAGTACAATTAGGGATTTGTCTTGCATTTCCATCGCCTCAGAATAAATTAACTTCGATAAACTGAGAGAGAATGAGTGAGGCAGCTGGAAGATGAGGATGAAAATAGAGATCAGAAGACTCGACGGAGCAATCGTCTCCGTGCTCTAAGAGAAATCGGAGAATGTCCCAATTAGTATTTCAAGAAGACATCACAATTTTCGAAAATAATAATTTCCTTGCCTCGCAACACCGTTCCCTGGCAGCGTTCCCCGGCAGCGCGAGGCAAAGATGTTTTCTGGGAATGTGTGCCGTGTCCTCTCCCGGGCTTTTACGACTCCCTGGTTCGAACCCGCGATATTCATGTTAAAACAAAATGGCGTCACGATTTATTGAAAGTGGTATAGTTGGTGGTACGAGTGTTCAAACCAGGGAGTCGTAAAAGCCCGGGAGAGGACACGGCACACATTCCCAGAAAACATCTTTGCCTCGCGCTGCCGGGGAACGCTGCCAGGGAACGGTGTTGCGAGGCAAGGAAATTATTATTTTCGAAAATTGTGATGTCTTCTTGAAATACTAATTGGGACATTCTCCGATTTCTCTTAGAGCACGGAGACGATTGCTCCGTCGAGTCTTCTGATCTCTATTTTCATCCTCAATTCTTCCAGCTGCCTCACTCATTCTCTCTCAGTTTATCGAAGTTAATTAATTTATTCTGAGGCGATGGAAATGCAAGATAAATCCCTAATTGTACTTCACTTTTATTTGAGTTGGGGTGAACGAAATGAGATTTGTGGAAAATGACGCCACTTCCCGTGTTAGCCGCTGGTCGTATCATACAGCCCATATTCCATTGCAGGTGATGGGCGAACGTTCGTGTTGAGATCCGCTGAGTTTCCTCGTACTCGTGGAGTTGAATTTGCGGCAGAAATTGCACTGAATTGCAGTCAAATGGTTGTGAATGAAACGAGATTTGTGGAAAATGACGCCACTTCCCGTGTTAACCGCTGGTCGTATCATACAGCCCATATTCCATTGCAGGTGATGGGCGAACGTTCGTGTTGAGATCCGCTGAGCTTCCTCGTACTCGTGGAGTTGAATTTGCGGCAGAAATTGCACTGAATTGCAGTCAAATGGTTGTGAATGAAACGAGATTTGTGGAAAATGACGCCACTTCCCGTGTTAACCGCTGGTCGTATCATACAGCCCATATTCCATTGCAGGTGATGGGCGAAAGTTCTTGTGGAGATCCGCTGAGCTTCCTCGGCGTACTCGTGGATTTATGAATTTGTGTCAGAAATTGCACTGAAATTGCAGTCGAGTGGACTTCTGTGCGTGTGTTGTGAGTGAATCGCAACGGCTCCCTTCCTTCAGCATCGTCAAAACGCAACATAGAGCATTATTACGCACTCGTTCCATGATTCATGATAATGCCTGGATTCTTTTAAAAACAATCAATGTGTGTTCCCTATCTATCTACATTGTACATGGTTGCAGGTCGTTATTTATAAATCTTGATAATTTCAACACTTTTCTACTCGTATACTGAGTACGCGGTGACTTGAGCCGTTTAGGAAACGGAAGTCTTGGCGAGTGTACAAAAGGTAAACCTATCATTTGTACTTCATAACGGAATTGTGCACAAAAATGCACACGCACGTTCGCGCGCACACACACAAGCACACACACAAACACTGTACAAACACACACAAAAGTACAAGCACATGTGGACATACACACGCCTCCCCCCCCCCCCCCCCCCCCTCCCACACACACACTCAACTCCCCACCCATGTACCATGTGTACTGAGTCTGACAGACATACAATCATGTTTATCCTTCCTTCGCCACCAGTTTCGGATAATGGTGTCAACAACGAGTTGTAAAATATTGGTATTTTTGGACTCCCTGCCTGAAGACGAGCACAGCGCCGTGGATCGAGCAGATCCGGCCGCGCCGGCCTAGCGTGCTTCACTTTCTGGCCGAGGCAAACATCGTCCGCGTGCGCGCATCCCGTGTCCTCTCCCGGGCTTTTACGACTCCCTGGTTCAAACCTATTTGAACTTCATACTGTTCGTCTTCTTTTTGACATGCTCTCTTTCCATCGTCCTTAGCTTTTGTTTGTTGAGAGCTGTTTTGGCTTTCTCCTATACCTCTGGGGGATGCCAAGTGATGGTTTTGAGAGGCTGGTGATGGCTGTGAGCGAGAGTTTGCCGATCGGCGTCGTCCTCGCTATAGCGATGAAAATACTAGTTACTGCGCACCTGGCAGATATCACAACACGTCGGAGCGTCCAGGAGCAAAGGAATCTTGGGTTTTCACTGGAATCTAGTTCCTCCAGCATCGTGTAGCCCACCGTCGGTGAATGGCGGTCCAGAAAGGTCGAACCTGGTCTTCTGCAGCATCTCGCAGTCCTGCGAGGCACACTGAATACGCCTGTCATGTATTCTACAAATAAAAATCACGAAGTAGTGGACTTAACAGTGATGAGTCTATCCTGTATGCTGCAAAAGACGCAGGAAATGTGACTGGTGTCTGTACACTCAGTGACTGGACGCCAACACCCCAGTCTTCTCCTGCAGGATCTGTTTGACATTGACATTATGCAGTAGGTCGGCATTGACCTGGTTTGGCAGCTATCGTAATAGTATCTGCCTGGTTGGATGTAGCAGGTTGGTGTTTGCTCGTTGTCCAGTCCGGAATTTTCTTGTAACTCACGGTGGAGTACGCGCAGGGTTTGTGATCATCCCTGTTCACTTCAATATTATCAAACACAACTTTCCCTTTGTCACTCATCTTATCCTGAGTACTGAATTTGCTGACAATATTGCACCACACTTGTCACAGCCTACCGCCACTGCTGGCGGTGGCGACTGGTTCGTCAATGGCGGTGACCAGGCTGACTGACTAGCTTCGAGACAGCGGCCTCGTCAACCCCGCGGCAGCCTAAAGGTTGATTTTATCGATCCAGCCTCAGCGCCATGTTGACGATGCCCTAGTGACTGTGTGTCATGGATTGCCTTGCCATTAGCGGTCATTCCCGTCCACCTTGGTGCAGCCCTCAACAACTGGCTCAGCCCATGGGAGTCTCAAGTGGACAAAGTTGTTGCCAAAGTAGCTCAGAAGATTGGTGCATCGTGGTGTAGGTGAGCACATAACTAGGACTTCCCAGCGCCTATTTGTCCAGGCTGCGATACTATGTGACATGCTGTACTGCACATTCTTTTCAGCACTGCAAGGCCGGCAGCTGGACCGACTGCAGGGGCCGCGCACATGCAGGCCGCCTGTTGCCAGTGCAGCATTCTGGAACGTTCCTTCCTTCTGAGATCCGTGGAATAATAACTTTCTTTGCTTCAAAGCAAGTTGCTTACCTTTCTGTTGTGCTCCCAGTGTCCTTACAACAATAACCTACAGCAATGTTTTATTTTCCTTTCCATTCCCCAACCAATGAATACTACGATGTCGATTATATTTCTGAATACTTTAGTGTGTGCCCGCGCACGCACGTGTGTGTGTGTGTATACCTCACTTGCCACTCGAAGTTCTGTTCCCCATCACCATGATCACTGGAACACTGCCTGTTCTTTCAGGACCTGCCATCATCTGCGGATGGGCATTCAATGATTGTATTGTGTGTGTGTTTCATTCAGAATCAGATCCGCTATCGTTGCTATAAAAGAAAATCTGTGGGTTCACATCTAGTGCATTTGTAGATTTGCGTGCTTTTCTCGCCACGGGCGCATACATGGGACATTGTGTGTGTGTGTGTGTGTGTGTGTGTGTGTGTGTGTGCGTCTGTGTGTATGGGGATATTGTCTGTATCGGCTTTTGGTACTAATGTTCAGGTCTGTGCTTGCATGTGTGAACATGAAATTGTTCGGTTCTGTGCATGCTATTGCTATGTTGTATTATTGTATGTATGTGCGCATTTCCACGAACAGTGTAGATGAGCGTGGAGAGTGCATTCATCCCTCATCAACCACTTCCCCTTGGGCTTACGAGAGTTTTTTCTGCGTACCTCTCATTTTTGTTTGTTTCTCTCTGATACTGTATTGATGCCGGTACCTGTACCTCGATCTGTTCCTCTATCTGCAGTCGCCTTTAACCTTCGGTCAAGTTAACGTTTATTGTGCTCTATTTATCGTGCGAATCAAAATAAACAATAATAACACAAGTCGTGCTAGAGTGACGACATGTGCGTGTAGTAGGGTTGATGCGATGGGCCGTTATAATTAGGTGGAACAGAACACACATTGGGCAGATTGATTGGGCATCATTGATTGTGCTCAGTCTAAACAGTGAACATAATAATTATCTCCAGTGACAGACTGTAGCGGCTAGCCTCCAGTAGGTAGCTGGCACTAGTCGCTACTGCTTGTTTGACAGGTGCCGCCAGAACCCCTGTTGTGTCATGCTATAGATGCACATGCCCTATTCTGGGGCATACTGAGGTACTTTGATTTTGTTGACTGCATGTAGACAGCATCCAATAGTAGTACTCGTAGACCTTGGCTCTTTGTAGGTCAACCACCATCGCATGGATCGATCGGTGACTATGCACTTGGAGGTTGGAATAGCCCGCGCTGAACAGATCTTGCCATGGCCCAGGGAGTGAACTCGCTTACTCGACTATCCCGGTTTTAGTTAACCAGCATGAGTAGTGCAATTTGTCCATACCATGTTGCGAGCTCACAGTTGTTTGGGCAGGCTTTGAGCTGCACCACGAAACAAAGCGAAATAACGGCGTGACTGTAGAGCAAGGAAGCGGCGAGACGGCACTTCCAGGACGAGACAGGCAGTAGAGATGTGTTCACAGCACGAGCAACCTCTCAAACCCTGCCGGTACTCCACAGTTACAAGCAAAGAAAATGTCGGACTGGACGCGCCAATGCAAACCTGCTACATCCACCCAGGCAGATAGCTGCCAAAACCAGGCCAATGTCGACCCACTGCATACCGGTATGTCAATGTCAAACAGATCCTGCAGGAGAAGACTGGGATGATATTGGCGTCCAGTGTACGGACACCAGTCACATTTCCTGCGTCTTTTGCAGCATATAGGATAGACTCATCACTGTAAAGTCCACTACTTCGTGATTTTTATTTGTAGAATACATGACAGGCGTATTCAGTGTGCCTCGCAGGACTGCGAGATGCTGCAGAAGACCAGGTTCGACCTTTCTGGACCGCCATTCACCGACGGTGGGCTACACGATACTGGAGGAACTAGATTCCAGTGAAAACCCAAGATTCCTTTGCTCCTGGACGCTCCGACGTGTTGTGATATCTGCCAGGTGCGCAGTAACTAGTATTTTCATCGCTATAGCGAGGACGACGCCAATCGGCAAACTCTCGCTCACAGCCATCACCAGCCTCTCAAAACCATCACTTGGCATCCCCCAGAGGTATAGGAGAACGCCAAAACAGCTCTCAACAAACAAAAGCTAAGGACGATGGAAAGAGAGCATGTCAAAAAGAAGACGAACAGTATGAAGTTCAAATAGGTTTGAACACTCGTACCACCAACTATACCACTTTCAATAAATCGTGACGCCATTTTGTTTTAACACGCATACGGTCCACTAGCCCTTTCCCAAAGATGCTCGCCGCTTTTTTCGCTTTTCGTTGTTTTGGAAGAAGACGCAACTTTATTCACTTTGCGAACTACTGTCTTCGCAACTTTTCCGCAACCTTGACCTAATGGTACGTATGGGTAAAAGCATAAGTAAATTTATTAGTTGCGAAAATTATGGCATCTTTGGGAAAGCCAGTCCGAACCGGGGCCAGACGCCATACGGCTCAAACGGTCGTCAAGACCTCGGACTCTGCCAACCGATGATGGTTGTATAATATGTAGTCAGGATAATTTAATATAATAATAATTATAACCCAATACTAGTTCAAAACTAGTACTAGTATTAGATAAACCTTGTTATAGTTCACGCATATTGTTAGATTGACAGCATGAAACAAGGGGGAGCCTCGGACACTGAGTTCGGAAACAGTGTGGAAGGACTTAGGTACATAGACCCTTTGCGCAATAAGCGAGAGGGGTCGAGACGGGGCATGCTGTGCACGCGCTGCACACTTGGCATGCAACCAGCATGCACGGTTTTGCTGCAGGACGTGATCAAGTTTCCTGTGACAGGCTGTGTTTTCACGGTCCCGACGCGATGTTCATGTATGTACTCCCCAGCCTTTTTCATTTTCAAGTTTTTCTAGTTCTGAAGGAAGAAGTCCCGAAACGCTTTCCAAGGACCACTGTTGGGTTCTTGTTTGCAGCAACCGTCATCCCTAACGTTAGTCTAAGGAACCCACTTGTCTTTCCATGCGTTCCCTGGTGATGCTGGCATTCCACACTCTGGAATCCTGGCTATCTGGCGAGAAGAGGGCCGGGTACCGAGGGCCGCAGTGCTGCGATATCGTTTACAGTGTTGTGCTCGGAACACTTTGTCCATGACGACTTTCATCCTTGCTTTTGCGAAGATATGGAACGCCCTGCCAAGAGACTCTGGAGCTTGAGAAAAAGGCATGACCCATCCCTGTCTTCGCTATTGGAAGATCGACTGCTTGCTGGCGCTGCTCGAGCTGCTGTTGTTGAAGTGGAGAGAGACGCTGCCTCATCGCTCAGGTGTGTGGAGAAAGTCATCTGAGTTCGAGCTGTGGCTGTGTGCACGATATGACAGACTTTCACATTATGCACATAGCCACCAAAGTAAAACTCATGGACACTATCCACGGGCTTGTTCACTAGTACTACTCCATCAGCTCCCTCTTCACTGTCATCGGCGATTCGCCCCTGCGTTGGAGACGAGCAAGCATGGTGTGGCACTCACTCTGGGAAACAGAGGTTCATCACTCATCCACTGGGACGCATGAAATGTTGGGCATGATGAAGGTACACTCGAGGAAGTGGTGCCCTTCTTAGTTCTAGGAGCATCAGGGTTCTGCATGGAGAAGTGTTCTCTACATCGACAGAGGAGAGAAGGTAGAGAAAATAAAAATAAATTTCAATCTACAGTAATCCGAAATATCCACTGAATGCGGAAAACTTACCGCTCCAACAACTCCTTCGTTTTCCAGACAGATACGCACCCTCATTCAGCAGAAAACTGTTCAGTTCCTTACACAACCGATCTTCATTTGACAGTTCGTCCACGGGTTCCACAGCCATCGATGGCAAACCACTCGACACTCTCTCCTCCATCTCCAAAATGGAAAAATACAGTGTTCCACCATGCTCAACAACTGATACTCTGCACAAAAATCGAAGAGGATGCCCCGTCTCGGATCACGTGACCGTTATTGTGCAAAGGGTCTATTGTAAGTTAGGTTGTAGTAAGGTCACTGTTTCCGAACACATAATCATTGTCCTCCACCTTGTTTCATGCTGCCAATCTAACAATCAGGAGCACTGTTTTTCAACACAGTGCTCCGCGTTGTAGATCTGCCTGTCAATCGATCAACAAGTCAACGTAGATCTACGCACTACACTGACAGCGCTAGCGCCGCTAGTACAATTATGTACATGATGATGTACAGTTGTATATAGCCGGCGGCCTTGTCGAAGTCGAAGGATCCAGAAGCGCCTACCCGACCGCACGCACGGACTGCAGACACTGTCACTGCATGCAGACACTGTCCCTGCATGCATGCACTGGTGCCAGTGACTGCGTGGAGTCTGCAGACTGAATAGAAAAGAAGACAGTCAGTGAATGTCAGAAGTGAAGCACTGAAGGCTTGTGAAGCTGAGCGACGCGTAGATGTCCAACAACACCCGACGCTGCATGCACGCGAGGCGCATGCCTTTCTGATTTTCATATCCAGTGAAAATAATCATGCGGAACTGTATGATGCACTTGTCTGCACTGCAATCTACATCACGTCAAGCATGTACTACTGATTGTACTGTTTTGTCTGTGTGTGCATAAAATCCTCGCAAAATCTGCGCCAGCGACGTCGTTGAACTGCTGAAGTCAAGAGAGTGAGACTCTCTCTCTCGTCTCTGTCACAGCCTAGCGATACCTGTATATCGTGGGAATATCTGTGTTACACTTCGTTGGAAACAAAAGGTTTGGTAACCTGGCTCAGAGAGAGACACCCAGGCCAAGCTTGGTCACAAACGCGTTGGATCGATCGGTGGAGTTGTCGAAACGTCGCAGTGGACTCGTCCTTATAGCTTAGCAGAGCACCACCACTGGGGAACAAGAAAAGAAAGAAAAAAACAGGTCGGAGCAGGTCGCCGGGCGCAATGGGCGAAGCAGGCGAAGAAGCGAGTTCACCGCTGATCACCATACACCTTCTCTCCGACACATCATGACCCTGGTAAGTTAGTTGTACGTCAACGCACTGGGCTTTCAGGTTTACCGCTGCTCCCCAAATGCACTCCCTTGACGTCTGTTGTTGACAATCATGTTCCCTGAAATACCTGGAGTGATAATTTTGCTCCATTTTGTTGTGTGCTGGAATATAGACTGCTTGTAATAAGAATAACGAAGCCGAATGAATGCCGTTATCCAGTCTTACCAAAATGTACTTCAGGTTTTCGTGGTAGCTGAAATACAGGTACAGATCAACCATTGTAACAGTTAGTGGTGTTCTTTCCTCCATGTCGCCTCGAACCGGTGATTTTTGGTGATATTCATTGCGTTTCTAGTTGTCATTATGCGGGCGTAGTTAGCGACCCTGCGGTTCATTCTGGGCGTCCGTGATTCTCCTTTTCGACTTCGTGACAATAAAGATTATAATTATAAATTTAAAAATGTGAATTGTTTTTGATTGCAAAATCACACGGGCCTGGAACATTCTCTGCATAGTGTCACGTGACAAGTAGTTGCTGCCAGGTGGTAGTATGACTCATTGAATGCTGCATGTGTGTGCAATGCACCGTTACTAACTCATCGGCATACCAGTTCACCGAGTACTTACCTCGACTTTTGTCTGACCGCAGCTTGGTACTCAGTGCAAGCCTGATTTTCAGCTCGTTTAACCCTTTAGGGCCCACAATTATTTCAAGAAATGCACTGCATACGCAAGCCCGGGTACTTATCTGGTCGTAACTTTGGTGTCCTTTGGCCGATTTTGGTGATCTTGGGCTTTCTGGAAAGCTCTTGGCCAGAGGAATACAGCGATAGCCAGCAATACATCACTCGATCCACAGAACCAGCGCCGCAGCGCGATACGGCGCTCCAAAGCCAGCATTGCGAGCGCCCAACTCAAATTCTCTGCCATTTCAACAAATTGCATCGCAGATCGCTCAAATTTTTTTTACTGGAGAGCTGAGAAACATGCCTTTGCGATGACGTGAACTATCTGTAGCTGCGTGGGCCGCGAGTCAGGGAAAACCCCTAAAAACGAGTTCAAAATGCACGCGCTCGAGTTGACTCTGCTGAGCGAATTTAGTTCGAGTCTCGTATCTCCGCTCTCCGAACTCGGATCGCTTTCGGGTTTTTTCGAGCCGATAGCTGAGACAATTCTAATGTCGATATCCCTTTCGATTGTCCGATTTGGTCAAGGGACGGCCGAGTTACGCCAGGTTGCGCTTTGAAAAGTATGCACTGTACACTGGTACGGATATATCCGTACTATGGGCCTCAAAGGGTTAAATCTCAGCCTCCTAGGACTCAGACAAGTCGTGGCAATGGGTATTGTGGGTGGGTGCACTCATGCGTGCAGGGCATCAGGATATTGTACCGTAAGTTGGTGCGCGCACATACATTACATCCAGAATCTCCGGTACGAACACTGTGGACACACTTAGGAAGCGGGTGGATTTCTTGTCAGCATTGTAGTGGTGAACCGTTAACGGTTCAATTGTATGCCTGCAAAACATACCCAGGAACGTTTCCCAGTACTACAGTACCTTTGTATCTCTGTTATCCGAACCACGGAAGTCACGCTGGCCACCTCGGTCTATGGGGCACGCTGCGGGTGATTTTGGTGGAAATGTTGCTACATTTTTGCCAATTTTGTGTAAAGAGTGACATCATATTCCGGATCTCTACCCCTGCCACTTACGATGTACATGCCTGTATGTGATTCAGAGTTATGAACAATTCGTAGCTCTGGACAGTGTCTGTCTGAATGGGGTCTGTGGGTATCCCGCGGCCAGGGGCCGAGGAGCAGTGGCTTGCCGCACCAGCACAGGTTCCTTCTTGGAGTCTCTACCCTTCCCCGTTGTTGTGTTGTCCTGCTACTTCTCTCCCCTCTTCTTACCAGCAGGTTGTGTCTTCAGTAAAAATAAACGAGAGAGCTTGGAAGCTCAGGGCCCTACGCTATGCTTTTTTCCCTTCATGACCTAGACAAAAAAAGCATAGGGATGTTATAAATTCTTATAAGTTTATACTTTTTGTTTTTAGACATAACCTTGGATTCGAACCCGCACTATCGCCCTGCATGCATCCCCCAATGCACTTCGCATACATATTTGAAAGCCCTATTATATTATTATACATTGTGGCCAGCCGTCTTTGATTGTACGGTACGGTACGGGATAGGTACGGGACAGGTACGGTCGAGGGTAATACGACACCGTCTAACGCCTTGATGACGGCAAAAAATGAAAAGGGATGTTAAAAATTTTTCAATTCTCCTTTTTTTTCAGGCACTACTTGGGATTCGAACCCGCACTATCGCCCTACATGCATTCCCCCATACACTTCGCATTCATACTCATTCTTCCAAGTTGCTTCACGTTATGATCTTGTGTTTGAAAGCCCTATTTGAATATTGCGGTCAGCTGTATGTGGCCAGCTGTGTTTGATGGTACGGTACGGTACGGGACAGATACGGGATGGCGCCAGGCGTGACACAAACAAACAAACAAACACCAAATTAAAGCTGTGTGGACCCTGGCTAGCGCCAGGCGTTACTGAAGTAACGTCTTCTGCATAGCTACGGGAATAAAAATAAGGTAAGGAAGCGGCGCTCCCTTTTTAAGCCAAAGCATATTTCGGATTCTAGGAGTCTGAAACAGCAGAGCAGGGCATTCTCGTGAGCAATCCTAGTAAGAAAGGGAAGATCGTTTTCGGTCGGTTTGTCGGAACAACGTACAAATCAGAGTGTTTCTGAGAAATTGGAACAAGTGGCAGCCCTCCATACTGTCGTCGTGGTGATAGTCGAGTCGTGAGACTCAGCGGAGAGCACGGTGTGGTGCTGCGTCAGTATCCTACATGCTTTTGTCATCTCGCTGTGTGCGGGGCAGCAGCATGCAGCCCTACCAACTGCTCACCACCACGTTCTTCTTGTGCACAGGAATCGTGTTGCTTTCGCGTTGAAATCGCCTTTTCGTGTCTCCTTGTCCTTGCATGCGCATGGATGACAGCCAAGCTCTTGTGACCTGTCGCAGGTCACGATGTGCAAGACTGCCCATGGGCTGATATTGGCTTCCTCCTCAGTGCTTTGCCATGGCTCTAGTGTTGTAGTGTGCTTTTAGAATTTCGATTGTCATGCACCTGGAGTGCCCGTATGGCCTCCTTGCAGGACCTTGATGATACGGACGGGCATGCACATGAGTTGACGTTGTTCACCAGCGGTTTCACCAATGTTCATTTATGCTTACTAGTGCTGACGTGCGCACAATAGGGTAAAGATTATGGGGGCTAGCAGGCAGACAGAAGGGAAGGAGTGAAGTTATATACCGTCGTTTCCGGAGTATTAACCGCACTTAAAACACTCGTAATTCACCCCGAAAAGTCAGTGTGGTTTAGGGTGCGTTTGGTTGGTACGATCTAGAACAGGATCAAACAGCTGGTGCACATGGAACAGCCTCATGCCAAAGTCAGTGTGGTTTAGGGTGCGTTTGGTTGGTACGATCTAGAACAGGATCAAACAGCTGGTGCACATGGAACAGCCTCATGCCAAAGTCAGTGTGGTTTAGGGTGCGTTTGGTTGGTACGATCTAGAACAGGATCAAACAGCTGGTGCACATGGAACAGCCTCATGCCAAAGTCAGTGTGGTTTAGGGTGCGTTTGGTTGGTACGATCTAGAACAGGATCAAACAGCTAGTGCACATGGAACAGCCTCATGCCAAAGTCAGTGTGGTTTAGGGTGCGTTTGGTTGGTACGATCTAGAACAGGATCAAACAGCTGGTGCACATGGAGCAGCCTCATGCCAACCAAACGGTACTCCAGAAACAGAGCATATTTTGTGAAAAATATGCCAAACTTGGTTCACTCTTCAAAATGTGTATGGGTCACTGTGTACTGTACGACGAGTCCAACCCAAAAGGGTATGCACGTGATCATTTGGGACCGAAATTGATGTTTCCGCCAGGTTTCACTGTGAAAAAGTGAAACTGCTCGGTCTGCTCCGGCCTCGAGGCCGGAGCAAGCAGAGCACGCGAAAAGGGCCCTTATGGTGATTTTCAACAAAATTCAGCTGATGGCATTTTCAGGTTGCCAGTGATTGTAGAAATCGAATAAAAAAAATTGACTCAATTTGGCCAACTCTAATCAAAGTTACGGCTCCTGCCGTGGGCTCGTTTTTTACGGAAAATGCGGACATGTAGATAAGGGGGGTAAGAAACTCCTAGACATTCAGCCAGAGGAGACTGGTTGCAATAGCCATGGAGAATATCTCAGCCAAAGTACAGCATGTGTACACAGTTACAGTCAAAAGACAAAATTGAAAGAACAACCTGTTGAAATCTTTGTTATGTACACAGTAACTAGGGAGTCATCCACCATGGAGTACTACGCAAGAAGCGGACCCAGAATGTGGCTTTTGGCAAATAGTTGCAACGGAAGTTACAGTAACAGCAACAAACATTGTTCCCCAAGCACCAGGTGACCGGGTTCATATGCACTCTCTTCTCAGTTTCAAGGCGAGAGCTGACTAGAAGCAGCGGGGGCAGGGCAGAGAGTGTCTTGATGCTCCACAGCAACAAACGGCCGTATCTCCTTGTGCAAATACTCCTGGCGTGCTTGCGACAAGCTGCGGAAAGTAGACTCCGCTATAGCTCTCCATCCCTCTGACTTACACAGTGCCACAAATTCTGCATGGACTTCTTTGTATGTCTGGTGAGCTGGCAAGAAAACAGGAGGTACATCATCACGGCCGCGAAGAGGGGCTGGGTGTGGGATACCATAGACATCAGCGTGTCGCTTGATGAAGTCAAGGCAATTCTTGACATCAGCAAATTCCAGTGCATTGGGCGGCCTCCGCCCACGGTTACCATGTACTCTTGCTGTGACACCATGCTCATGGAGGTGCTTTCTCAAGTTCTTTAGCCGCTTCTCACTGATGTCGTACAAAGTCCTGAATGCAGCAACACAAATTTCAACTCCCTGGAATGAATAGCGAAAGCGCTGTCGCTGTCTCTTCTCTCCTGGCTTGTGGGACAAAGCAATTTCGTGTCGACCTGACTCGAGCAGTCCCAGTATAATCAGGTCACTCTCAGGTCGCTCGAGCTCCTTCATATTCAGCACATTCACTTCAACATCTGCCTCGTCAAACTTCCTAAAACAATTCAGGCTGCATCCGCACGAATAATTGCGATTGTGTTCAGCCGCTTCACCAGTCTGCATGGCTTCAGAGGGGCTACTGCTACTAGAAGTTGCCTGTGGAGCGGCGTGCGAGCTGTCCAAAGACATGAAGTCCATTGCTGCACTAGCTGTGTCGATTGTCGCAGCAAGGAAATGTTCTCGTTCGTCATCGCTGCTGTCAGAACTATCTTCACTTTCGCTCCCTGCGCCATCACTCGCACACTCGTCATCGCCATAAAACTCAGCTTCATCTTCTCTGAGAAGAAGATCCAGCGCAGCATCAACAGTGAAGCAGGTTCTCCGGCTCATGTTCAACTCGAGCATCCACTGATCCAGCTAGTGCAAGAAGAGCTAGAGAAGGGAACGGCAAGTGAAGCGCAACAAGAAAGAAGTACAATTGCCGTGCCAGCAGCTAGCTGCCCAAGCGCGCGCGTGCGAACCCACGAAATCAAAATCGCTGAAACTTTGGCTTCCGTAGCTCAATTTCATCGCGGTAACGCGCCCTTACACTACAATGGTCAAATGACATAATGAATGGTGATGATATACAGGGTTGATGTCTGGATTTCGTGACAAAAAACTGGGTGCCGCTTATACTCTAGTGCGGCTCATACTCTGGATAGTACGGTACCAATTGTTTTGGCAATGTTCTACTGTTTCTGCAGGTGTTGGGTTGCTAAGCGTCACCTGGAGGCGGCCATGGCTCAGCGCTGTGACCGCGCCGAGTTCCTGTTGAGCTGGCAACCGTACTTTCTCTTTGAAAGTGCGCCGGACGAGGGTATGCCGTTCGTCGAGTGGATGCGCAATGTGGCCGGCGAAGAAGCGGCGGGCAAGGCTCAGCGGCGCGAGGGAACGCTCTTCGAACTCTGCGATGAAATGGTAGGTTGACTACTGCACATGGAGTGCTAAAGGGGCACTCCGGCTTCATTTTTGATGAAGAGTTTTCGATGCCAAAACGAAGGTGATTGAAAGAGAAGACCTGTTCACCAAGAATGAGCGTCAAGAAATGATTGAGCCGAGCATGCAGACGACTTTTGAATTTTCCCAATCGAGCCCTCGAAATTTGTTTTCCTGCTCGACTTGATCGCTTGTGGACATTCATTCTTGGTGAAGAGGTCTTTTCTTTCACCTACCTGTACCTTTGTGTTGGCATGGAAAATCGACATTGAAAATGGAGCCGAGGTGCTACTTTATAATGTGTGTCTATCATAATTTATTTTGACCACAGTACACCATGCTATGTCTGTGATTTGACCTTGGACAAAGAGATTCAGCGAATGCCATCATAATTACTTCCTCCGACTTATTGAAATGTGCGGTTCAGTTTCAAGTTGTAGTACAGCACAAAGACAGATTGTGTGTTCACAATATTTTGTACAGCGACAGCTATCATCACATTGAGAGGAAAATTAGTCGCTCTCATCTGGCGAGGAGTCTGTGGATTCAGCGGTTTCCTCGCTTGGTGCTGCAATTCTGGCGGCCATTTCATCGCGGACTTTCTCAGCGCTCGTCACAAGTCGCTTTGGAAATCTCAGGTCGTGGCGATTCGCAGCAGATTTCGTCTTCGAGCTCGCCCGTGCTCCGGTGTGGTGTGAATACGTGTTGTCACCGCGGCTCTTGATGATGCCTTTGAAAGATGCGAAGAGACATCTCCACACACTCTCCATCCGCTCCGCAGGGTACTCAGACCAACATTTCTTCACAGCCTCCATCAAATCGGCGACATTCTCCTTTGTGACGAGCCCAGTGTCGCACTGCAAGCTGGCAAAGAACACCAGGTCATTGCAATTTAGGTCGGGCAATTGAGGCGGCTGTGTAACAACAACGATGTTGAATCCTTTCTTTTTCCCTTGCAATGACCAGTGCTTCAGGTTTGCTCTTGCAGTGTGGGGTTGCGCGCCGTTGTGCCTGAGGCCAGCCACAGGTTTCCTGAGTTACGGTAAAACCACCATAGCTTCTGACGCATCGAGTCAAACACGCCGTCTTTGCTGAGCATGACATGCCGTTACTCCTGTGCATTCGCAGTCACTGGCTGGAGAATGTCAGTTTCGCCAGCTACCGTACCCGTCCGTGAGTCGGATCGCTTCGCTTTGCGCTGCATTATCTACTGGACGACGCGCTCGCTCAAGTTTTGGCCAGGAAACTTCACCAACAAGCGCTGCATCCCACCAGGAGGCAGCCTGCTACTGCCTTTGGCGATCTTGTTGCATTCGCTGATGATTTTCCATCAATTCGGAGTGGAAACATCAGCGCCACGCTTCTGAACAGACTTAGGTGTTGCGGGAGGTGTACTCACGCCGTATAATTTGCAGCAACATGCTTCAAACGCCTCCGCGATTGCTTCTCCTTGCTCTTTTGGTTTGCTATTTTTCTCCAAATTAACCTCCGACCAACCGCAATAGGCGAAGACTCATGACAACAGCGCTGCCTTTCTGGATCCTGTATCTGTATGGATCCAAACTCACTTGGGTGGTTTTCTTCACGGCATGGTGACGCATTGGCCAGTCGTGACTAGACTGGGCCCTCCCGGTCAGGGACCCACTCCTGGTACAGAAACAGTATACACCTGCATGCTTCACAAGGGGCCTACCCACCACACACACTGTACTTCGCTGTGGGCAGAGCGGACCCAAAAGTCGTAATGTGTCGTTTACCAGGCTAAGAGGTTGATTTCTGATGGTTCACTTTCAAGCCCTATTCTGACCGTTGACCAGAAGGAGGTGTCAGAGACCTGTTTCAATGAGCTCGACATAGTGAGGACGATGGTCACCCCCTCTTGCTATTCGAGTACACAAACCTGCAATGAATTCCAGGAGACCCGTAACCCACTGACTACATGTTCTGGTAAAGCACAAGGTCTGCTCTTCTGGCTGCCTGGCTTTTCGCTGGTGCTGTTGGGCACCGTAGAATGAACAGGCTGGAATTTCACCAAGCACAGCGTACCAGTGTATACACGGTGACTCAACTGTGCATAGACTGTAGCACATGAACATAAGAATGGTCTACAGTCCATTCATTGGAAACTGGCCCGCTGGCTTTTGAAAGTCGGATTTGGGCCGAACTGAGGATCAAAAATCTGGGTTTTGGATCTGCTTCTCCATACAGTTTGCCATGGCATACCTGTCCTAATTTTGTAAAACCTGGCTGAATTTCTATTTCCCTGTTCTTGGACTTTTCTGGCCTCAAATGTGGCAAGGAGTAATTGCACGGGTCACACAACGCAGGATGTACTGTTGTTTTCACGATATCTACAACTATGTGAGAGAGACACCAAAAAGTGAGGGTGCCAGTTTCCAATGAATAGACTGTAGGCTTGGAGGCCGATCTCCGAGTTCTTCGGCGACCGACAGTGCTGTACGTGCGGTTTGTAATTGCCTATGAAGTTATGATGGTACTCCTGCATGAGCTATCGACGTAGACTAGATGATCTATTGAGTACTCTGGTGTTCGGTGCGGATAACACTTATAATAGTGCAATGTCCTGCCTATGTGTTGTGTGTTTGGCCCGGCTGGGCTACCGACGTGCAGGGTTTGAACTTGGATGCGGACAGGCGGCTGGGGAATACCGTGTACTCACATTGCCTTGTTGACTACGCTGGAAAGATCAGCCCTGCAGTACAGACTGAGCTGGTTGAAGTGCTCTTTGAGGGTAACCTGGCCAATGGAGAGCTCATCAGTGATATCAATTTCTTGTTGAGATGTGCAGAAAAGGTAGGATCTGTGCAAGTTCCTTTGAAGTTGTATAGGATTTGTAGAAGAACAATATTTTCCTGACTCGCACACTCTCTCTCTGTCTCTCTCTCTCTCTCTCTCTCTCTCTCTCTCTCTCTTTCCCCCCCTCTCTCTCTCTCTCTCTCTCTCTCTCTCTCACACACGCACACTTACTCTCACTCGCTCACTCGGCCTCAAGCGAAGGTCCTTGGTGAAGGTCCTTGGTTCGAGTCCTGGTGGTACCAGTCAATTTTTTCTTCAGACTTTTCCCTTTTCCTTTCCCTCAACTAGTGAATCTATTCACATTAGTAATACATCTCGCTTGATTGTAGTTTGCACCCCTTCCTATCCTTTGACGTTTAGTGTAAAAGCGGTGCAACTTACATGTATCTGGGAAAATGCTGTGCACGTCTATGTTTCTAGGCGAATAGAATTTAGCATGACACGAGCCAGTACGTGAAATAGAATGGTGAAAATGGCGCATTTCAGGTTAGTTTTAGGTTGTAACGGAGTAGGCATTTCCCAAATCGGCCGGCCGAAAATTTCGCCGAAAACTGTGGTTTTGAAGAAATCACCGATCCTTTGGCCGAATATGCATTTTTCGCACTGAATTCGCCGAAAATCGATGTTTTTGTGCCTCAGCAGTATGCAAATACAATCCCTGTAACCATAATGCTGCGAAAGGTGACTCTGACGTTAGGCATTAACGAAAACTGGTGAACAGGAAAAGACGACGAAATCAATGGCTATGAAGAAATAGACTCAGATGGAGAGCCATGGTTTAATTTATACAAAAGAGAAAGACCGAGGAACTTCCCTTCCTTATGCTATTTCTATAACTTAGAACCTTTCAAGTTGGAAGGCTGTTGGAGTGCGCATCCAAGATGTGCTAGAGCTGTTAGCCAGTTGGTTGTAGAACGTCAGTACCGTCGGTCAGTGTCGTGCAATGTTATCGCATGAGCTGATTGTGTGTTTAAAAGTAACTGGTGGTGTTAGTGGACAGTAGAGCGTAACTTGTAGTTCCTCGGTCTTTCTCTTTTGTATATGAAGAAATATCCGATAATTGCGCCGAATTTGCGAATTTTGCCCTGAATTCCCCGAAAACCGATGTTTTAGTGCCTCTAAAGCGTGCATGTAGATGTACACTGTACTGCGAGCGGTGAATTCCAATACTGCTTTGAGCCGAATTCTGACTTTTGGGCTCATAATATGGCCGAAATTGGACATTCTCTTAGCCGATTAGGCGAAAAAACGGGCCGATTTGGGAAATGCCTATAACGGAGCCTCTGTTTGTGTTCTCTTTCTACTGGGCGTTGTTGTAGGTGAACATCGACAAGGAAGGTGCCTTGGCACACATGCAAAACGCCGAGATCCAGCAGCAAATCATTGCCGCGTACAAGCAGACCGTGCAAGAAATCGGCGTGCCCAAGCTGCCGTTCACCATCATGACGTCCAATCGAAATCCCGAGCTCAAGCTGGCCTTCTCCGGGGATATGCCGCCGTCCACCATGGCCGCGATTTTCGACAAGTTGCTGGACAGCAGCACGGAGACCTAAGGACTCAAATTCTCTTCTCGTGTGAGACTGTTGATAGGGATTGTGTTCTTTCTGTGGGCAGTCCGGCATTGCCCAGTCGTGCAGGCTACGGGCATCCACCGCGTTCAAGTTCCAGGCCCTCGACCCAGACGAATGATGCCATCACCTTCAAGCTGCCCTGACCAGGCAGAGGGGTGTTGGCGGATACCTCCGATCTGTGTGTACGAGGGTCTGAACGTGTGTGCCGTGTTTGTGCCAATCCTGCTCAGTGCCTTGCAGAGCAATGGCCGTTGCCCTCTACTTTCGGGTACTTTGATTTCCGCATTCCACGCTCCATTCATAGCACTTTGATTAGTCTGCCGTCTTATACTCGTTTTCTCTCACAATAGCGAAGAGGTCAATGCCACCACCGACCTGCTTGCCATGACATTTGCAGATGGGAGACACCTTGACTTAGCAATGCATGCAGATGCGAGCGGCGAACAAGTCGCTCCCTCTGTTCATATACGCGCCTTTATTCGTCCTTGAGGTGATTCAGTTTCTAGTCCGGTGCCTGTATTCAGTGGCACGAAGTATGCGTATTTGGGTTCTTTTCTCTATCAGTGTCTACCACACGCGATGCTGCCGATGTGCCATAAACTAGAAACCGGTGGTGTTCACTGCTCAGATACGTGACTGTACTAGACTGTAGCACCGCCGTCATGTGCCGCTTCTTACTTTGCGTTCGGTGTTGGCATGCGCACTGCGCCTTATTAGTCATTGCTTGGCAACTCGCGTCTGGTCTTGATTCTGATAAAATCCATTTCTTGCATATTGTGCGTGAAGGAAATAAAAAACAGCAAGTTGCTCTATAAGTTTAATGATGGCATTGCTACTGTGTGTGTGTGTGTGTGCATGTGTGTGTGTGTGTGTGTGTGTGTGTGCAATGGGCATAATACTTATAATCTACTTGTATCACCAGGCAACCAGATCCACCACTTGCCAGAAATCTAAAGTTGCATTTGCGTAACTTGAATCCGTTATAACACGGTTCCGGGCCTAACTCTAGCTACTGTTGTCGTTGCAGACACCCAATCCTGCTGTCTGGGACACTAGCATGCTACAATGTACTTTTATAAGCAGAAATTTTCGGTGATGTTTTAATTTCCGTAACTTCGATGCCGACAATTTTTACCGAAAATAAAACGCACCGAAAATTTCGGTACTACCGGTACTGTATACATGTAGTACTAGTAGACTTACCTGGAAAACGGGTTTTACCGAAAATTTCCCTCCGTCGATTTTGGAGAATACCGAAAATGTTACGCCACCGAAGTTTCCGCTTTTACATGCAGCATGTCCGACTAGAACTTCCGTGCGGATTCGTATGCTTTGGTCCTTTGGAAGTGCGCTGTGGTGTTCAGTGAAAGGCACTGGGCTGTTCACACTTGCACACGAGGGAAATGCTCATGCATTCGTTATTAGGGGTTTCCAGATTATGTTTGAATAATGGGGTGTTTTTGGATCTTTGGAATTTTTTCGAATTTTGCTGTTTTCCCGTGAATTTTCGCAAATTCGACAATTTTCCGGAAAATTTTGCCAAATTCTACCTTTTTTAGACCTCTTTTTGAGGTGTTTTGAAAATCTGGGGGACCAAAGTCCGGCAAAGGCACCAATCACGTGCCACGATGGGCCTGAAAAATGTCGACGTCAGTGCACGCGGCCTCTGATCTGAGCTCAGCACTGTCATGCATATATTACGTCATCGTTGCCATCGCAACGGGTAGATAATTCTCGGGTTTTGAGTGATTTTTTGAATATTTTTTAGAAATTTTTCGCATACCATCATTTTTGGATTTGGACCAGTATCTTGTATCTCGATAATACGCAATTTCTTGCGAATAATCTGGAAACCCTTATTCGTTATCAGGGTTTGAAGATTCATGCATGAGCTGTAGAAAGCCTTGCTTTTCAAGTACACTTCAACATACAGTACGTACAGTGGATATAACATACTTTTTCTCCTTTTGCATCGGATAGAAAGTACTTTTTGGAAGACACTGCAGTCTCACCCATCCTGTTATACAGTGTTTTACTTCGGATATACAGACGACCTTGTGTCTGTGGGGACTGCCCTAATAAAATATGAATAAAAATATAAAAATGTACAGAATTGGCTTGAAAAATCCAACCCCATGTACATACAGGTAGAGTCAAACTCTAGCTCTTGTCCAGACGCCCCAGATACGGGCACGTCTCTCTACCGGGCACCTTTAGCTTGAGTTCCTATGGCAAAAATGCTTCGAATTTGGGGGTTTGAACTTTTTTTTCATATGGGCAAGTGCATACTTGTCACTGCCAACCGATGTAAACTATGCATCTTCATCAATAGATCCTTTTTCTTATCCGCTGCACATGTGCAATACGTTCAAAATAGACTTCTTCAAAAACTGATATCATACATGGTAGATGAGTTATTCTGAGATACGGGCAAATCTGAGATATGGGCAAATCTGAGATATGGGCAAATCTGAGATACGGGCAAATCTGAGATATGGGCAAATCTGAGATACGGGCAAATCTGAGATATGGGCAAATCTGAGATACGGGCAGTGCCCGGTCCCAAGGTGCCCAGATAACAGACGTTCGAGTGTACATTTAGAATAGAGCCAGGTGATACGCAGCACTAGCACTACATACATTGTTCTGGGCACTCGAACGCTGCAATACTATACTCCAGGTTGGATTTCAATGGCCGGAACGGGAGAGTACCTGAGTGTGCCGATTTTAATGTCCCTTAAAGGCTTTGATGTGCGCTTTCGCCGTGTACCGAAGTTCCATTGTATACTGATACAGGTCCAGCGCATGTCTCTTCATTTGTTGGCAGAGAGAGAGAGAGAGAGAGAGAGAGAGAGAGAGAGAGAGAGAGAGAGAGAGAGAGAGAGAGAGAGAAAGTTACATTTATAAAGACAGGTATGTCTAACAAATGAGGACTGAGACCTCTACAACAGATGGAGAAAATGCACAGAATTTTTGTAATGAGATGAAAAGCAGAAATAATCAGAAATAATAAGAAAAGATTAAATGAAAGCCTTCTCACAACCCCGCCCAGCCTTGCGAACTGGGAATGGTGGATTAAGAACCCGGGTTCAACGCTCGAGCAAGCGCTCTCCACTCAAGGTGTTCACAGCAACTGATAGGAACTCAGAGGGGGAAATGATAGAGAGAGAGAGAGAGAGAGAGAGAGAGAGAGAGAGAGAGAGAGAGAGAGGGGGGGGGGGGGGAGATGATGCTGGACAAGCCATAGCCATCACAGGCGACTTTTACATTGTTTCATCTCTTATTCCATTTATAGAATAGTATCATATCAAGTAGGCATCTAATCAGTGTAAGATACTATGAGTAAGGAAGTCTAACAGATCGAGGACCACATGGTCCAACCAATCCAGGAAATCTGCGAATTGTAGCACAGACATCTTGCTTACACAGTCATCTAGTTGCAGTTTGTAAGTATTCCCTTTCACAGTCGCAGATGCTAAACTTGCTTTCCCTGGATGTGGGTAAAAGAAACTTCATCGGAATGGCCCTCCCCCTGAAATCAAATCAGAGTGATTTGATCACCAACATTGTAGAGCGAAATAATCCAGTACAGGTCACCGGTGACATTCGAGATGGTTTCCGTGGCGCCCGTTCTCGTCTGCACACCGGTGAGGGTGTGCCGATCGTGATCAACTGTTAGATGAATGATGTCGCCGGTCTGCCAGGGCTGACTGAGGGCTGTTACTGCTTCAGTGTGATACGCCACTGTGCCGACGCCATACCAACCGAAACACGTTTCCCTGTTCTGCTGGTAATGTTCCAGGATAGGCTTGCTTGCTGAGCAGGCAGAGAGAAAGACGTTACCACGTTCGGTCTTGTCAATCCTCATCTTCAATGTACTGATACCAGTTTTGGTCCCCATAGGTTCCGTACATGCCGATGACCAGCAACTATTGACGATGTTTCTCGTTCTTAGGGAGTGACCATCATCACCGATCTTCACTTGATTGCCGCAGCGACTTCCATCAAACTTTGGAGGATCGGACACCAACAACGCACGAGGACTACCTTTCACG
>NC_088643.1:14241801-14279037 GCF_964019385.1 Sycon ciliatum | reverse complement strand
TGCCTATCTGTCTGTCTCTCTCCCTGTCTAACTGGCGCCTGCGTGTGTGCTGCTCCTCTGCTGCTGGACTATTGATTTGTACGGCTCGTACTTCGCAACTAACCTTTTGACCTGACCCATTGTGCACAGGACCTTGGCTGTGGAGGGGCGGCTCGGCCGCAAAAGGGGTGGAATGTTACGGGACTTGGGAAAGCCAAACTTTCACGCTTTTTATTTTTTTCTATTACAGATTTAGGTCAAAACTCGGGTGGAGAGCCAAGAATTAATTTATAAGACGAAAAGAGGACCAAAGAGCTACAAGTTACACTATAATTAATGTCCACTAACACCACCAGCTACTTAGTACTTAACAATCAGCTCATGCGATAACATTGCACGACACTGACCAACGGTACTGACGTTCTACACCTAACTGGCAATCAGCTCTAGTACATATCGGATGCTCACTCCAACAGCCTTCCAACGTGGAAGGTTGAAAATTATACTTGAAGTAGAACAAATATAAGGAGGGTAAGGTGAGCGCAACCAAGATAAGCACGAGCTGAAAGTGTTGTTCAATCCATATATACATTCATCAAACTTGTCGCCGGTGTCAGAATGTAAGCTAGGATTGTTGCAGATATGCCAGTATCTACATTTTTTTTATAAAAAACACAGCCCTACTAATAATCAGGCGAAGAGGACAACTGAAATGACACTGGACAACAAGACAAAGGGGAGTAGGGGCGATGTGCCGATGTGGTTGGCGAGGCTCATCCGACCGGAGGTCTCGGAATCATAGCCTACGACCAGGCGTCGATAGGAATGCAGCTAGGGAGGGAGGGAGATCAAGTGAGAAAGAGAGAGAGAGGGAGAGAGAGAGAGAGAGGGGGAGAGTAAGTTACATTTATAAAGACAGGTAAGTCTAACAAATGAGGACTGAGACCTCTACAACAGGGTTTTTACGCCTGAAAGCAGGTGCATGATTTAACAAGCAGGTTGTCAGTCTAGATTTTATGCGCAGATGGAGAGGGAGAGAGAGAGAGAGAGATAGAGAGAGAGAGAGAGAGAGAGAGAGAGAGAGAGAGAGAGAGAGAGAGAGAGAGAGAGAGAGAGAGAGAGAGAGAGAGAGATAGAGAGAGAGAGAGAGAGAGAGAGAGAGAGAGAGAGAGAGAGAGAGAGAGAGAATTGACAGTACTCAATCTGAGAACAGAGCTGTTCCATTCTTTGTTGACTCTTCATTGCAGCACAGAGGAAATGAGGCTGAATCTGATAGAAATTGCAAAATATAATTTTCCAAATCCAGATTTAAACCAAGCCCAAACGTAAAGTAATTGACAATAATGTACTTGAAGTGCATGTGCATGTAATTGTCTCAAAGGTGTAGCATTGGGAATAATTCTCATCATGATATAGGCCACTGCCAATAGAGATAATAATTGTACAATTTAGAGATTTGAATACCTTTGGGAATACAGAGGATAAAGAGAGAATGTGTTACATGCCAATCACCATGGACAGATTGCAGACGAAAGACAGTTCGATCTGTTGACACTTGTACATGTGTGTGCTTAGCAATTAAACTTTCGACACTCCTTCTTGTGGCTGCAAGAATATCCAGTGATGATATACGAATCACTCGCTGCCTCGAGCTTCCAGTCTTCCGTGCTGTTCGCACGTCTCAGATGCAGCGGGTGGTATATGCTGGCGGTACAGCCGCAAATGTCGGCGGCGTCCACTTCCGTGTCAATATGATGCACATAACTGAACATGTGCGTGGGAATGGTTTCATGCGTTGTGCTTAGCCGTTTGCAAGCCCAATGATTCGCACAGTTATCCTGGTGAGGGACATCCGGTTGCTTGGGCGCCAAGGGATGGAATCGGTCTTTGCAGTAATAATCGAATTCCAGCTCATGGAGAGTACGCACAAGCGGTAGTGTTCTTCCATCAGGGCCGTTGTATTCAGTTTCTGGTGCAGCAGTAGATTGAACGCATGACGCGTTGGTCTTTGCTGCTGGCATTGCTTGGGCGCTCTCTAGAAGATTGGCCCAGAATGGACTCAGCATAGCCATAACGACAATAATGACACGATGACTGCACTCCTCCTAAAAGACACATTTGCGTAGAAGATAGCACAACACAATTTTGCTGCTGAGATAAAGAATCAATTTGTAATGATTTTACGTGTGTGCACTGCAGTACACAAACTGCAGCTAGAGTGATGATGTTGAAGAAAATTGACCATTGGCGACATATTCAACACTTTACTACTGCATCAAATGCCTTGGAGTATTTCAATTTCCACTCCTTTTAAGGCCCATTATGCCAATGCCGATAACATCCTTTGCGCACATTGGTTGCAGTAATGTTAGGTTCAATTAATCGCAATTTCAGCAAGTGATTATTCACTGGATTTGTAATCAAATTATGGAATAATCTACATACCGGTGTCCCAATACATGCGCCGGTTATCCTCAAAAAGTAAAATTAAAAGTCTTGCCGAGTATTCTCCTAGGTGTCCTGGGTCTGTTAGCGACTTCCAGTCAGGTACTACTGTCACAGCTTGCGTGATATTCAGAACACCGATAAAACTTAAAGGCCCCATGCTCCCAACTGGAGTGTTCCAGCCTTCAGAGCAGGTCGATATTATCAGGTCCACAGATTGTTTGAAACTTCCAATTTTAAGGATTTTACTCAAATTTCTAACTACATGTATATATTTACAATGAGAACTATACGAGCCGTCAAAACAGCGGATCTTCTAACCATGTTTCTGCTTTCGGTGAGAGCTGAAGAGTTGGTGTTCCCGACACAGAGCGTTGCTTATTCACAGGACAAGCAGCTACAACATTCAACTCGCTTGAAGATATTTCTTTGTTTCGGGCGATTAGTCGAAAGTGAACTTTGGGAGACGATGAACTTGATGGTTTCCTCGAGAACATTGACTTTATATAGGCCATGATGTCCAGCTGTAAGCAGCAAGAATCCGGCGTGGATGAGTACGTGGGAAAAGGTGTATTTGGGCATTGGACAAATACACGTTAACTGTTCTAAGAAAAGGGGATTTCTAATTTTCGATTGTGCCTGTTACAATCAACGTGGTGCTGGAAACAATCAAGAAGTTGTCGCTCGCCAACTTTTGAAGAGGGTAGGTTTGTAAAGTAGCTATTAGCTATAAGTAGCTATACTTGGTGACGTTTGTGGCTAGCATGCGACTCAAATCAAGTAGATGCAAGTATTTCAAAAGAGGGGATGCTGGAGCCGCACACCGCACAGATATTCCGTCACATGAGAACCCGTGACCTGCCTTGCCCATCCATACTACTGGGTGATTCGATAGGACACTACGCGTCGATCAGACCACCCACCATTCACTTAGCAAGATGCCATGTTTCCACTCTTTGGGGGCCAGATCGTCAAACAGGGTGGAGGCTGTGGGCAAATTGAGTTCCAATTTATACCGCCCATTCGAGTGTATGTTCATCTTCATCCCGCGAGCAGATGTATACTCTCCAGGACACAAAAGTAACATGCATTGCATGATCACTATTGTGCATTGCTGGGACTCGAAATGGCTGCCATTATGTTAGTTTTTATTCCAGTGGATCACCTCAAATACATGACGTAAAGCACGGTCACCGTCACCAATTTCTGGGAGTACAAGTTAAATAAATACTAAAAGGAAACCGGCCTCTCTGATAGTCCTACCTACACCGATCTACTATCTATCTACGTATCTACCCACCTGCCACTAACCTTAATATATACCTATATTGTACACACAGGCCTATATCTGCATTCACAACCTCTGCCATTGCTGACTACCAAGTCGCATTACAGAAGTGCCACGTCAATCATGTACATGTACAGTCATGTATATACATGTACATCATCATAGTATGGATGCAGTCATAGAGTCGCACACACAACAAATACCAATACTAGTGCATGCCAAACCATCTTCGTGTCTGAAAGTGTGAAAGCTAAAGTGTGCTCGGAAAGCTATTGTAATGTATGTGTATTTCGAAGGACATCATCTTGCAGCTTGGTTGTGCCATAAACATACACCACTCTACAGGCAAGAGAAATACGTACCTCAAACCACCCACCTGTATGGTAGGGCATTCCACCATCACCTGGTTTTCTGGGTGGTGCGGAAACCAGCAGGGATTAAAAAAAACCTTTGCCTTATAAGCTCACAGCACTGAAACCGACATTAACGTATTGCAAACACGTCATTTTTAAAGCCCATCTGTTTTCCCCCTAATCCCCGGAGCACAGTTTTCATCTAAATAGGCTAGATTTTGTTGGTCGTTTTTGGCAAAGGGATAGATAAGATGTCGCCTGAGAAATGGGCACTTTATCTTCACATTACTTTTTACCACTCACTACCAAAACTACCATGGCACGTGATGACCTTCAACGCTTATCAGAATAGTATAAAGACGTACTGGTTACTGTGTCCTTTCTGGCGACCACGCCAGGATGTCCAGTGCCACTAACAGTTACATTCCGAACCCTGGTGTAAAGTGAACTTACATGTATACACGTACATATACAATGACTGATTGTACTCTGATGTACCCGCAGATAACGCAGAACACGTTCGACTGCACACAGAACTCGTTCTTAAAATAATTGTTGAAGAAGTGAATGCCTAGTTCTGATCATATCCAGTGTATGTGACAAATGTAATGGATGTATGCCTCGACACATTAGTCAGTAGCCATTACATGTTAGGAGATCATCACTGCCTAAACATGTAGACGTAGCTGAAATGTTCATTGTATTGTAGATGTCTCAGTTTGTAGTTTTGCGAGTGTTCCATGTGGGAGTGTTTGTTTGATGCGTTTAAACGCCAAGTAAAGTTCCCTGGTAAAAGCTGGATGTAGGGAGTGCTGCCATGTGTTTCACACCCTCATCACATCAACACATCAGTATTTCTTCATTCAAGTTCCAATCGCACCTTCACCACCCGTTAATGTTTTGAACAAGCACAACTTTCACTAACCAAATTGTCTTCTTCATGCACATTGCAGCAGTATCAGATTTGCTAATCCAGATCCCTCGTTAATTCATGAGAATCTCCGCAGAAGAAATTGTGCTGGATTATAAAGAGACTACTGCATTTGTAGTGGTGACGTCATGTCCGTGTATTGCTGGAGTTCAAGTACCTGTGTGTATTACTGTCCCAATCAGGTGTTGGCTGTGGCGTTAAAGCGTCTAGGTTATGAATAGCTTTATTGTGCCTTTACCACTCAAGCTGATTGCTGGCTGCTCGCTTTAATACTTCTTTCCACGCGATCTGGTTTATAGATCGATGTTCAGCATTGATATCTGAATTGCTATTCCTGTTGCTTGTGCTCGTAACTATTACTTGAGTCTGAAGTAAAGTTGTGTCGTATTGTGTGGTGAGGGTGCGGAATGGGTGACTGGACTCCTGTTATATTTTCGGGAACTGAGGATATTGGGATTGGAAATTGGAAATCCTGAGAGCATGGCTGGCCCTCTCCCCAATTATGATAGTGACATTTGGAGAGGCTCAGGGAAGGGATTAAAGAATCAGGCCTGCCTGATTGCAACGCTAGCAGTGAGACATTTTACTGTTGCCATCAAACCTGACAATCCTTACCGCATCGTGCACATCTAACAAGTTTTCCCATTTCTACCATCAACTCCAACACCTATTGCTAATCAACACACCTTCCTAGACTCTTTCTCTCCTTCTCTCTTTTCCATCTCTCTCTCTCTCTCTCTCGATCTCTCTCTCTCCCTATCTCTCTCCTCTTTCTCTCCCTCTTCCTCTGTGTGTGCGTGTATCTCTGTCGCTCTCTTTATCTTTCTCTCTCTTTCTCTATTCTCCTTCTCTTTCTCTCTGTGTGTATATCTCTCTCTAATCTCTAATCTCTATTATCTCTCCCTCTTTCTCTCTCTCTCTCAATCTCTCTCTCTCTATCTCTCTCTCTCTCTCTATCTCTCCCTCTCTCTCTTTCTCTCTCTCTCTCTATCTATCTATCTATCTACCTCTCTCGCTGTCTCTCTTTCTCCGCCTCTCTCTCTCTCTCTCTCTCTCTCTCTCTCTCTCTCTCTCTCTCTCTCTCTCTCTCTCTCTCTCTCTCTCTCCTTGCCTGTCTATCTCTCTCTGCCTGTCCATCTTTCTCTGCCTGGCTCTTTCTCTCTCGCTGTCTCCCTCTCTCTATCTACCAATCTATCTATCTATCTATACACGGAAAGTTGGGTGGGGTCCTCGAAAGAGCTATCTATCTATCTATCTCTCTCTCTCCGTCAGTCTCTTACTCTCTCTGCCTGGCTTTCTCTCTTTGCCTGTCTCTCTCTCTCTGTCTGTCTATCTCTTTCTATCAGTGTATCTTTCTCTATCTGTCTCCCTCTCCCTCTCCGCCTGTCTCTATCTCTCTCTGTCTCTGTCTCTCTCTGTCTGTCTATCTCTCGCCTGCATGTATGCTGCTCCTCTTCTGCTGTATTATTGATTTGTACGACTCGTAATTTGCAACTAACCTTTTGACTTGACCAATTGTGCACAGGACCTTGGCTATGGAGGGGCGGCTCGGCCGCAACAGGGGCTGCCATGTTACGGGATTTGGGAAAGCCAGTCTTTTACACTTGTTTTAATTTTATATATTAAATATTTAGGTTAGACTCGGGTGGAGGGTAAAGAATTAATTTATAAGACGAAAAGAGGACCAAAGAGCTACAAGTTACACTATAATGTCCACTAGCACCACCAGCTACTTAGTGCTTTACGATCAGCTCATGCGATAACAGTGCACGACACTGACCAACGGTACTGACGTTCTACACGTAACTGGCAATCAGCTCTAGTACATCTCGGATGCTCACTCCAATAGCCTTCCAAAGTGGAAGGTTGTAAATTATAGAAAAAATATAAGGAGGGGAAGGGGAGCGCAACCAAGTTAAGCACGAGCTGAAAGTGTTGTGCAATCCATATATAAATTTATCAAACTTGTCGCTGGTGTCAAAAAGTAAGCTACGATTTTTGCAGACATGCCAGTATGTACATGTAATTGACACTACTCAGAGAACAGAGCTGTTCCATTCTTTCTGTACTCATCAGCGAAGCACAGAGGAAATGAGGCTGAATCTGATAGAAATTGCAAAATATAATTTTCCAAATCCAGATTTAAACCAAGCCCAAACGTAAAGTAATTGACAATAATTTACTTGAAGTACATGTGCATGTAATTGTCTCGAAGGTGTAGCATTGGGAATAATTCTCATCATGATAATATGGGCCGCGATCAGCTAAAACATGTCTTTGGGGTTTCGTAAAAAAGTTGGGAAATGACGAAATGAAAAAAATGTTTTTTTGGAGCGCGTTCACTCTGCACTTCAGTCAAAATGATTCATGATGTGGCGATCATCTTCTCAAATTTTGTTCAAACACTTGTTTGGCGTTCTACTTCAAGTAGCTGGTGAGCAAAGACTGACAATGTCGGCATCTAGTGATACTAGAGCAGCTCGCAGGGACAGACGATCGCTGTGCATGGCCCAGGTTTGTTCAGGTGTCTGCAAGTCCGTGGCGGCGGGTCTGCAGAGCGACGCTGACAATTTGTTGGGATCTCATTGATGTTGATGTCGACAGCGAAGCTGAATCGTCCCCGTCGTCTCCAGTAGCGAAGAGGCACAAGTTGTGGGCTAGTACATAATCATTTAGGCGGCGAACCGGCTGCCTTACGACGTTACTTGCGTTCAGCTCTCATGAGGCGTCTGACGCAGTCTCGGAAACGCAGGCGACGATCGAAAGTGTCACTGCCAGAATCGAAAGAGTATGCAAGTGCAACGCCGCCCAGCGCATCGTGTTGCTTTCCAGGAAGAACTTGGGCAATGCCTTTGAACTGATGTCGTTGACATGCTCAAGTCGGTGTCAACATCTTTGGTTCCGTTGTATTGTGCTCCGCCACAAAAGCCACTAAGTAATAGTTTGTCTCTTTGTGTCAGACTGTGCGAAAACTGTCATTTTCTATTTCAAAGTACATATTTTGAAAGCGGTGTTTGGGGCACTTGTACTTTTCTGCCCTGTATCACCTTCAAGAGGTCAAGTAAGGTTCCAAGAACTGTTTTCTGGAGGAAAACAAAATTTGAAAATTTTCACCCTAAGACATGTTTTAGCTGGTTGTGGCCCTTTATAGGCCACTGCCAATATTAATAATAATTGTACAATTTAGAGATTTCAATACTTTTGGGAATACAGAGGATAAAGAGAGAATGTATTACATGCCAATCACCATGGACAGATTGCAGACGAAAGACAGTTCGATCTGTTGACACTTGTACATGTATATGCTTAGCAATTAAACTTTCGACACTCCTTCTTGTGGCTGCAAGAATATCCAGTGATGATAAACGAATCACTGGCTGCCTGGAGCTTCCAGTGTTCCGTGCTGTTCGCACGTCTCAGATGCAGCGGGTGGTATATGCTGGCGGTACAGCCGCAAATGTCGGCGGCGTCCACTTCCGTGTCAATACGGTGCACATAACTGAACATGTGCGTGGGAATGGTTTCATGCGTTGTGGTAAGCCGTTTGCACGCCCAATGATTCACACATTTATCCTGGTGAGGGACATCCGGTTGCTTGGGCGCAAAGGGATGGTTTTGGTCGTTGCAGTAATAATCGAATTCCAGCTCATGGAGAGTACGTACAAGCGGTAGTGTTCTTCCATCAGGGCCGTTGTATTCAGTTTCTGGTGCAGCAGTAGATTGAACGCATGACGAGTTGGCCTTTGCTGCTGGCATTGCTTGGGCGCTCTCTAGACGATTGGCCCAGAATGGACACAGCATAGCCATAATGACAATGACGACACGATGACTGCACTCCTCCTATAAGACACATTTGCGTGGAAGATAGCACAACACAATTTGTCTGCTGAGATAAAAAATCAATTTGTAATGATATTACATGTGTACATTGTAGTACACAAACTGTAGCTAGAGTGATGATGTTGAACAGCACTAAAAGGCCCCATACTCCCCACCTGAATGTTTCAGCCTTCAAGGCAGGTTGATATAATCAGGTCCACAGATTGTTTAAGCCTTTAAATTTTAAAGATTTTATTCAAATTTCTCACAATACGAGCCGTAAAACAGAAGATCCTCTTACCATGTTTCTGCTTTCGGTGAGAGCTGAATGGTTGGTGTTCCCGACACAGGGCGTTGCTTATTCACAGGACAAGCAGCTACAACTTTCAACTCGCCTGATATTCTCTTTGCTTCGGGCGACTGGTCCGTCGAAAGTGAACTTATGGAGAAGATGAACTTGATGGTTTCGTCGAGAACATTGACTTTATATAGGCCATGATGTCCAGCTGTAAGCAGCAAGAATCCGGCGTGGATGAGTACGTCGGAAATGGTGTATTGGGGCATTGGACAAATGCACGTTAACTGTTCTAAGAAAAGGGGATTTCTAATTTTCGATTGTGCCTGTTCCAAGCAACTTGGTGCTGGTAACAATCAAAACGTTGTCGCTCTCCAACTTTTGAAGAGGGTAGGTTTGTAAAGTAGCTTGCCTGGTGGAGTTTGCGGCTGGCATGCGACTTAAATCAAGCAGATGTAAGTTCCTCAAAAGGGGGATGCTGGAGTTGCTCACCACACAGATATTCCGTCACATGATAACCCCTGACGTGCTTTGCCCATCGATATTACCGGGTGATTCGATAGGACACTACGCTTCGATAAGACCACCCACCATTCACTTAGCAAGATGCCATGTTTCCACTTTTTGTGGGGCTGGTTGCATAAAGCAATTGGCCAGATCGTCAAACAAGTTGGGGTTTGTGGGCAAAACTAACGTGGATTGTGTTCGACGTGCCCATGCCAGTGTGTGTTCCTCTTCAGCCCATCATTGCATCAAAAGAAGCATACATGTACGCCTCAAGACACAAATGCGACATGCATTTCAGTGGTCATTGCTGTGCAATACGGGGACACGAATTACGGCCATGTGTTAGTATTCCATTGGATCATCAAAAAAAAAAAAAACAATCAGCTCGTTGGAAAAGGTGTATTGGGGCATTGGACAAATGCACGTTAACTGTTCTAAGAAAAGGGATTTCTAAATTTCGATTGCGCCTGTTAAAAGCAACGTGTTGCTGGAAACAATCAAGAAGTTGTCGCTCGCCAACTTTTGAAGAGGGTATGTTTGTAAAGTAGCTATTAGCTATGAGTAGCTATTCTTGGTGACGTTTGTGGCTAGCATGCGACTCAAATCAAGCAGATGCAAGTGTTTCAAAAGAGGGAATGCTGGAGCTACACACCGCACAGATATTCCGTCACATGAGAACCCGTGACCTGCCTTGCACATCCATACTACTGGGTGATTAGATAGCACACTACACGTAGATCAGACCACCCACCATTCACTTAGCAAGATGCCATGTTTCCACTCTTTGGGGGCCAGATCGTCAAACAGGGTGGAGGCTGTGGGCAAATTGAGTTCCAATTTATAGCGCCCATTCGAGTGTATGTTCATCTTCATCCCGCGAGCAGATGTATACTCTCCAGGACACAAAAGTAACATGCATTGCATGATCACTATTGTGCATTGCTAGGACTCGAAATGACTGCCATTATGTTAGTTTGTATTCCAGTGGATCACCTCAAATACAATGACGTAAAGCACGGTCACCGTCACTAATTTCTGCGAGTACACGTTAAATTGATACTAAATGGAAACCGGCCTCTCTGATAGTCCTACCTACACCAATCTACTATCTATCTACGTATCTGCCCACCTACCACTAACCTTAATATATACGTACATTGTACACACAGGCCTATATCTGCATTCACAACCTCTGGCATTGCTGACTACCAAGTCGCATTACAGAAGTGTCACGTCAATCATGTACATGTACAGTCATGTATATACATGTACATCATCATAGTATGGATGCAGTCATAGAGTCGCACACACAACACATACCAATACTAGTGCATGCCAAACAATCTTCGTGTCTGAAAGTCTGCTCGGAAAGCTATAGTATTGTAATGTATGTGTATTTCGAAGGACAGCATCTTGCAGCTTGGTTGTGCCATAAACATACACCACTCTACAGGCAAGAGAAATACGTACCTCAAACCACCCACCTGTATGGTAGGGCATTCCACCAGCACCTGTTGCTCTGGGTGGTGCGGAAACCAGCAGGGATTAAAAAAAACCTTTGCCTTATAAGCTTACAGCACTGAAACCGACATTAACGTATTGCAAACACGTCGTTTATACAGCCCATCTGTTTTCCCCCTAATCTCCGGAGCACAATTTTTATCTATTAAAATACGCTAGATTTTGCTAGTTGTAAGTTGCAAAGGGATAGATAAGATTTCGCCTGAGAAATCGGCACTTTATCTTCACATTACTCTTTTCCACTCACTACCAAAACTACCATGGCACGTGATGACCTTCAACGCTTATCAGAATACTATACACGACGTACTGGTTACTGTGTCCTTTCTGGCGACCACGCCAGGATGTCCAGTGCCACAAATAGTTACATTCCGAACCCTCATGTAAAGTGAACTTACATGCATACAATGCTATTTCAAATTTGGACTTCACGGAGAATTTCACAAAGTGTTAGGAAATTAGAGGCCACATGCCACGTACTGCTCTTACTGTGAGTTGCCAGTATGATGCAAGGCAGACATGGATTGATCGAAGAAGGATAGATTTACCATCACTGTGGATAAGAGTCATACTGTAGCTCAGTTGGTTAGAGCATTGCTGGCGAATAGCAAGGTCCCTGGTTCGAGTCCCGGTGGTGTGACTGATGATTTTTTCTTTCTTTCATATCTGGCTTGCAAGTGTTGAGTTTCGGAGAGAAAAGAGCAGTACGTGGCATGTGGCCTCTAATTTCCTTACATGTATACACGTACATATACAATGACTAATTGTACTCTGATGTACGCGCAGATAACGCAGAGCACGTTCGACTACACACAGATCTCGTTCCTAAAATTATTATTGTTGAAGAAGTGAACGCGTACTTCTGATCATATCCAGTGTAGGTGACAAATGTAATGGATGTATGCCTCGACACATTAGTCAGTAGCCATTACATATTAGGAGATCATCACTGCCTAAAAATGTAGACGAAGCTGAAATGTACACTGTATTGTAGATGGCTCAGTTTGTAGTTTTCCGAGTGTTCCATGTGGGAGTGTTTGTTTGATGCGTTTAAACACCGAGTATAGTTCCCTGTTAAAAGCTGGATGTAGGGAGTGCTGCCATGCGTTTCACACCCTCATCACACCAATACATCAATATTTCTTCATTCAAGTTCCAATCGCACCTTCACCACCCGTTAATGTTTTGAACAAGCACAACTTTCACTAACCAAATTGTCTTCTTCATGCACATTGCAGCAGTATCAGATTTGCTAATCCAGATCCCTCGCTAATTCATGAGAATCTCCGCAGAAGAAATTGTGCTGGATTAAAAAGAGACTACTGCATTTGTAGTGGTGACGTCATATCCGTGTATTGCTGGAGTACTTGTGTGTATTTCTGCCCCAATCAGGTGTTGGCTGTGGCGTTAAAGCGTCTAGGTTATGAATAGCTTTATTGTGCCTTTACCACTCAAGCTCAGTGCTGGCTGCTCGCTTACTATGGGCCTCAAAGGGCTAACACTTCTTTCCACGCGATCTGGTTTATAGCTCGCTGTTCAGCATTGATTTCTGAATTGCTATTCCTGTTGCTTGTGCTCGTAACTTGAGTATGAAGTAAAGCTGTGTCGTATTGTGTGGTGAGGGTGCGAAATGGGTGACTGAACGCCTGTTATATTTCCGGGAACTGAGGATATTGGGATTGGAGATTGGAAATCCTGAGACCATGGCTGGTCCCCTCCCTGATTATGACTGTGACATTTGGAGAGGCTCAGGAAAGGGATTAAAGCACCAGGCATGCCTGATTGCAACGCTAGCAGTGAGACATCTTACTGTTGCCATCAAACCTGACAATCCTTACCGTATCGTGCACATCTAGCCAGTTTTCCCATTTCTACCATCAACTCCAACACCTATTGCTAATCAACACACCTTCCTAGACTCTTTCTCTCCTTCTCTCTCTTCCATATCTCTCTCTCTCCATCTCTCTCTCTCTCCCTATCTCTCTCTCTTTTTCTCCATCTTTCTCTCTATGTGTATCTATCTATCTCTAATCTCTATTATCTCTCTCTCCTTCTTTCTCTCTCTCTCTCTCTCTCTCCCTCTCTCTCTCTCCCTCTCTCTCTCTTTCTCTCTCTCTATCTATCTATCTATCTACCTCTCTCGCTGTCTCTCTTTCCCCGCCTCTCTCTCTCTCTCTCTACTTGCCTGTCTATCTCTCTCTGCCTGTCCATCTTTCTCGGCCTGGCTCTTTCTCTCTCGCTTTCTCCCTCTCTCTATCTATCTATCAATCGATCTATCTACACACGGAAAGTTGGGTGACGGTGTGGTCCTCGAAAGAGCTATCTATCTATCTATCTATCTATCCATCTATCTCTCTCTTCGCCTCTCTCTCTCTCTCTTCCTGTCTCTTACTCTCTCTCTCTGCCTGTCTATCTCTCCTTACCTGTCTCTCTCTCTCTCTCTCTCTCTCTCTCTCTCTCTCTGTATCTGTCTTTCTCTCTCTCTATCAGTGTATCTGTCTCTATCTCTCTCACTCTCCCTCTCCGCCTGTCTCTATCTCTCTCTGTCTCTGTCTCTCTCTGTCTGGCTATCTCTCGCCTGCGTGTATGCTGCTCCCCTTCTGATGTACTATTGATTTGTACGACTCGTAATTCGCAACTAACCTTTTGACTTGACCAATTGTGCACAGGCCCTTGGCTGTGGAGGGGCGGCTCGGCCGAAACAGGGGCTGCCATGTTACGGGATTTGGGAAAGCCAGTCTTTTACACTTGTTTTAATTTTATCTATTATATATTTAGGTTAGACTCGGGTGGAGGGTAAAGAATTAATTCATAAGACGAAAAGAGGACCAAAGAGCTACAAGTTACACTATATTGTCCGCTAACACCACCAGCTACTTAGTACTTGAGAATCAGCTCATGCGATAACATTGCACGACACTGACCAGCGGTACTGACGTTCTACACCTAACTGGCAATCATCCCTAGTACATATCGGATGCTCACTCCAATAGCCTTCCAACGTGGATGGTTGTAAATTATAGAAAAAATATAAGGAGGGGAAGGTGAGCGCAACCAAGTTAAGCACGAGCTGAAAGTGTTGTGCCATCCATACATATATTCATCAAACTAGTCGCTGGTGTCAAAAAGTCAGCTACGATTTTTGCAGATATGCCAGTATGTACATGTAATTGACAGTACTCAGAGAACAGAGCTGTTCCATTCTTTCTTTACTCATCAGCGCAGCACAGAGGAAATGAGGCTGAACCTGAGAGAAATTGCAAAATATAATTTTCCAAAGCCAGATTTAAACCAAGCCCAAACGTAAAGTAATTGACAATAATGTACTTGAAGTACATGTGCATGTAATTGTCTCGAAGGTGTAGCATTCGGAATTATTCTCATCATGATATAGGCCACTGCCGAATTAGATAATAATTGTACAATTTAGAGATTTCAATACTTTTGGGAATACAGAGGATAAAGAGAGAATGTATTACATGCCAATCACCATGGACAGATTGCAGACGAAAGACAGTTCGATCTGTTGACACTTGTACATGTATATGCTTAGCAATTAAACTTTCGACACTCCTTCTTGTGGCTGCAAGAATATCCAGTGATGATAAACGAATCGCTCGCTGCCTCGAGCTTCCAGTCTTCCGTGCTGTTCGCACGTCTCAGATGCAGCGGGTGGTATATGCTGGCGGTACAGCCGCAAATGTCGGCGGCGTCCACTTCCGTGTCAATACGGTGCACATAACTGAACATGTGCGTGGGAATGGTTTCATGCGTTGTGCTAAGCCGTTTGCACGCCCAATGATTCACACATTTATCCTGGTGAGGGACATCCGGTTGCTTGGGCGCAAAGGGATGGTTTTGGTCGTTGCAGTAATAATCGAATTCCAGCTCATGGAGAGTACGTACAAGCGGTAGTGTTCTTCCATCAGGGCCGTTGTATTCAGTTTCTGGTGCAGCAGTAGATTGAACGCATGACGAGTTGGCCTTTGCTGCTGGCATTGCTTGGGCGGTCTCTAGAAGATTGGCCCAGAATGGACTCAGCATAGCCATAACGACAATAACGACACGATGACTGCACTCCTCCTATAAGACACATTTGCGTGGAAGATAGCACAACACAATTTGTCTGCTGAGATAAAGAATCAATTTGCAAATGATATTACATGCATGCACTGCAGTACACAAACTGCAGCTAGAGTGATGATGTTGAAGCAAATTGACCAATACCAATACCAGCGCCGGGTATGCTCAAAAAGTAAAATTAAAAGCCTTGCGGGTATTCTCCTAGGTGTCCTGGGTCTGTTAGCGACTTCCAGTCAGGTACATGTACTACTGTCACAGCTTGGGTGATATTCAGAACACCGATAAAACTTAAAGGCCCCATGCTCCCAAATGGAGTGTTCCAGCCTTCAGAGCAGGTCGATATTATCAGGTCCACAGATTGTTTGAACCTTCCAATTTTAAGGATTCTACTCAAATTTCTAACTACATGTATATATTTACAATGAGAACTATACGAGCCGTCAAAACAGCGGATCTTCTTACCATGTTTCTGCTTTCGGTGAGAGCTGAAGAGTTGGTGTTCCCGACACAGAGCGTTGCTTATTCACAGGACAAGCAGCTACAACATTCAACTCGCTTGAAGATATTTCTTTGTTTCGGGCGATTAGTCGAAAGTGAACTTTGGGAGACGATGAACTTGATGGTTTCCTCGAGAACATTGACTTTATATAGGCCATGATGTCCAGCTGTAAGCAGCAAGAATCCGGCGTGGATGAGTACGTGGGAAAAGGTGTATTTGGGCATTGGACAAATACACGTTAACTGTTCTAAGAAAAGGGGATTTCTAATTTTCGATTGTGCCTGTTACAATCAACGTGGTGCTGGAAACAATCAAGAAGTTGTCGCTCGCCAACTTTTGAAGAGGGTAGGTTTGTAAAGTAGCTATTAGCTATAAGTAGCTATACTTGGTGACGTTTGTGGCTAGCATGCGACTCAAATCAAGCAGATGCAAGTATTTCAAAAGAGGGGATGCTGGAGCCGCACACCGCACAGATATTCCGTCACATGAGAACCCGTGACCTGCCTTGCCCATCCATACTACTGGGTGATTCGATAGGACACTACGCGTCGATCAGACCACCCACCATTCACTTAGCAAGATGCCATGTTTCCACTCTTTGGGGGCCAGATCGTCAAACAGGGTGGAGGCTGTGGGCAAATTGAGTTCCAATTTATACCGCCCATTCGAGTGTATGTTCATCTTCATCCCGCGAGCAGATGTATACTCTCCAGGACACAAAAGTAACATGCATTGCATGATCACTATTGTGCATTGCTGGGACTCGAAATGGCTGCCATTATGTTAGTTTTTATTCCAGTGGATCACCTCAAATACATGACGTAAAGCACGGTCACCGTCACCAATTTCTGGGAGTACACGTTAAATAAATACTAAATGGAAACCGGCCTCTCTGATAGTCCTACCTACACCGATCTACTATCTATCTACGTATCTACCCACCTGCCACTAACCTTAATATGTATCTATTATTGCACGATTAAAGAGGTCTATATATGAAATATAGAACGAGTAAAAGACCGAGGTCCCCCGAGGTCTTTTACGAGGTCTATATTTCATATATTGACCGATTAGGAGGGCAATAATAGATTTATCACGACATAGCATACCTAAAACTGTTTTTGCTTTGCTATAGGAAGAAAGGAATACTATTGTAATAGTATAATAGTATGTACATTATGCCGTTTACATTGGACATTACTTCTGTGTAAACCGAAGTTTTCAGTTGTCTCTTGTAGTATGTTCCCCAAGTTCATTGACTGAGAATCTGACAGTTTGGGTTCAAATCCCAGCATTTGGCTTCAGATTTTTCTTCTTTCAGTTCTGATTTTTTTCTAAATAGAGGAAAAAGTTCCAAGTCCTCAGGCTAAGTGGTCAATAATAAGTGGTCAATATAAGCGGTCAATATATGCTGATATTTGACCGCTTAGAGATCACAAGTTTCTGTGGGGGTCAATAATAAGAGAGTGATAAATACCTATATTGTACACACAGGCCTATATCTGCATTCACAACCTCTGCCATTGCTGACTACCAAGTCCCATTACAGAAGTGTCACGTCAATCATGTACATGTACAGTCATGTATATACATGTACATCATCATAGTATGGATGCAGTCATAGAGTCGCACACTCAACACATACCAATACTAGTGCATGCCAAACCATCTTCCTGTCTGAGAGTTTGCCCTGGAAAGCTTTAGTATTGTGTATTTCGAAGGATATCATCTTGCAGCTTGGTTGTGCCATAAACATACACCACGGCATTTTACAGTCAAGAGAAAACAGTCCCTCAAACCACACACCTGTATGCTAGGGCATTCCACCAGCACCTGTTGCTCTGGGTGGTGCGGAAACCAGCAGGGATTAAAAAAACCTTTGCCTTATAAGCTTACAGCACTGAAACCGACATTAACGTATTGCAAACATGTCGTTTTTGCAGCCCATCTGTTTCCCCCGTAATCTCCGGAGCACACTTTTCATCTAAATAGGCTAGATTTTGCTAGTTGTTTTTGGCAAAGGGATAGGTACGATTTCTGCTGAGAAATGGACACTTTATCTTCACATTACTCTTTAGTATTCACTACCAAAACTACCATGGCACGTGATGACCTTCAACGCTTATCAGAATACTATACACGACGTACTGGTTACTGTGTCCTTTCTGGCGACCACGCCAGGATGTCCAGTGCCACTAACAGTTACATTCCGAACCCTGGTGTAAAGTGAACGTACATGTATACACGTACATATACAATGACTGATTGTACTCTGATGTACGCGCAGATAACGCAGAACACGTTCGACTACACACAGACCTCGTTCCTAAAATTATTATTGTTGAAAAAGTGAACGCGTACTTCTGATCATATCCAGTGTAGGTGACAAATTCAATGGATGTATTCCTCGACACATTAGTCAGTAGCCATTACATATTAGGAGATCATCACTGCCTAAACATGTAGACGTAGCTGAAATGTTCATTGTATTGTAGATGTCTCAGTTTGTAGTTTTCCGAGTGTTCCATGTGGGAGTGTTTGTTTGATGCGTTTAAACACCAAGTGAAGTTCCCTGTTAAAAGCTGGATGTAGGGAGTGCTGCCATGTGTTTCACACCCTCATCACATCAACACATCAGTATTTCTTCATTCAAGTTCCAATCGCCCCTTCACCACCCCTTAATGTTTTGAACAAGCACAACTTTCACTAACCAAATTGTCTTCATCATGCACATTACAGCAGTATCAGATTTGCTAATCCAGATCCCTCGCTAATTCATGAGAATCTCCGCAGAAGAAATTGTGCTGGATTATAAAGAGACTACTGCATTTGTATTGGTGACGTCATGTCCGTGTATTGCTGGAGTACTTGTGTGTATTTCTGCCCCAATCAGGTGTTGGCTGTGGCGATAAAGCGTCTAGGTTATGAATAGCTTTATTGTGCCTTTACCACTCAAGCTCAGTGCTGGCTGCTCGCTTACTATGGGCCTCAAAGGGCTAAAACTTCTTTCCACGCGATCTGGTTTATAGCTCGCTGTTCAGCATTGATTTCTGAATTGCTATTCCTGTTGCTTGTGCTCGTAACTTGGGTCTGAATTAAAGTTGTGTCGTATTGTATGGTAAGGGTGCGGAATGGATGACTGGAGTCCTGTTATATTTCCTGGAACTGAGAATATTGGGATTGGAAAATGGAAAGCCTGAGAGCATGACTGGCCCTCTCCCCGATTATGACAGTGACATTTGGAGAGGCTCAGGGCAGGGATTAAAGCACCAGGCATGCCTGATTGCAACGCTTGCAGTCAGACATCTGACTGTTGCCATCAAACCTGTCAACCCTTACCATATCGTGCACATCTTGCCAGTTTTCCCACCTCTACCGTCAACACCAACACCCATTGCTAATCAACACACCTTCCTAGACTCTTTCTCTCCTTCTCTCTCTTCCCTATCTCTCTCTATCTCTCTTTCTTTCTTTCTCTCTCTCTCTTTCTCTCTCTCTCTCTCTCTCTCTCCCCTATCTCTCACTCTTTCTCTCTCTATTCCTCTCTGTGACGATGCGTGTATCTCTCTATCTTTTTCTTTCTCGCTCTTTCTCTTTCTGTCTGTGTTATCTCTCTCTCTCTCTCATCTCTATTCTCTCTCTATCTATCTATCTATCTATTTATCTATCTATCTCTATCGCTGTCTCTCTCTTTCAGCCTGTCTCTATCTCTCTCTGCCTGTCTATCTCTCTCTCTCTGTCTATCTCTCTCGCCTACGTGTTTGCTGCTCCTTTTCTGCTGTACTATTGATTTGTACGACTCGTACTTCGGAACTAACTATTTGACTTGACCAATTGTGCACAGGACCTTAGCTGTGAAGGGGCGGCTCGGCCGCAACAGGGGTGCCATGTTACGGGACTTGGGAAAGCCAGTCCTTTACACTTTTTTATTTTTATCTATTACATATTTAGGTTAGACTCGGGTGGAGAGCCAAGAATTAATTTATAAGAAGAAAAGAGGACCAAAGAGCACAAGTTACACTATAATGTCCACTAACACCACCAGCTACTTAGTACTTTACGATCAGCTCATGCGATAACATTGCACGACACTGACCAGCGGTACTGACGTTCTACACCTAACTGGCAAGCAGCTCTAGTACATATCGGATGCTCACTCCAACAGCCTTCCAACGTGGAAGGTTGTAAATTATAGAAAAAATGTAAGGACGGGAAGGTGAGCGCAACCAAGATTAGCACGAGCTGAAAGTGTTGTGCAATCTATGTAATTATACCCCTCGGGTGCCTGAAAGTCCCATGCTCAATCGTGCTGGCGTGTCCTTACCCAGGCGAAGCACATGCCCGAATAGGCTCCAGCGTGAATTTTGGATCAAGTGTGACACTGGCTCCGCTCCGCATTGGGCATTCAAAGCCAAATTACTAATTTCCTGTGGCCATGTGATGCCGAGAAGTGACCAGAGCTGCCTTCTATGGAAAGCGTCCAGGGAGCGTTCGCTAGCAACCGTCAGGCCCCAGGTGCCTGAATTGTACAGCAGTATCAGCAGGATAAAGGCGCAGTACAACCTCAAACGCAGAGGCTCTCGGATCAGTCCTCGGCGCTTCCAAAGAGATCACATGGATCGAAAAGCAGCCTCGGCCAATTGCCTGCGCCGTGTCACATCCTCAATGTCACCCAGAAGTGAGCCCAGCTTTCGGGATGTCCTCCAGCGCTCGTCAACCCTGTCTACAGCTCGACCCAGCTCTGTCCACTCAGTTTTTGGTGTTGTTGACTCGAGGGGAGGTACCGTGGGAGGCCGAGGGTGACACTGGGGGACACTGCCAATAAAGCTTCACACCGATCTGTTCCAGTCGGATAATGGGCAGCTGCGGAGTGCAGAGGACTTGCGCCGTCTGGAGCGGATTGCTGCGGACCGTCCAGCATGAAACGCGCTGGTGAAGAGTGTTTGTGCACACCCTCGTCACGAGTAGAAACAGTCATGGCACCCTTATAAACTCATATTTTATGACGCTCCATGTTACTCTATGTTACTGAAGTACTAACTTTGGTCATTGGTTTGTAGAGCCCCATTCTCTAGGAGATATTATCTACATCTGCTCTGTTTCAATGTCCAGCATAAGCGAAAGTGTGGATCAAGCATAACTGCTTGATTGACGCTGCCGCGGAAATGCGTATAATAATAATAATATAATTATACATTCATCAAACTTGTCGCTGGTGTCAAAATGTAAGCTACGATGGTTGCAGATATGCCAGTATGTACATGTAATTGACAGTACTCAATCTGAGAACAGAGCTGTTCCATTCTTTCTTGACTCATCAGCGCAGCACAGAGGAAGTTGAATCTGATAGAAATTGCAAAATATAATTTTCCAAATCCAGATTTAAACCAAGCCCAAACGTGAAGTAATTGACAATAATGTACTTGAAGTGCATGTGCATGTAATTGTCTCGAAGGTGTAGCATTCGGAATAATTCTCATCATGATATAGGCCACTGCCAATAGAGATAATAATTGTACAATTTAGAGATTTCAATACTTTTGGGAATACAGAGGATAAAGAGAGAATGTATTACATGCCAATCACCATGGACAGATTGCAGACGAAAGACAGTTCGATCTGTTGGCACTTGTATGTGCTTAGCAATTAAACTTTCGACACTCCTTCTTGTGGCTGCAAGAATATCCAGTAATGATATACGAATCACTCGCTGCCTCGAGCTTCCAGTCTTCTGTGCTGTTCGCACGTCTCAGATGCCACGGGTGGTATATGCTGGCGGTACAGCCGCAAATGTCGGCGGCGTCCACTTCCGTGTCAATACGGTGCACATAACTGAACATGTGCGTGGGAATGGTTTCATGCGTTGTGCTAAGCCGTTTGCACGCCCAATGATTCACACATTTATCCTGGTGAGGGACATCTGGTTGCTTGGGCGCAAAGGGATGGTTTTGGTCGTTGCAGTAATAATCGAATTCCAGCTCATGGAGAGTACGTACAAGCGGTAGTGTTCTTCCATCAGGGCCGTTGTATTCAGTTTCTGGTGCAGCAGTAGATTGAACGCATGACGAGTTGGCCTTTGCTGCTGGCATTGCTTGGGCGCTCTCTAGAAGATTGGCCCAGAATGCACTCAGCATAGCCATAATGACAATGACGACACGATGACTGCACTCCTCCTATAAGACACATTTGCGTGGAAGATAGCACAACACAATTTGTCTGCTGAGATAAAGAATCAAGTTGTAATCATAAAATATGTGTACATTGTAGTACACAAACTGTAGCTAGAGTGATGATGTTGAACAGCACTAAAAGGCCCCATACTCCCCACCTGAATGTTTCAGCCTTCAAGGCAGTTTTATAACTCAGGTCCACAGATTGTTTAAGCCTTCAAATTTTAAAGATTTTGTTCAAATTTCTCACTATACGAGTCGCTAAAACAGCAGATCCTCTTACCATGTTTCTGCTTTCGGTGAGAGCTGAAGAGTTAGTGTTCCCGACACAAAGCGTTGCTTATACACAGGACAAGCAGCTACAACATGCAACTAGCATGAAGATATTTCTTTACTTCGGGCGATTAGTCGAAAGTGAACTTTGGGAGACGATGAACTTGATAGTTTCCTCGAGAACATTGACTTTATATAGGCCATGATGTCCAGCTGTAAGCAGCAAGAATCCGGCGTGGATGAGTACGTTGGAAAAGGTGTATTGGGGCATTGGACAAATGCACGTTAACTGTTCTAAGAAAAGGGATTTCTAAATTTCGATTGTGCCTGTTACAATCAACGTGTTGCTGGAAACAATCAAGAAGTTGTCGCTCGCCAACTTTTGAAGAGGGTATGTTTGTAAAGTAGCTATTAGCTATAAGTAGCTATTCTTGGTGACGTGTGTGGCTAGCATGCGACTCAAATCAAGCAGATGCAAGTGTTTCAAAAGAGGGGATGCTGGAGCTGCACACCGCACAGATATTCCGTCACATGATAACCCGTGACCTGCCTTGCTCATCCATACTATTGGGTGATTCGATAGGACACTACGCGTCGATCAGACCACCCACCATTCACTTAGCAAGATGCCATGTTTCCACTTTTTGGGGGCCAGATCGTCAAACAGGGTGGAGGCTGTGGGCAAATTGAGTTCCAATTTATACACTTCCATTCGAGTGTATGTTCATCTTCATCCCGCGAGCAGATGTATACTCTCCAGGACACAAAAGTAACATGCATTGCATGATCACTATTGTGCATTGCTAGTACTCGAAATGACTGCCATTATGTTAGTTTGTATTCCAGTGGATCACCTCAAATACAATGACGTAAAGCACGGTCACCGTCACTAATTTCTGCGAGTACACGTTAAATTGATACTAAATGGAAACCGGCCTCTCTGATAATCCTACCTACACCAACCTACTATCTATCTACGTATCTGCCCACCTACCACTAACCTTAATATATACGTACATTGTACACACAGGCCTATATCTGCATTCACAACCTCTGCCATTGCTGACTGCCAAGTCACGTGACAGAAGTGCCACGTCAATCATGTACATGTACAGTCATGTATATACATGTACATCATCATAGTATGGATGCAGTCATAGAGTCGCACACACAACACATACCAATACTAGTGCATGCCAAACCATCTTCCTGTCTGAGAGTTTGCCCTGGAAAGCTATAGTATTGTGTGTTTCGAAGGACATCATCTTGCAGCTTGGTTGTGCCATAAACATACACCACCCTACAGTCAGGAGAATCAGTCCCTCAAACCACCCACCTGTATGGTAGGGCATTCCACCATCACCCGTTGCTCTGGGTGGTGCGGAAACCAGCAGGGATTAAAAAAAACCTTTGCCTTATAAGCTAACAGCACTGAAACCGACATTAACGTATTGCAAACACGTCATTTTTAAAGCCCATCTGTTTTCCCCCTAATCCCCGGAGCACAGTTTTCATCTAAATAGGCTAGATTTTGTTGGTCGTTTTTGGCAAAGGGATAGATAAGATGTCGCCTGAGAAATGGGCACTTTATCTTCACATTACTTTTTACCACTCACTACCAAAACTACCAGGGCACGTGATGACCTTCAACGCTTATCAGAATAGTATAAAGACGTACTGGTTACTGTGTCCTTTCTGGCGACCACGCCAGGATTTCCAGTGCCACTAACAGTTACATTCCGAACCCTGGTGTAAAGTGAACTTACATGTATACACGTACATATACAATGACTGATTGTACTCTGATGTACGCGCAGATAACGCAGAACACGTTCGACTGCACACAGAACTCGTTCTTAAAATAATTGTTGAAGAAGTGAATGCCTAGTTCTGATCATATCCAGTGTATGTGACAAATGTAATGGATGTATGCCTCGACACATTAGTCAGTAGCCATTACATATTAGGAGATCATCACTGCCTAAAAATGTAGACGTAGCTGAAATGTACACTGTATTGTAGATGTCTCAGTTTGTAGTTTTCCGAGTGTTCCATGTGGGAGTGATTGTTTGATGCGTTTAAACGCCAAGTAAAGTTCCCTGTTAAAAGCTGGATGTAGGGAGTGCTGCCATGTGTTTCACACCCTCATCACATCAACACATCAGTATTTCTTCATTCAAGTTCCAATCGCACCTTCACCACCCGTTAATGTTTTGAACAAGCACAACTTTCACTAACCAAATTGTCTTCTTCATGCACATTGCAGCAGTATCAGATTTGCTAATCCAGATCCCTCGCTAATTCATGAGAATCTCCGCAGAAGAAATTGTGCTGGATTATAAAGAGACTACTGCATTTGTATTGGTGATGTCATGTCCGTGTATTGCTGGAGTACTTGTGTGTATTTCTGCCCCAATCAGGTGTTGGCTGTGGCGTTAAAGCGTCTAGGTTATGAATAGCTTTATTGTGCCTTTACCACTCAAGCTCAGTGCTGGCTGCTCGCTTACTATGGGCCTCAAAGGGCTAAAACTTCTTTCCACGCGATCTGGTTTATAGCTCGCTGTTCAGCATTGATTTCTGAATTGCTATCTCTGTTGCTTGTGCTCGTAACTTGGGTCTGAATTAAAGTTGTGTCGTATTGTATGGTAAGGGTGCGGAATGGGTGACTGGAGTCCTGTTATATTTCCTGGAACTGAGAATATTGGGATTGGAAAATGGAAAGCCTGAGAGCATGACTGGCCCTCTCCCCGATTATGACAGTGACATTTGGAGAGGCTCAGGGAAGGGATTAAAGCACCAGGCATGCCTGATTGCAACGCTTGCAGTCAGACATCTGACTGTTGCCATCAAACCTGTCAACCCTTACCATATCGTGCACATCTTGCCAGTTTTCCCACCTCTACCGTCAACACCAACACCCATTGCTAATCAACACACCTTCCTAGACTCTTTCTCTCCTTCTCTCTCTTCCCTATCTCTCTCTCTCTCTCTCTTTCTTTCTTTCTCTCTCTCTCTCTCTCTCTCTCTCTCTCTCTCTCTCTCTCTCTCTCTCCCCCTATCTCTCACTCTTTCTCTCTCTATTCCTCTCTGTGACGGTGCGTGTATCTCTCTATCTTTATCTTTCTCGCTCTTTCTCTTTCTGTCTGTGTGTATCACTCTCTCTCTCATCTCTAATCTCTATTCCTCTCTATCTATCTATCTATCTATCTATTTATCTATCTATCTCTATCGCTGTCTCTCTCTTTCAGCCTGTCTCTATCTCTCTCTGCCTGTCTATCTCTCTCTGTCTGTCTATCTCCCTCGCCTACGTGTTTGCTGCTCCTTTTCTGCTGTACTATTGATTTGTACGACTCGTACTTCGGAACTAACTATTTGACTTGACCAATTGTGCACAGGACCTTAGCTGTGAAGGGGCGGCTCGGCCGCAACAGGGGCTGCCATGTTACGGGACTTGGGAAAGCCAGTCCTTCACACTTTTTTTATTTTTATCTTTTACATATTTAGGTTAGACTCGGGTGGAGAGCCAATAATTAAGCTATAAGACGAAAAGAGGACCAAAGAGCTACAAGTTACACTATAATGTCCACTATCACCACCAGCTACTTAGTACTTGACAATCAGCTCATGCGATAACATTGCACGACACTGACCAGCGGTACTGACGTTCTACACCTAACTGGCAATCAACTCTAGTACATATCGGATGCTCACTCCAACAGCCTTCCAACGGGGAAAGTTGTAAATTATAAAAAAATATATATAAGGACAGGAAGGTGAGCGCAACCAAGTTAAGCACGAGCTGAAAGTGTTGTGCAATCCATACATAAATTCATCAAACTAGTCGCTGGTGTCAAAAAGTCAGCTACGATTTTTGCAGATATGCCAGTATATACATGTAATTAACAGTACTCAGAGAAGAGAGCTGTTCCATTCTTTCTTTACTCATCAGCGCAGCACAGAGGAAATGAGGCTGAACCTGATAGAAATTGCAAAATATAATTTTCCAAAGCCAGATTTAAACCAAGCCCAAACGTAAAGTAATTGACAATATGTACTTGAAGTACATGTGCATGTAATTGACTGAAGGTGTAGCATTCGGAATAATTCTCATCATGATATAGGCCACTGCCAAATTAGATAAATTGTCCAATTTGGAGATTTGGATAACTTTGGGAATACAGAGGGTAGAGAGAGAATGTATTACATGCCGATCACCATGGACAGATTCCAGACGAAAGACAGTTCGATCTGTTGACACTTGTATGTGCTTAGCAATTAAACTTTCGACACTCCTTCTTGTGGCTGCAAGAATATCCAGTGATGATATACGAATCACTCGCTGCCTCGAGCTTCCAGTCTTCCGTGCTGTTCGCACGTCTCAGATGCAGCGGGTGGTATATGCTGGCGGTACAGCCGCAAATGTCGGCGGCGTCCACTTCCGTGTCAATACGGTGCACATAACTGAACATGTGCGTGGGAATGGTTTCATGCGTTGTGCTAAGCCGTTTGCACGCCCAATGATTCACACATTTATCCTGGTGAGGGACATCCGGTTGCTTGGGCGCAAAGGGATGGTTTTGGTCGTTGCAGTAATAATCGAATTCCAGCTCATGGAGAGTACGTACAAGCGGCAGTGTTCTTCCATCAGGGCCGTTGTATTCAGTTTCTGGTGCAGCAGTAGATTGAACGCATGACGAGTTGGCCTTTGCTACTGGCATTGCTTGGGCGCTCTCTAGAAGATTGGCCCAGAATGCACTCAGCATAGCCATAATGACAATGACGACACGATGACTGCACTCCTCCTATAAGACACATTTGCGTGGAAGATAGCACAACACAATTTGTCTGCTGAGATAAAGAATCAATTTGTAATGACATTACATGTGTACATTGTAGTACACAAACTGTAGCTAGAGTGATGATGTTGAACAGCACTAAAAGGCCCCATACTCCCCACCTGAATGTTTCAGCCTTCAAGGCAGGTTGATATATCAGGTCCACAGATTGTTTAAGCCTTTAAATTTTAAAGATTTTATTCAAATTTCTCACTATACGAGCCGCTAAAACAGCAGATCCTCTTACCATGTTTCTGCTTTCGGTGAGAGCTGAAGAGTTGGTGTTCCCGAAACAGGGCGTTGCTTATTCACAGGACAAGCAACTACAACGTTCAACTCGCCTGATATTCTCTTTGCTTCGGGCGACTGGTCCGTCGAAAGTGAACTTATGGAGAAGATGAACTTGATGGTTTCCTCGAGAACATTGACTTTATATAGGCCATGATGTCCAGCTGTAAGCAGCAAGAATCCGGCGTTGATGAGTACGTGAGAAAAGGTGTATTGGGGCATTGGACAAATGCACGTTAACTGTTCTAAGCAAAGTGGATTTCTAATTTTCGATTGTGCCTGTTCCAAGCAACGTAGTGCTGGTAACAATCAAAACGTTGTCGCTCGCCAACTTTTGAAGAGGGTAGGTTTGTAAAGTAGCTATTCCTGGTGGAGTTTGTGGCTGGCATGCGACTCAAATCAAGCAGATGTAGGTTCCTCAAAAGGGGGATGCTGGAGTTACTCACCACACAGATATTCCGTCACATGATAACCCCTGACGTGCTTTGCCCATCAATATTACCGGGTGATTCGATAGGACACTACGCTTCGATAAGACCACCCACCATTCACTTAGCAAGATGCCATGTTTCCACTTTTTGTGGGGCTGGTTGCATAAAGCAATTGGCCAGATCGTCAAACAAGTTGGGGTTTGTGGGCAAAACTAACGTGGATTATGTTCGACGTGCCCATGCGAGTGTGTGTTCCTCTTCAGCCCATCATTGCATCAAAAGAAGCATACATGTACGCCTCAAGACACAAATGCGACATGCATTTCAGTGGTCCAATGACGGGGACACGAATTACGGCCATGTGTTAGTATTCCATTGGATCATCAAAAAAAACAAAAAACAATCAGCTCGTTGGAAAAGGTGTATTGGGGCATTGGACAAATGCACGTTAACTGTTCTAAGAAAAGGGATTTCTAAATTTCGATTGCGCCTGTTAAAAGCAACGTGTTGCTGGAAACAATCAAGAAGTTGTCGCTCGCCAACTTTTGAAGAGGGTAGGTTTGTAAAGTAGCTATTAGCTATGAGTAGCTATTCTTGGTGACGTTTGTGGCTAGCATGCGACTCAAATCAAGCAGATGCAAGTGTTTCAAAAGAGGGAATGCTGGAGCTACACACCGCACAGATATTCCGTCACATGAGAACCCGTGACCTGCCTTGCACATCCATACTACTGGGTGATTAGATAGCACACTACACGTAGATCAGACCACCCACCATTCACTTAGCAAGATGCCATGTTTCCACTCTTTGGGGGCCAGATCGTCAAACAGGGTGGAGGCTGTGGGCAAATTGAGTTCCAATTTATACCGCCCATTCGAGTGTATGTTCATCTTCATCCCGCGAGCAGATGTATACTCTCCAGGACACAAAAGTAACATGCATTGCATGATCACTATTGTGCATTGCTAGGACTCGAAATGACTGCCATTATGTTATTTTTTATTCCAGTGGATCACCTCAAATACAATGACGTAAAGCACGGTCACCGTCACTAATTTCTGCGAGTACACGTTAAATTGATACTAAATGGAAACTGGCCTCTCTGATAATCCTACCTACACCAATCTACTATCTATCTACGTATCTGCCCACCTACCACTAACCTAAATATATACGTACATTGTACACACAGGCCTATATCTGCATTCACAACCTCTGCCATTTCTGACTACCAAGTCGCATTACAGAAGTGCCACGTCAATCATGTACATGTACAGTCATGTATATACATGTACATCATCATAGTATGGATGCAGTCATAGAGTCGCACACACAACACATACCAATACTAGTGCATGCCAAACCATCTTCGTGTCTGAAAGCTATAGTATTGTAATGTATGCATTGGGTATCACGCTCCTCGGCTTTCGCCTTGTTGAGCACTCTCAGTAGGCTGCTCTAGTGCTGCTGCATCGCGCAATGCCCGCTACATTTTGTAGTTTGAGCACTCTGGCGCTAGAGCGACGAGCTACCTTAATGTCTGTGGTGCCTCCTTTGCACCATGGCTGGTAGCTCGGCCTATTTAGCTCGTAGCTGTACTGATGAGGCCTTTATGGCCGAAACAGCTTGCTGTCTACAGCATTGGGTATCACGCTCCTCGGCTTTCGCCTTGTTGAGCACTCTCAGTAGGCTGCTCTAGTGCTGCTGCATCGCGCAATGCCCGCTGCATTTTGTAGTTTGAGCACTCTGGCGCTAGAGCGACGAGCTACCTTAATGTCTGTGGTGCCTCCTTTGCACCATGGCTGGTAGCTCGGCCTATTTAGCTCGTAGCTGTACTGATGAGGCCTTTATGGCCGAAACAGCTTGCTGTCTACAGCATTGGGTATTGTAATGTATGTGTATTTCGAAGGACATCATCTTGCAGCTTGGTTGTGCCATAAACATACACCACTCTACAGTCAAGAGAAATCAGTCCCTCAAACCACCCACCTGTATGGTAGGGCATTGCACCATCACCTGTTGCTCTGGGTGGCGCGGAAACCAGCAGGGATTAAAAAAAACCTTTGCCTTATAAGCTAACAGCACTGAAACCGACATTAACGTATTGCAAACACGTCATTTTTAAAGCCCATCTGTTTTCCCCCTAATCCCCGGAGCACAGTTTTCATCTAAATAGGCTAGATTTTGTTGGTTGTTTTTGGCAAAGGGATAGATAAGATGTCGCCTGAGAAATGGGCACTTTATCTTCACATTACTTTTTACCACTCACTACCAAAACTACCATGGCACGTGATGACCTTCAACACTTATCAGAATAGTATAAAGACGTACTGGTGACTGTGTCCTTTCTGGCGACCACGCCAGGATGTCCAGTGCCACTAACAGTTACATTCCGAACCCTGGTGTAAAGTGAACTTACATGTATACACGTACATATACAATGACTGATTATACTCTGATGTACGCGCAGATAACGCAGAACACGTTCGACTGCACACAGAACTCGTTCTTAAAATAATTGTTGAAGAAGTGAACGCGTACTTCTGATCATATCCAGTGTGGGCGACAAAATTAATGTAATGGATGTATGCCTCGACACATTAGTCAGTAGCCATTACATATTAGGAGATCATCACTACCTAAACATGTAGACGTAGCTGAAATGTTCATTGTATTGTAGATGTCTCAGTTTGTAGTTTTGCGAGTGTTCCATGTGGGAGTGATTGTTTGATGCGTTTAAACGCCAAGTAAAGTTCCCTGTTAAAAGCTGGATGTAGGGAGTGCTGCCATGTGTTTCACACCCTCATCACATCAACACATCAGTATTTCTTCATTCAAGTTCCAATCGCACCTTCACCACCCGTTAATGTTTTGAACAAGCACAACTTTCACTAACCAAATTGTCTTCTTCATGCACATTGCAGCAGTATCAGATTTGCTAATCCAGATCCCTCGCTAATTCATGAGAATCTCCGCAGAAGAAATTGTGCTGGATTATAAAGAGACTACTGCATTTGTATTGGTGACGTCATGTCCGTGTATTGCTGGAGTACTTGTGTGTATTTCTGCCCCAATCAGGTGTTGGCTGTGGCGTTAAAGCGTCTAGGTTATGAATAGCTTTATTGTGCCTTTACCACTCAAGCTCAGTGCTGGCTGCTCGCTTACTATGGGCCTCAAAGGGCTAAAACTTCTTTCCACGCGATCTGGTTTATAGCTCGCTGTTCAGCATTGATTTCTGAATTGCTATCTCTGTTGCTTGTGCTCGTAACTTGGGTCTGAATTAAAGTTGTGTCGTATTGTATGGTAAGGGTGCGGAATGGGTGACTGGAGTCCTGTTATATTTCCTGGAACTGAGAATATTGGGATTGGAAAATGGAAAGCCTGAGAGCATGACTGGCCCTCTCCCCGATTATGACAGTGACATTTGGAGAGGCTCAGGGAAGGGATTAAAGCACCAGGCCTGCCTGATTGCAACGCTTGCAGTCAGACATCTGACTGTTGCCATCAAACCTGTCAACCCTTACCATATCGTGCACATCTTGCCAGTTTTCCCACCTCTACCGTCAACACCAACACCCATTGCTAATCAACACACCTTCCTAGACTCTTTCTCTCCTTCTCTCTCTTCCCTATCTCTCTCTCTCTCTCTCTCTTTCTTTCTTTCTCTCTCTCTCTCTCTCTCTCTCTCTCTCTCCCCCTATCTCTCACTCTTTCTCTCTCTATTCCTCTCTGTGACGGTGCGTGTATCTCTCTATCTTTATCTTTCTCGCTCTTTCTCTTTCTGTCTGTGTGTATCACTCTCTCTCTCATCTCTAATCTCTATTCTCTCTCTATCTATCTATCTATCTATTTATCTATCTATCTCTATCGCTGTCTCTCTCTTTCAGCCTGTCTCTATCTCTCTCTGCCTGTCTATCTCTCTCTGTCTGTCTATCTCTCTCGCCTACGTGTTTGCTGCTCCTTTTCTGCTGTACTATTGATTTGTACGACTCGTACTTCGGAACTAACTATTTGACTTGACCAATTGTGCACAGGACCTTAGCTGTGAAGGGGCGGCTCGGCCGCAACAGGGGCTGCCATGTTACGGGACTTGGGAAAGCCAGTCCTTCACACTTTTTTTATTTTTATCTATTACATATTTAGGTTAGACTCGGGTGGAGAGCCAATAATTAAGCTATAAGACGAAAAGAGGACCAAAAGAGCTACAAGTTACACTATAATGTCCACTATCACCACCAGCTACTTAGTACTTGACAACCAGCTCATGCGATAACATTGCACGACACTGACCAGCGGTACTGACGTTCTACACCTAACTGACAATCAACTCTAGTACATATCAGATGCTCACTCCAACAGCCTTCCAACGGGGAAGGTTGTAAATTATTAAAAAAATATATAAGGACAGGAAGGTGAGCGCAACCAAGTTAAGCACGAGCTGAAAGTGTTGTGCAATCCATACATAAATTCATCAAACTAGTCGCTGGTGTCAAAAAGTCAGCTACGATTTTTGCAGATATGCCAGTATATACATGTAATTGACAGTACTCAGAGAACAGAGCTGTTCCATTCTTTCTTTACTCATCAGCGCAGCACAGAGGAAATGAGGCTGAACCTGATAGAAATTGCAAAATATAATTTTCCAAAGCCAGATTTAAACCAAGCCCAAACGTAAAGTAATTGACAATATGTACTTGAAGTACATGTGCATGTAATTGTCTGAAGGTGTAGCATTCGGAATAATTCTCATCATGATATAGGCCACTGCCAAATTAGATAAATTGTCCAATTTGGAGATTTGGATAACTTTGGGAATACAGAGGGTAGAGAGAGAATGTATTACATGCCGATCACCATGGACAGATTCCAGACGAAAGACAGTTCGATCTGTTGACACTTGTATGTGCTTAGCAATTAAACTTTCGACACTCCTTCTTGTGGCTGCAAGAATATCCAGTGATGATATACGAATCACTCGCTGCCTCGAGCTTCCAGTCTTCCGTGCTGTTCGCACGTCTCAGATGCAGCGGGTGGTATATGCTGGCGGTACAGCCGCAAATGTCGGCGGCGTCCACTTCCGTGTCAATACGGTGCACATAACTGAACATGTGCGTGGGAATGGTTTCATGCGTTGTGCTAAGCCGTTTGCACGCCCAATGATTCACACATTTATCCTGGTGAGGGACATCCGGTTGCTTGGGCGCAAAGGGATGGTTTTGGTCGTTGCAGTAATAATCGAATTCCAGCTCATGGAGAGTACGTACAAGCGGTAGTGTTCTTCCATCAGGGCCGTTGTATTCAGTTTCTGGTGCAGCAGTAGATTGAACGCATGACGAGTTGGCCTTTGCTACTGGCATTGCTTGGGCGCTCTCTAGAAGATTGGCCCAGAATGCACTCAGCATAGCCATAATGACAATAACGACACGATGACTGCACTCCTCCTATAAGACACATTTGCGTGGAAGATAGCACAACACAATTTGTCTGCTGAGATAAAGAATCAATTTGTAATCATATTACATGTGTACATTGTACTTCAAGTAGTACACAAACTGTAGCTAGAGTGATGATGTTGAACAGCACTAAAAGGCCACATACTCCCCACCTGAATGTTTCAGCCTTCAAGGCAGGTTGATATAATCCGGTCCACAGATTGTTTAAGCCTTTAAATTTTAAAGATTTTATTCAAATTTCTCACTATGAGCCGGTAAAACAGCAGATCCTCTTACCATGTTTCTGCTTTCGGTGAGAGCTGAAGAGTTGGTGTTCCCGACACAGAGCGTTGCTTATTCACAGGACAAGCAGCTACAACTTTCAACTCGCCTGATATTCTCTTTGCTTCGGGCGACTGGTCCGTCGAAAGTGAACTTATGGAGAAGATGAACTTGATGGTTTCCTCGAGAACATTGACTTTATATAGGCCATGATGTCCAGCTGTAAGCAGCAAGAATCCGGCGTGGATGAGTACGTGGGAAAAGGTGTATTGGGGCATTGGACAAATGCACGTTAACTGTTCTAAGAAAAGGGGATTTCTAATTTTCGATTGTGCCTGTTCCAAGCAACGTGGTGCTGGTAACAATCAAAACGTTGTCGCTCTCCAACTTTTGAAGAGGGTAGGTTTGTAAAGTAGCTATTCCTGGTGGAGTTTGTGGCTGGCATGCGACTCAAATCAAGCAGATGTAAGTTCCTCAAAAGGGGGATGCTGGAGTCACTCGCCACACAGATATTCCGTCACATGATAACCCCTGACGTGCTTTGCCCATCGATATTACGGGGTGATTCGATTGGACACTACGCTTCGATAAGACCACCCACCATTCACTTAGCAAGATGCCATGTTTCCACTTTTTGTGGGGCTGGTTGCATAAAGCAATTGGCCAGATCGTCAAACAAGTTGGGGTTTGTGGGCAAAACTAACGTGGATTGTGTTCGACGTGCCCATGCCAGTGTGTGTTCCTCTTCAGCCCATCATTGCATCAAAAGAAGCATACATGTACGCCTCAAGACACAAATGCGACATGCATTTCAGTGGTCATTGCTGTGCAATACGGGGACACGAATTACGGCCATGTGTTAGTATTCCATTGGATCATCAAAAAAAAAACAATAAGCTGAATCTTTCTTGCCACACATACACTTTTAACCATTCAAGACTGTGCATATGTAAATCTGATATGATGAGGCGGGACAAGATCAGAAGATGCACAATCAAACTACTCAATGTCGTTCTCAGGGGTCTTGCTTTTGTCTTCAATTTGGGAATCTACGTACTTGTTTCTAGTCAATTCCAATGGCAACCTACTTCCCTGATAACCCTACCTACCTGCTACCAATCGATGCATCTGCTTACCTACTAGTGCCAGTAACCTTAATTGTTTTGCTAGTAACCCCACCACCACCACTACCACCACCTACATCTGTAGTTTCACTGGTACATGCGTACGTACATGTACATGTACACTGTACATCTCCATTTAACGTTACGACGTCTGTCATTATTGCTGACTTCCTAGTCGCAATGCAGAAGGGCCACGTCATGCATGTATGTACACAAACACATCCATACACACAAACAATACCGAAAAATACCAATCCCTCGTCTTCTCTGAAAGTTTGCCCGAAAGGCTAGTTCTGTGCATTTCAAAGGATATCACCTTCCAGCTTGGTTGTGCGAGAAATACGCATCACCCTGCATTCAAGACGGAAATCAGCCCCCCCACCCACCTGTATGGTTGCGCATTCCGCCAGCACCTGCTTCTCTTGCGATCATCCTGCTTGGCCAGAGTTTTGACTTGCCTTCTAAGTTTACAGCACTGAAACCGATATCAATGCACTACAAACACGTCTTTACAGCCTATCTGCATTTCCCCGTAATCTCCGTGACATATCTTTCACCTACTGGGAAAGATTTTACTTGGCTGAGGCACACAGGGATAAAATAATTCCGTGCGTAAGGCGATTGGCGGACATTTAAAGCTCTTGCCACGGCTCTCGACTTGCCCAGCCTTTATCCATATTAACATTTTTGTGCATCTAACTATTCCTTCATGTGTCAAAATCCATTTTAACAATCCCCATATCTCACCCCCCCCCCCCCCTCTCCGTGTCCCTCTGTTAGGGGTAAGCGGATCATGCTCGAAAAATGACCAGATTATGCTCTAGCGGATGCTCGAGAAAACAGCCAGTTATGCTTCATATGCTTCACACCAAAAAGACCAAAAGAACAGATAATCGTCATGAAAAAAGGACTCAGACAGTTGTCATGATGTGGATTGGGAGCTTTGTGGAAGTACAAGACAATAATATGCAAGAGGAATACCAAATTCACGAGCAAACGCTGAACCTTTGGGAGATGTCCTATAGTGGCTGCAAAAAATACTACTCCAAATCGACAAGAAGCGCCATGTATGGTCCTTCAATAGCAGTTGTGTATATAACAGCCTCATTGGGCATCTGCTTCTGTTTTTCGGATGCCTGGTAAGAGATTCTCGGATACAACTACATGATTGTACTCGGTCACATCTGCAGACTGGACAAGGAGTCCAAATGGCCATGATATCCTACTTCTGACAAACAAAGGGCGAGCACAAACCCCGTGGTTGTCCGCCTTTAGGGACCGGGGGATTCTGCTCGAAAAGGTGGCAGATTCTGCTCGAAAAGAAGTGAAATTGGCAGAACCATACAAACCTTATGGCGGGCAATTCCTCGAATTCTGCTCCATTTCTTTATCCACATACCAAACATGCATGAAACTTACCAGAAAAATCACCGAATACTGCCAATTTTTCTACCAGCAGAATCCGCCGGACCCTATCCGCCTTCCACACTCCCAACAACACTAAGTACGGACCTCGCATCAAAGGGATTGAAGCTGGAGACGAATGAAGATCGATCACATATCAGGGACCTGGCACAGGGCAGAGTAGTGTGGCGGCGGCTATTCCGCGCCTGAACCTGCTGAGGAATGCCCGGATTTGCCCAAATGGAACATGACATGATGTATGAAGTGAACGGAATGGACAATCTTTCTTCCATATCCTTTGCCTCCTGCTTTTCTTCTTTCTATCGACCTCGCTGCTTTTATGCCCCTTCCCTCGCTTTCTCTTGTCTTTACTGCCACGGTCTTCAGGCTTGCTGAGCAACCTGAGCGAATGCTAGGGCTGGCGCTTGTCCTGCGACTAGACTTGACATCACTTGACCGACTCAGGACTTCCATGCACAGAGCCACATGAGACGTCCACTGAACCTGCTACTCGGCACACCTGCAAGAAACTTAGAAAGCACCGCTCCCTGCTCAATACACAGTGTTTCGGGGAATTCACCCCTCATCAGTTGAGGCTGAGTAAGCTGAGGAAGGTTGTGCCTGAAGAGCACCACTTACACAGTGCTCTCCAGACCAAACCATCACCAGGGATCATAGCACAAACGTACAGACTAGAGACGCTCCGTTTCCAGTACGCCGAACACCTCTGGTCTCACCGCCCAGGGGCGACGCTGACTCACGGTGCTTTGGCGATTGATATTAGTACTCTGGTCTCAGGTAGCGATATTAAGTCTTACTGTAGCAATGGTGAAACCATGATACTGGTAGAAAAACTGGCAGAATATTGTACTCTTTTCTGGTATGTTTCATGGATAGCCATTTTGGTACATGTACCAGTACATAGGATAAAGACGAGGAGCAGAAATCGAGGAAATGCTTCTCAAGCACGCACACCGGTCACTGGTCATCCCTGCAGTGGCGTCGTCAGATTCTGTTCTTGCTGTATTTTCATCATGTCTTTTACCAGTTTCCGTCTTTGCTAATTCGTTTCAAATTTAATGTATCCCTTAGTTGTCGTCACCCGTCCTCTATAGTTTTACCTCGTTCTGGCGCCCATTTCCTTAAAACCCCTCTCTTCAGTTTATCTGTGGAATGGAACAAACTTCTAGAACACATCCGCTGCGTTCAGTCCTCTGTCAATTTTCGCATTGCTCTAAAGGCTCATTACTCACAGCATAGATATTCTCTGACTGGAA
>NC_088643.1:14237299-14241601 GCF_964019385.1 Sycon ciliatum | reverse complement strand
TACGTCTTTATACTATTCTGATAAGCGTTGAAGGTCATCACGTGCCCTGGTAGTTTTGGTAGTGAGTGGTAAAAAGTAATGTGAAGATAAAGTGCCCATTTCTCAGGCGACATCTTATCTATCCCTTTGCCAAAAACGACCAACAAAATCTAGCCTATTTAGATGAAAACTGTGCTCCGGGGATTAGGGGGAAAACAGATGGGCTTTAAAAATGACGTGTTTGCAATACGTTAATGTCGGTTTCAGTGCTGTTAGCTTATAAGGCAAAGGTTTTTTTTAATCCCTGCTGGTTTCCGCACCACCCAGAGCAACGGGTGATGGTGGAATGCCCTACCATACAGGTGGGTGGTTTGAGGTACGTATTTCTCTTGACTGTAGAGTGGTGTATGTTTATGGCACAACCAAGCTGCAAGATGATGTCCTTCGAAATACACATACATTACAATACTATAGCTTTCCGAGCACACTTTCAGACAGGAAGATGGTTTGGCATGCACTAGTATTGGTATTTGTTGTGTGTGCGACACTATGACTGCATCCATACTATGATGATGTACATGTATATACATGACTGTACATGTACATGATTCACGTGGCACTTCTGTAATGCGACTTGGCAGTCAGCAATGGCAGAGGTTGTGAATGCAGATATAGGCCTGTGTGTACAATGTACGTATATATTTAGGTTAGTGGTAGGTGGGCAGATACGTAAATAGATAGTAGATTGGTGTAGGTAGGACTATCAGAGAGGCCGGTTTCCATTTAGTATTCATTTAACGTGTACTCGCAGAAATTAGTGACGGTGACCGTGCTTTACGTCATTGTATTTGAGGTGATCCGCTGGAATAAAAACTAACATAATGGCAGCCATTTCGAGTCCCAGCAATACACAATAGTGATCATGCAATGCATGTTACTTTTGTGTCCTGGAGAGTATACATCTGCTCGCGGGATGAAGATGAACATACACTCGAATGGGCGGTATAAATTGGAACTCAATTTGCCCACAGCCTCCACCCTGTTTGACGATCTGGCCCCCAAAGAGTGGAAACATGGCATCTTGCTAAGTGAATGGTGGGTGGTCTGATCGACGCGTAGTGTCCTATCGAATCACCCAGTAGTATGGATGGGCAAGGCAGGTCACGGGTTATCATGTGACGGAATATCTGTGCGGTGTGCAGCTCCAGCATCCCCTCTTTTGAAACACTTGCATCTGCTTGATTTGAGTCGCATGCTAGCCACACACGTCACCAAGAATAGCTACTTATAGCTAATAGCTACTTTACAAACATACCCTCTTCAAAAGTTGGCGAGCGACAACTTCTTGATTGTTTCCAGCAACACGTTGATTGTAACAGGCACAATCGAAATTTAGAAATCCCTTTTCTTAGAACAGTTAACGTGTATTTGTCCAATGCCCCAATACACCTTTTCCAACGTACTCATCTACGCCGGATTCGTGCTGCTTACAGCTGGACATCATGGCCTATATAAAGTCAATGTTCTCGAGGAAACCATCAAGTTCATCTTCTCCATAAGTTCACTTTCGACGGACCAGTCGCCCGAAGCAAAGAGAATATCAGGCGAGTTGAAAGTTGTAGCTGCTTGTCCTGTGAATAAGCAACGCTCTGTGTCGGGAACACCAACTCCTCAGCTCTCACCGAAAGCAGAAACATGGTAAGAGGATCTGCTGTTTAACCGGCTCATAGTGAGAAATTTGAATAAAATCTTTACAAAGCTTAAACAATCTGTGGACCTGATTATATCAACCTGCCTTGAAGGCTGAAACATTCAGGTGGGGAGTATGGGGCCTTTTAGTGCTGTTCAACATCGTCACTCTAGCTACAGTTTGTGTACTACAATGTACACATGTAATATCATTACCAATTGATTCTTTATCTCAGCAGCCAAATTGTGTTGTGCTATCTTCCACGCAAATGTGTCTTATAGGAGGAGTGCAGTCATCGTGTCGTTATTGTCATTATGGCTATGCTGAGTCCATTCTGGGCCAATCTTCTAGAGAGCGCCCAAGCAATGCCAGCAGCAAAGGCCAACGTGTCATGCGTTCAATCTAATGCTGCACCAGAAACTGAATACATCGGCCCTGATGGAAGAACACTACCGCTTGTACGTACTCTCCATGAGCTGGAATTCGATTATTACTGCAAAGACCAAAACCATCCCTTGGCGCCCAAGCAACCGGATGTCCCTCACCAGGATAACTGTGTGAATCATTGGGCGTGCAAACGGCTTAGCACAACGCATGAAACCATTCCCACGCACATGTTCAGTTATGTGCACCATATTGACACGGAAGTGGACGCCGCCGACATTTGCGGCTGTACCGCCAGCATATACCACCCGCTGCATCTGAGACGTGCGAACAGCACTGAAGACTGGAAGCTCGAGGCAGCGAGTGATTCGTTTATCATCACTGGATATTCTTGCAGCCACAAGAAGGAGTGTCGAAAGTATAATTGCTAAGCACATACAAGTGTCAACAGATTGAACTGTCTTCCTTCTGGAATCGGTCCATAGTGATCGCCATAATGCATTCTCTCTCTATCCTCTGTATTCTCTAAGTTTACTAAATCTCCAAATTGTATAATAATTGATGTAGTTTTGTGCCTAGTTATTGCACTTTCTGACTGTATATAGTATCATGTTACAGTGATGGATAGTTACTCTTAACTCGTATCCATATGTCCTTTTCTCTTCTACATATTATTTATGGCTCAACATCCGAGTTTCAAATTGTATAATAATTATTATCTATATTGGCAGTGGCCTATATCATTATGAGAATTATCCCGAATGCTACACCTGCAAGTGTATAATTACATGAACATGTTCAAACTAACATATCTGCAACAATTGTAGCTTATTATTTTGACACCAGCGACACGTTTGGTGAATGAACGTGAATAATAATGTATAATCTATATTCTTACAATGGCTGCAGCCAATAAGGGATCTTGAGATATACCTACAGTATCCGCCGAAAGATAAGAGAAGGTGCCCTTTCCAGCCGACAATGGTGGACAACCGTCAAGCGAGCAGGTGGGCAAGGACACCGCTCTGCAGACATACCTGTTCTGCGTGCGTCGAACGGAACTGAGCACACCACCTGCAGCGAAAAGGCCGAAGCATTCGGGCAGTATTTCTCCGCAAAGTGCAGTCTTGGTGACAACGACTTGCAAGCCAACAGCCTCCCTCCAGTCCGCCCCCGATCGCAAGCCCAACTCCGCAATGTCCACTTTCGGCCAAGCACGGTTGAGCGGAAGCTGAGGCAACTCCACCCCGCCAAAGCCACGGGTCCAGATGGCATCCCCGGGCGTGTACTCCGGCAATGCAGCAAAGAGCTGGCTGCACCAGTGTCGCGGCTCTTTTCGCAGGCCTTCCACCAAGGTCGGCAACCTACAATGTGGAAGACGGCAATGGTTGTGCCGGTGCACAAGAAAAAATCCAAGTCTGATGTTAAGAACTACCGCCCGATCTCCCTCCTCTCAAAAGTCATGGAGGCCATTATTAACCACTCAATCCGACAGTTCCTGGAGGCACACAACATCTTATCGAAAAGTCAGTATGGCTTCCGCAATTCGGCACCCAGGACATACTCACGCTACTCAACTACCAATGGAGTCGCGTTGCAGCCAGAGGTGGTGTAGTTCGAGTCATTGCAGTTGATGTGGCTGGCGCATTCGACCGCGTCTCTCATGTAGGCGTTTTGCACAAGGCACAATGCTATGGTGTAACTGGTCCACTTCTCGCTTGGCTGAGGGATTACCTGACTGATCGTCACTTGAGGGTTGCAGTTGGAGGTGAACTTTCCAGTCCGTACCCGACCAAAGCTGGCGTGCCGCAGGGCAGTATCCTTGGCCCCACCCTGTTCATCCTCTACACCAATGATGGCGAGGACCACCTCCCACCAGGTATGGAGCTAGCAGCCTACGCTGACGACACCACTCTCTTCCACTGCCTCACATCAAGAGCTGACATTGACTGTGGCTCCGAGCTCCTCCAGCAGGGCATTGATGTGTTTTCCCGTTGGGGACATAAGTGGAGGATCAAATTTGAGCCCTCCAAGACGCAGGCTATGTCTATAGGCCACCATCGCCAGCCCTGGGAGCTCCTCGAGCAACATTTGACGGCACACCGGTCAGTGAAGAGAGTCGGCTGAAACTCCTGGGAGTCACCTTTGACGACACCCTGAGCTACTCCTTCCACCTCCGCTCCCTAGCTTCCCGTGCTAACCAGCGGATTGGCTTCCTGAAGCGAGCGTCTCCCATTCTGGACGCCGAG
>NC_088643.1:14127299-14234799 GCF_964019385.1 Sycon ciliatum | reverse complement strand
AATGTAATTACGGGCAGGACCACCTTGAAGCACGCATAGGCCTTGCACTCAAGGGCACTGCACAACTCCTTCCAGCTGGGGCGGTCCTGCGCAATCCGGTGCAGGCCCTGTAGGTCGTGCAGGTTATAGAGTTGACCATTGCGGGAAATCTTCAAATCGGCTGAGAGACCCGACTGGATAGTGGTGCAGGGTCGGCCCCTCCATTTCTTGGCATCCTTGTCTTTGAAGTAGTACTCCATTGCCATTCTTGCTGGACACTCATCTGGCAACCGAAGAATGTGGCCCAGCAAACGCCACTGCGCACTCTTCACACCAAGGTTCAAAGGCTCTAGGCTGCATCGCTGGTAAAGGGCCACATTGGAGATTTTCTGCGGCCATTTTACTTGGATCAGCGATCTGAGCTGCCGTGGATGAAACGCATCCAGCTGCTTCAGTGCAGACTTGGTCAGTGCCCAAGTGCTAGAGTTATACAGGAGAATAGGAAGTACAAGTGCCTTGTACAATCTGATTCTCCCCTTCTCGCTGATGCTGGATCCTCTCGTCCAGAGTGACCACAAAGATGAAAATGCTGCCGCTGCCAGTTGCTTCCTGCGGGCGACGTCCTCGCGGTCCCCCAGTAGGAAGCCAAGTTTCCTTGTCACACGCCGTTCCTCCTCAATGCGATCTACTCTTCTGATGAGAGTCGTGCGTTCTGTTTTGTCCGGATTCATGCGTAGGCTCCACTGTTGCAGTACGAGCTATTGTTTGGCAGCTATGTGCAGCAGTTGACTTGAGCACGTGTGATGCAACAGGCTCCAGGTCCCTTAGCCGGGCTAGAGATACACTCAAGAAGTCGGTGTCGTCTGCGTATATGATGTCCGGTGGGAGTGCGTTGTCGTCAATGCAACGCGGAACGGATGCCTGCCGGACCTCTCCCAGTGCCGCCTCGAGGTAGATCACAAACAGCACCGGCGAGAGTGCATCTTCCTGTGGAGTACCAATCGTGGTTGGAAATGGCTCTGAGCTTTGCGAACCGATGCGAGCTGTGAATACTGTGTCTGGGAGAAATATTATAGTAATAATAATTGGTACATACACTATCCATACATTCCAATCTAGCTTCTTGCTTGAAGGGTTATTCAGAAGGCTTTGGTGCAGTTAATCCAAGCTTGTTTGTGCGAGAAATATGCACCACCCTCCAGTCAAGAAAAAGCAGTTCCCCCTTGAATGGTAGCGCATTCCGCCACCAGCATTTGTTGTTCTCCGTGGAATGGTATGGAGATGTATGAACAGCAGCATTCGTGCAATCATCCTACTTGGCCAGAGCAGTGTTTTGCTTTATATATACAACCTTACAACACTGAAACCGAGAACTGTCCCACTGCAATCACGTCTTTCAGCTTACTGCCAGGGTCCAGCGGATAATGCCCGCATTATATTCGTCATTTTGAGACTATCCGAGCATCAGAGCATTATGGAGCATTAGAAAGGAACGAGACGAGCATTATGTGAGGTTTGAGCGGTATAACGAGTTTCATAGTGGATAATGTCGGGAAATGTCAGGTTTTTGGCAACAATCGGCTAAAGCCATGAGGTGCAACGCCATGACAAATTGTGTTGTGCTATCTTTCACGCAAATGTGTCTTAGAGGAGCTGTGCAGTCATCGTGTCGTTTTTGTTATTATGGCTATGCTGAGTCCATTCTGGGCCAATCTTCTAGAGAGCGCCCAAGCAATGCCAGCAGCAAAGGCCAACGTGCCATGCGTTCAATCTACTGCTACACATGACTTTGCGATTGCGTAGACACGTAACACCTTTACGGCTTAGCACTGATGCTACATTTACCTGACCACATAATGCCACTGCTACATACTAGTAAAATCTTTACGTAGCAATGTAGTCAGGTGCTACATGTGATGTAGCATGCCCAACGTTGCAACTGAGGCTGTTGCACAAAATCCGTAACGATGATTTACGAGGAGTTTTTTTTTTAGAAATCATGGAGAACCATGGAGGAGACTAGAGTAGATGTACGCGAAGTGAATATCAAACAGACGAAGAGAAGTTTCCTGTTAATAAAAGGTGTTATGCCTTTGGCTCTGGCCATAGCATCTCTTTCGATACTGAAGTGAACACTGATCCATTGATAAATTTGGACCTGGATGAAGGAGCCGCTATAAACTGAAGAGCTTGTTCCAAATAACTGCCTTTTCCGAGTCCAGCTCAGCAGGCTCGAAAAGAACTAGAATTTCTCTTGGACGCAGTACCAAGTCGATTTGAGTGCTCAGCAGCGCATGTCTTACTTTCCTGGTGAAGCACGTAGAGTTCGTCGTGGATGATTGTAATGCAAGGCCTACAGTCGAGTGCTATCAGAAAAGAAGAGTATTGTGGCCAACCGTTTGTCTCAACGCAACCTCAGGAGAAGAAGACAGCGCAAGCATGCTAGCAGACGATGTAGAGCGGCAAAATAACTTCTGACCATGTGTATTCAGGATTTCTGCAAATGGGAGGGATCTCAATCTGAGATCGTCACTGGCCTCGCGTGAGCTGTTTCAGATGAAGGCATTTTCACAGAGTGGAAGCAGTGACAGCTTGTCTGCAGACAGGAATATCACTTCCCATGATAAGCTTCCAGCACCCAAATCACCAGCAATAATGGTTCCACCTCTCACTACATGGATAAGCAGGGGAAATAATTGATACACCCATTATTCAGCCACAGCCCTGCATCAAAGTTGCAATGGAGAGCAGCCAATGGAGACGCGATCATGTCGTATAGTGCTAAGAAGTGACTTAAACGTGTTGTACGACTCTGCGTTTAACGCACAAGTAGACGATCATCAAATAACAGGTCAATGTTTTTCAACTACTGAAAACCTTTCTCACGGGCAAAACAAACACAATGGATTAATGCAACACAAAACTGGTGAAGAAATTAGGTTAAAGTTTATCATAATCATGCTCTGTTATAGACAGGAAGGTGAATCCAGTTGGCCATCCACAGATTGCAAACAGAGAACATAGTGCAAACCGAAAGAGGACGATGGACAATTGGTCGGTACCCGGAGTTTCACGTTAAGACTATCCCCAGACCATGTGATGAAATACAAACGTAATGGCAGTTACTCGTATTCCAGCGATTCAGATTTTAATCAGTGCTGGGATGCATCATGCATTGGCGCCCTAAAGTGTATGTCTCTGCTCTCGGGATGAAGAGGAACATACGCTCACATGGGCACTTCATACTCAGTCCATGTCAAGGTTGTCCAGAACCTTCACCTTGCTTGATGACCCTGGAGATAATTGTCTGATCAAAGTGTTGTGTCGGTCTTTGTGCTCCGCCCGTAAAACACAGCAACAACAAAAGAGTTGTATAGCCAGTGGCTGGCAATGGCTGATCCTATCAGAGAAGTAGGCCACTGCGAAGTGACGACAACGTTGGGCTGTGTCTGCTTTGCGCAGACTTGCACCGAACCACCATGATTGCCATGGCCACGCAGAAAGACACGTGCTTTCCATCTCTCTTATGGCCGTTGGAAAGCGTAACTTAACTATTCGATCAATCACTATGGACTGGTAAGACATGGCACGGGCTATCATGCGGCCGAATACATGTATCCTTGAAAGGACACCCGAGTATCGCAGTACGCCTGGGCCAAAAAGGATAAAGAGAAGGCATTCAGCATTAAATGGGTGGTACACCGCAGAGCAGTGACCTACAGCAACGAAAGCAAAAGGTGCAACCTGTGCCTGGCGGAAAAATTAGCAATCGCGCAAGCACCCAAGCAGCCCTCTCTCAACAAGAGGAGTGAACGTGTGTCAAAGTGTCGCCACGAGAACAAGTACTAACTATGTTACTTAGGAACTTCAAACCATGCACAGGCTACACCTACTCCAGTAGGAGACAACCAGCAACAGTGCCTGTCACTTGAAATGATAACTTTTTACCACTGCTGCCATTAGCACCTTTTAGATTTGCGCCATGATGCAGTCATTTACACTTTGCTTTGTGGGCATATAAACCAGTGCTGATCCAGATTTACTCATTTAATACTGTATTCTGATGATCGCCTATATATGGTACGGTTCGCTGCACTCCAATCAAGCGCGCCGTTCCCCGCCGGCGTAGCTCCGATCGACCCGCGGTTTTTTGCGCTTGACAGCTGAGATCCCACTGAAAATTTTGATGTATGGTAGGTTGCCATTTGAAAGTATGGAGAACGAACGCGCTCAAAAGTATGCTTTTCAGCGCAAACAATTGTCGCTGTTTCGATCGTGTTCTCGCTCAGTTTCTCTGCTTGTAGCGAAGATGTAGCTTGTTCTAGGTCATGTCGACGTCTTCTAGACGTGGTGGACGATTGGAGAGATCGGCTGTGGCGATATCATCGCGGAATGCGACTCGAAATTGAAAATTTGTATCGCTGATCCCATCGTAGTATTCGCTCTCAAAACAGGAGCGAGAGGGAGGGCAGCGATGGCCTAAAATCGTCAAGGCAGGCGTAATTTACCAGCCAGCGACTGCTTCTTGTCTTCTCTTTCACTTACCTGACGCTGGATGTGAGTAGATGAAGAAAAATATAGATTTCGAATCTGAGACAAGAATTCAAAATTTGCAATTTTGAACCGATTGTTTTACCTCAAATGTGTGAAAATATGACCATTTCCCTGGTATTTTGTTACTCTTCATGCACTGAGACAACGCTTATGAGGTGGTTTTGTCCCTATGTTTCCAGAACACGAGCACAAACTAATTCTCAGTCTATTTGTTTGTGATACCCTGGTTTGTCAGAAATATGCACAATTGGCGCGTATCTTTGGTATTCCACCTGTGGCCTTCATATATTACTGCATGCTGTACCAATATACATGCTTACCTGGGTGCAGTGATACATATGGAGTCAGGAAAACACAACTTGCATATACAAAAGTTGTCTAGATTTGTTACCATGGTTGCTTCTTTGGCTGAGATAGCCCTTTACATACATTAGATGGCTGGTACATAAAATTAAAACATTTTTCCGTCCTCCTACTGTTTTTAAACTAGCTCTGGCTCTCGTTGTTGAGCACTCTCTTGACAACCTGGAACCTCTCTGTTTTATCCTTGTAGCGTGCAACTCCAACATTCCCTGTTAGGAGCGCATGAATCTCCTTGATTTGGGTCGCTTACCGGCCACAAATTCCAATAGCTACTAGGCGTGTTTGCAATGCGTTGATCTCGGTTTCAGAGCTGTAGGCTTATAAGGCAAGTCAATATTCTGGTCAAACACGATATTTCCAATAACCTATTTTCATGCCTGCTGTTTCTGTTCCCCCCAGAGCAACAGGTGATGGTAGAATCGCGCTACCATACAGGTGGGTGGGGAATTGATTTCTCTTGAATGTAGGGTGGCGCGTGTTTATAGCACAACCAAGCTGGAAGGTGATCTCGAAATACCCAGTAAAATGACTTCTGGACAAACATTTAAAGAAGAAGACAAATTTTTACGTATGGACAGCATACATGTATGTGTGAGTTTTTCGTATGTTTTAAAAATACATGTCTGACTTGTGCCTTCTGCGGTGCGAACTCATAATGAGCAATTCAGATGTGGATGCAGATGCATGCGTACACCTACAGGCAAGTGTGTAGAGTCAGGGAGATAGATAGAGTCTGTTGATAGGCAGGCAGGTATGGGAGCAATACTCTTCTTAAAAGGTACGGTGCGTTCTAAAATTAAACGGGCACTATGGCCAAACTCTGCAGATAAGAGCCACGGCGTTATCCGTTGTTCACACCATCTTTCTCCATAGAAGCAAACACCTTTAGAACTGCAGAGGTGTTGCTCGACGGTGATTCTTCTTCGCTTCATCGGGCTCATCACATCGGAGTAACGTGGATACAAACGGCAGAACATAATCTACATGTACCTATGGCGACAGTGCTTCAGATCAATGTGATAATAATCATATCTGCACTGTCATATCTGAAGCACTGTCGATGTCGCCACCTACATAGGGAGGTACATTTTTATTTGAATTCGTAGAACCAAACGGGCGGTGTCGCCCAATTGCATATGATAGGTCATCTTAACTTTATGTAGTGAAATACAAACATAATGGTAGTTACTGGTGTTCTTGCAAATTGGAATGTTGCATGCTGAAGTGTAGACCTACGCTCGCGGACTGAAGAGGAGCATACATGTACACTCACTGGGATGCTTCATATAGAATCCATGTTAGTTTAGCCCACTATTTCCACCTTGTTTGACGACCCTGGGGCCAATTGCTTTACGCAGCCAGCCCCACAAAGAGAAAAGGTGCTAAGTGAATGGCGGGTTGGCTTGTTACCCCATCGAAGTGTAGTTTCGTATTCGATCACCCAGTATGGACTGGCAGGGTATGTCACGGGTTGTCATGTGACGGGACATCTGTGTGGTGTGTAACTCAAGCATCCCGCTACTGAAACTTGCGCATCTGCTTGATATGGGTTACCTAGCAATCACAAGCAGTTAACTCCATCAGTTACTTTACAAACGGATCCTACGCAAACGATGGAGAGCGACAAATTTTGGATTGTTTTCAGCACAACGCTACTTTTTCCCCAATTTTCATAATCACATCAGTGTGCTTTTACACCTTTTCCAGAGATAAATTTATTTCCACACGCCGACTTTTTGTTGCTTACAGCTGGACATCAAGACTTATATAAAGCCAATGTTCTCCATGATGCCATCAAGTTCACCTTCTACAAAAGTTCGCTTACGACCAGACGCCCAAGGCAAAAGGTAACATCTTCAAGAGAGGTGGAAATCGTGTTTTGCCGTACGAACTAGCAACGCTCTTTGTAGGAAATACCAGCTCTCCAACGTTCACCAGACGGAAACATGGTAAGAAGATTTCAGTGTCGCATGGGCTCTGGTATGGTTGTCTACGCCTTCATGCGTATATTTGTACATTTGGATGATCAATAACTTGAGGATGTAACAAATATTCCATTATTTCAGATAGCCTAGGATAATATTATAGAAATAGGAAATTTGAAGTTCATGGAAAAGGATGTTGAACGGTCTCTTCTGGGATGACGCCTACACCATGGCTTAGGGGTAGTACATTGCTGGCCATAAGCCCCGACGGTGTCTAATTGGTGTCCTCGGGGTGACAGTAAGTTTGTTCTCCAGACCTTTCCCGTTTTCATCTCCATCTAACGTATTAGTATTGCAGGTAGAAGGTTGAACAATACAATCATCAGGTCTGAGCTGCCATTGGTAGTTTTACTTCAACATCAGCGCTCTAGTTACAGCTTGTCTACTACACATCACATCTTCACAAGTATTGTATCTCAACAAAATTGTGGTGTGTTACCTTCCATGCCTACGTGTGTTATAGGATCGTTGCAGTCATCGTATCGTCATTGTCATTATGACTATCCTAAGTCCATTCTCGGCCAATCGTCTAGGGATTGTTCAAGCAATGCCAGCCAAGTCCAACGTTTCATGCGTTCAATCTACTGATGCGCCAGAAACCGAGTACAACGGCGACTTTACAAGAATATTGCCACGTGTTCGTACCCCACCACCAGTTGCATATCCCGCCGATATGACTCCTGACGAAGAGTACTGCAGAGTCCTATTCAGTGGCTGGGTGCCCAAACAAGCGGATTCGGATAATAACGTTAAGTGTCAGAATAGCTGGGCTTGCAAACGGCTTAGCACGACACATGAAACCATTCCCACGCACATGTTCAGTTATGTGCTCCCTCGTTATGTGGACGCCAAGGGCATGTGCGACTGCCAAGCCATCACATTCTATCCGATTCATCTGAGACGTGCGAACAGTACAGAAGCCTGGACGTTCCAGACAGCGAGTGACTCTTTTATCATCACTGGATACACTTGTAGACACAAGAAAGCGTGTCGAAAGTTTAACTGCTAAGCAAATACAGGCAGCAACAGATCCAACTGTCCTCCTTCTGGAATAGGTCCATACTGACCTGCATGGAATTCAATCTCTCTCTCTCTCTCTCTCTCTCTCTCTCTCTCTCTCTCTCTCTCTCTCTCTCTCTCTCTCTCTCTCTCTCTCTCTCTCTCTATTCTCTGTATTATCTAAGTTATACGTCATTCTAATTTCCAAATTGCATAATTATTCTCTATTCGGATTATAAATACTTGAAGTATATTATTAAGTTTTATGTAGCGACTATGTGCCTGCAGTATAGGGTGATCATACATCACTTGTTCAATCCCCGGACCTTGCTAGCTATTTCAAAGTATTGCTTCTGTCACTGCTGACGTTTTGTCTTCCTGATCTATTTATTTAAAAAAATTACAGTTGTCTACAATCCTCGTTGTCTACGAAACTCTGAGTAACGGCAGAAAAGGACTTTGTCGTGTCATTGGACTAATTGCTGTGTGAGGATTGTATTAATTTTGCGTTAAAGGTGGATTCAGTATTCATGTGGGAGTCGGTCTCACCGAAATTTCCACATCCGCTGGTACGATGGAAATCTCTGGGTTTAATTCGCAGATGCAGCTCCTATAGTGGAGGGAGATGAGAAGATCAGACCCACCACAAACTGACAAAGTGGTAGTCAAAGACCGAAACTCCCAGTCAATGTATCCATGTATCCCATAGCTTGTGTCCGGCCACGAGCTCCCCGCCACTGGTCAAGTCGGGCATACATAGTGGGATGATTTGACACTATGACTGAGAGACGTATAGCACCACGATCGCCTTGATGCAGCGATTGGACGTTTCGGTCTTTGATCATGCACGTTTTTATGGGTCAGGTCTACTCGCCTCCCACTTTTCTAGGAGCTGAACATTATAAGAATTATAAACTGCAAAATTTATAATCCAATATTAGAACCTTCCAAGTTGGAAGGCTGTTTGTCTGCGAATTCCAACACGTGATGCAGCTAAGAATCAAGTCGTTGGATGTCTGCAACTAGTCAGTCAGTGTTGTGCTAATCCTTGCACGTTCTGATTCAACAGCAAGTACCATGCTTATAATTCTTTGTGTTGGACAAAACACGCATAACTTGTAAACCTTTGGCTGTCTCTTCTTAATATTAATCCTGGCCTCTCCAGCCGAGTCTGATCTGCACCGATATTACGTCGCAGATAATTCAGGTTGAAATGCGGTGAGCAAAAACGACGTGAATGCAGTGCGTTTGTTCTCCTTTCTGCCTTTGCTCGTGATTTCTAGGACCACTTCCCGTAAACCTAATCATACAACTTGATTTGCAGCCCAATCTCTTCTTTTATTGTTGTTGTTCTGATTTGCACCTGTTTTTCTTTCTTCTTTTTTGCCATGGCTGGCTTTAATCGCCCTCACCTCCTCTTTGATTGGCCTTGGCCATGAGTGTGTGCGTAATAATAATAATAATTCATACATAGTCATGTACATGTCGATTCCACTCCATCCAGAACAACAAGTGCTGGTGGAATGTACTACCACTCAAGGGTAAACTACTTTTTCTTGGATGTAGGGTGGTGCATATTTCTCGCACAAACAAGCTGGAAGGTGATCTCCTTGGATTAACTGCACCATAGGTTTCTGAATAACCCTTCAAGCAAGAAGCTAGATAGGAATGTATGGATGGTGTATGTATGTACATATGATTTGGGAGCAATGACAACGGATGTACGTTTAGATGTAATAATCTATGTGGGTTTGTGAACAGGCAGGTACATTATATACGTAGATGGAACTAAAAGGTTTGTAGCCACATTATCGTCGTAATAAAATGGGCGTCATTGCGTAATGGCATGAGAGCAGACGCGTAAACCGTTCTCTGCGCAACCAGAAGCCTATTGCCTTTCACCGGAAAAAGCAAGAATGGTAGACGGTTGTTTGATTGTGGTTCTTCTCCACTTTACCTGTATCATCCTATCTGAGTTACACACATACATGTACAGTTCTGGATGGCTAAACATTATACGTATGGTCAAAGTGCTTCACAACGGTCATGATACTCAAGATTATCATGACAAGAAGAGGAGGGATAAACTTAAAAAGTGTTGTATGACTATGCGTTTAGCGCACAAGTAGACGATCATCAGATAACAGGTCAAAGTTGTTTTTCAACTACTAAAATACCTCTTCACGGGCAAAACAAACACAATGGATTAATGCAACACAAAACTGGTGAAGAAATGAGGTAAGAGTTTATAATAATCACGCTTTGAAATAGACATGAAATTGAATCCAGTTGGCAGTCCACAGATTGCAAACACAGAACATAGTACAAACAGCAAGAGGACGATGGACAATTGGTCGTTACCCGGAGTTTTACGTTAAGACTATCCCCAGACCATGTGATGAAATACAAACGTAATAGCAGTTACTCGTATTCCAGCGATTCAGATTTTAATCAGTGCTGGGATGCATCGTGCATTGGCGCCCTAAAGTGTATGTCTCTGCTCTCGGGATGAAGAGGAACATACGCTCACATGGGCACTTCATACTCAGTCATTGTCGGGTTTGTCCACAACCTTCACCTTGCTTGATGACCCTGGAGATAATTGTCTGATCAAAGCGTTGTGTCGGTCTTTGTGCTCCGCCCGTACAACACAGCAACAACAACAGAGTTGCATAGCCAGTGGCCGGCAATGGCTGATCCTATCCGAGAAGTAGGCCACTCCGAAGTGACGACCACGTTGGGCTGTGTCTGCTTTGCGCAGACTCGCACCGAACCACCATGATTGTCATGGCAACACAGAAAGACACGTGCTTTCCAACTCTCTTACGGCCGTTGGAAAGCGTAACTTTTCGATCAACCACAATGAACTGGTAAGACAGTCATGTCACGGGCTATCATGCGGCCGAATACATGATTGTATCCTTGAAAAGGGCACACGCCTATCGCAGTACGTCGGGACCAAGAAGGATGAAGAGAAAGCATTCAGCACTCAACGGGCGGCACACCAGAACTTGACGGATTATGCTAATATTTTCGTGAAATTATGCTTTTCGCATTGCTGAAAAATTGCAGATTTATGCTATTTTTATGCTAAAAGTTATCATATTATGCCGCATTATGCTCACATATGCTGCTACTGTATTATGATGGTTCTGAGCAAAATAACTGCATAAAATTGGACCGGAGGATTCTGCTCGAAAAAGTGGCAGATTCTGCTCGAAAAGCAGTGAAATTGGCAGAACCATACAAACCTTATGGCGGGCAATTCCTCAAATTCTGCTCCATTTTTTATCCACATACCAAACATGCATGAAACGTACTGAAGTACCAGAAATAGTACCGAATTCTGCCAATTTTTCTGCAGGCAGAATCCGCCGGACCCTAACCGTCACTGATTGTAGTGGACTGGACATGTTATCATGGGAGTCGTAAACCTACGACTTCCTGGTGCATCTACTTGTACTTGTACTTGTAGTACATGTACAACTGTATGAAATTTGATGCGAACAGGCGGATTATTCCAATTTATGCTATTCGTATGCAATTTGCCTCGAATTATGCAATTATTCGATTTTGGTAGGAATTATGCGAAAAGTATGCTAGCAAAATCCGTCAAGGCCTACGGTACACCGCAGGGCATGGCAGTGACCTACAGAAACGAAAGCAAAAGGTGCAACCTGTTCCTGGCGGAAAAATTAGCAATCGCGCAAGCACCCAAGCACCCAAGCACCCCTCTCTCAACAAGAGGAGTGAACTTGTGTCAAAGTGTCACCACGAGAACAATTACTAACTTGGGAGCTTCAAACCATCGACAGCCTTCACCTAATCAAATAGGAGAGTACCAGCGCCAGTGCCTGTCACTAGTTGAAGTGATACCTTGCACCACTGCTGTCATAACACCTTTTAGATTTGCGCCATGATGCAGCCATTTACACTTTGCTTTGTGGGCATATAAACCAGTGCTGATCCAGATTTACTCATTTAATACTGTATTCTGATGATCGCTTAGGGCGTGAAACTCAGAGTTAAAACACTTTTTCCGTCCTCCTACTGTGTTTAAACTAGCTTTGCCTCTCGGCGTTGAGCACTCTCTTTGACAACCTGGAACCTCTCTGTTTTATCCTTGTAGCGTGCAACTCCAGCATTCCCGGTTAGGAGCGCTTGAATCTCCTTGATTTGGGTCGCTTACCGGCCACAAATTCCAATAGCTACTAGGCGTGTTTGCAATGCGTTGATCTCGGTTTCAGAGCTGTAGGCTTATAAGGCAAGTCAATATTCTGGTCAAACACGATATTTCCAATAACCTATTTTCATGCCTGCTGCTTCTGTTCCCCCCAGATCAACAGGTGATGATAGAATCGCGCTACCATACAGGTGGGTGGGGGAATTGATTTCTCTTGAATGTAGGGTGGCGCGTGTTTATAGCACAACCAAGCTGGAAGGTGATCTCAAAATACCCAGTAAAGTGCCTTCAGGACAAACTTTCAGAGAAGAATACAAATTGATACGTATGGACAGCATACATGTAAGTGTGAGTTTTTCGTATGTTTCAAAAATACATGTCTGACTTGTGCCTTCTGCGGTGCGAACTCGTAACGAGCAATTCAGATGTGGATGCAGATGCACGCATACACCTACAGGCAAGTGTGTAGAGTCAGGGAGATAGATAGAGTCTGTTGATAGGCAGGCAGGTATGGGAGCAATACTCTTCTTAAAAGGTACGGTGCGTTCTAAAATTAAACGGGCACTATGGCCAAACTCTGCAGATAAGAGCGAACTCGTAATGAGCAATTCAGATGTGGATGCAGATGCATGCGTGCATCTGCAGGCAAGTGTGTAGAGTCAGGGAGATAGATAGAGTCTGTTGATAGGCAGGCAGGTATGAGAGCAATACACTTCTTAAAAGGTACGGTGCGTTCTAAAATTAAACGGGCACTATGGCCAAACTCTGCAGATAAGAGCCACGCCGTTATCCGTTGTTCACACCATCTTTCTCCATAGGAGCAAACACCTTTAGAACTGCAGAGGTGTTGCTCGACGGTGATTCTTCTTCGCTTCATCGGGCTCATCACATCGGAGTAACGTGGATACAAACGGCAGAACATAATCTACATGTACCTATGGCGACAGTGCTTCAGATCAATATGATAATAATCATATTTAAGCGCTGTCATATCTGAAGCACTGTCGATGTCGCCACCTACATAGGGAGGTACATTTTTATTTGAATTCTCAGAACCACACGGGCGGTGTCGCCCAAATGCATATGATAGGTCATCATAACTTTATGTAGTGAAATACAAACATAATGGCAGTTACTGTCGTTGGAATGTTGCATACTGACGTGTAGACCTCCGCTCGCGGGCTGAAGAGGAGCATACATGTACACTCACAAGGCTACTTCATATAGAATCCATGTTAGTTTAGCCCACTATTTCCACCTTGTTTGACGACCCTGGGGCCAATTGCTTTACGCAGCCAGCCCCACAAAGAGAAAATGTGCTAAGTGAATGGCGGGTTGGCTTGTTACCCCATCGAAGTGTAGTTTCGTATTCGATCACCCAGTATGGACTAGCAAGGTTTGTCACGGGTTATCATGTGACGGTACATCTGTGTGGTGTGTAACTCAAGCATCCCGCTACTGAAACTTGCGCATCTGCTTGATATGGGTTACCTAGCAATCACAAGCAGTCAATTCCATCAGTTACTTTACAAACGGATCCTACGCAAACGATGGAGAGCGACAAATGTTGGATTGTTTTCAGCACAACGCTGCTTGCTCGTGACACCTTTGGAAATTCAGAAATTTCACAATTTTCATAATCACATCAGTGTGCTTTTACACCTTTTTCCGAGATACATTTATTTCCACACTTTTTGTTGCTTACAGCTGGACATCAAGGCCTATATAAAGCCAATGTTCTCCATGATGCCATCATGTTCACCTTCTCCAAAAGTTCGCTCACGACCAGACGCCAAAGGCAAAAGATAATATCTTCAAGAGAGGTGGAAATCGTGTTTTGGCCTACGAACTAGCAACGCTCTTTGTAGGAAATACCAGCTCTCCAACGTTCACCAGACGGAAACATGGTAAGAAGATGTCAGTGTCGTATGGGCTCTGGTATGGTTCTCTTCGCCTTCATGCGTATATTCGTACATTTGTATGATCAATGACTTGAGGATGTAACAAATATTCCATTATTTAGGATAGCCTAGGATATCGGAATAGGAAATTTGAAGTTCATGGAAAAGGATGTTGAACGGTCTCTTCTGGGATGACGACTACACCATGGCTTAGGGGTAGGACATTGCTGGCCATAAGCCCAGAGGGTGCCTAATTGGTGTCCTCGGGGTGACAGTACGTTTGCCCTCTAGACCTTTCCCGTTTTCATCTCCGTCTAACTTATGAGTATTACAGGTAGAAGGCTGAACAATACAATCATCAGGTGTGAGCTGCCATTGGTAGTTTTACTTCAACATCAGCGCTCTAGTTACAGCTTGTCTACTACACATAACATCTTCACAAGTATTTAAATCTGAACAAAATTGTGGTGTACTACCGTCCATGCCTACGTGTGTTATAGGATCGTTGCAGTCATCGTATCGTCATTGTCATTATGACTATCCTGAGTCCATTCTGGGCCAATCGTCTAGGGATCGTTCAAGCAATGCCAGCCAAGTCCAACGTTTCATGCGTTCAATCTACTCATGCACCAGAAACTGAGTACAACGGCGACTTTACAAGAATATTGCCACGTGTTCGTACCCCACCACCAGTTGCATATCCCGCCGATATGACTCCTGACGAAGAGTACTGCAGAGTCCTATTCAGTGGCTGGGTGCCCAAACAAGCGTATCCGGATAATAACGTTAAGTGTCAGAATAGCTGGGCTTGCAAACGGCTTAGCACGACACATGAAACCATTCCCACGCACATGTTCAGTTATGTGCTCCCTCGTTATGTGGACGCCAAGGGCATGTGCGACTGCCAAGCCATCACATTCTATCCGCTTCATCTGAGACGTGCGAACAGTACAGAAGACTGGACGTTCCAGACAGCGAGTGACTCTTTTATCATCACTGGATACACTTGTAGACACAAGAAAGCGTGTCGAAAGTTTAACTGCTAAGCACATACAGGCAGCAACAGATCCAACTGTCATCCTTCTGGAATAGGTCCATACTGACCTGCATGGAATTGAATCCCTCTCTCTCTCTCTCTCTCTCTCTCTCTCTCTCTCTCTCTCTCTCTCTCTCTCTCTCTCTCTCTCTCTCTCTCTCTCTCTCTCTCTCTTTCTCTCTATTCTCTGTATTATCTAAGTTATACGTCATTCTAATTTCCAAATTGCATAAGTATTCTCTATTCGGATTATAAATACTTGAAGTATATTATTAATTTTTATGTAGCGACTATGTGCCTGCAGTATAGGGTGATCATACATCACTTGTTCAATCCCCGGACCTTGCTAGCTATTTCAAAGTATTGCTTCTGTTGCTGTCGACGTTTGATTGTCTTCCTGATCTATTTATATGAAAAAATTACAGTGGTCTACAATCCTCGTTGTCTAAGAAACTCTGAGTAACGGCAGAAAAGGACTTTGTCGTGTCATTGGACTCATTGCTGTGTGAGGATTGTATTAATTTTGCGTTAAAGGCGGATTCAGTATTCATGTGAGAGTCGGTCTCACCGAAATTTCCACATCCGCTGGTACTATGCAAACCTCTGGGTTTAATTCGCAGATGCAGCTCCTATAGTGGAGGGAGATGAGAAGATCAGACCCACCACAAACTGACCAAGTGGTAGTCAAAGACCGAAACTCCCAGTCAATGTATCCATGTATCCCATAGCTTGTGTCAGGCCACGAGCTCCCCGCCACTGGTCTAGTGGGGCATACATAGTGGGATGATTTGACACTATGACTGAGAGACGCATAGCACCACGATCGCCTTGATGCAGCGATTGGACGTTTCGTTCTTTGATCATGCACGCTTTGATGGGTCAGGTCTACTCGCCTCCCACCTTTCTAGGAGCTAAACATTATAAGAATTAAAAACTGCAAAATTTATAATCCAATATTAGAACCTTCCAAGTTGGAAGGCTGTTGGTCTGCGAATTCCAAGACGTGATGCAGCTATATTAAAGAATCAAGTCGTTGAATGTCAGTAACTAGTCAGTCAGTGTTGTGCTAATCCTTGCACGTTCTGACTCAACAGCCAGTACCATGCTTATAATTCTTAGTGTTGGACAAAACACGCATAACTTTTAACCTTTGGCCGTCTCTTCTTAATATTAATCCTGGCCTCTCCAGCCGAGTCTGATCTGTACAGATATTACGTCGCTGATATTACAGGTTGAAATGCGGTAAGCTGAAAAGACGTGAATGCAGTGCGTTAGTTCTCGGTTTCAGTGTTGTATATATAAAGCAATTCAATACTCTGGCCAAGCAGGATGATTGCACGAATGCTTCTATTGAGTAATTCATACATAGTCATGTACATGTCGATTCCACTCCATCCAGAACAACAAGTGCTTGTGGAATGTGCTACCATTCAAGCGGGAACTACCTTTTCTTGAATGTAGGGTGGTGCATATTTCTCGCACAAGCAAGCTGGAAGGTGATCTCCTTGGATTAACTGCACCATAGGTTTCTGAACAACCCTTCAAGCAAGAAGCTAGATTGGAATGTATGGATGGTGTATGTATGTACATATGATTTGGGAGCAATGACAACGGATGTACGTTTAGATGTAATAATCTATGTGGGTTTGTGAACAGGCAGGTACATTATATACGTAGATAGAACTACAAGGTTTGTAGACACATTATCGTCGTAATAAAATGGACGTCATTGCGTACTGGCATGAGAGCAGACGCGTAAACCGTTCTCTGCGCAACCAGAAGCCTATTGCCTTTCACCGGAAAAAGCAAGAATGGTAGACGGTTGTTTGATTGTGTTTCTTCTGCACTTTACCTGTATCATCCTATCTGAGTTGCACACATACATGTACAGTTCTGAATGGCTAAACATTATACGTGTGACCAAAGTGCTTCACAACGGTCATGATACTCAAGTTTATCATGACAAGAAGAGGAGGGATAAACTTAAAAAAGTGTTGTATGACTCTGCGTTTAGCGCACAAGTAGACGATCATCAAGTAAGAGGTCCAAGTTGTTTTTCAACTACTAAAATACCTCTTCACGGGCAAAACAAACACAATGGATTAATGCAACACAAAACTGGTGAAGAAATGAGGTAAGAGTTTATAATAATCATGCTTTGAAATAGACATGAAATTGAATCCAGTTGGCAGTCCACAGATTACAAATACAGAACATAGTGCAAACAGCAAGAGGACGATGGACAATTGGTCGTTACCCGGAGTTTCACGTTTAGACTATCCCCAGACCATGTGATGAAATACAAACGTAATGGCAGTTACTCGTATTCCAGCGATTCAGATTTAAATCAGTGCTGGGATGCATCATGCATTGGCGCCCTAAAGTGTATGTCTCTGCTCTCGGGATGAAGAGGAACATACGCTCACATGGGCACTTCATACTCAGTCCATGTCAAGGTTGTCCACAACCTTCACCTTGCTTGATGACCCTGGAGATAATTGTCTGATCAAAGTGTTGTGTCGGTCTTTGTGCTCCGCCCGTAAAACACAGCAACAACAAAAGAGTTGTATAGCCAGTGGCTGGCAATGGCTGATCCTATCAGAGAAGTAGGCCACTGCGAAGTGACGACAACGTTGGGCTGTGTCTGCTTTGCGCAGACTTGCACCGAACCACCATGATTACCATGGCCACGCAGAAAGACACGTGCTTTCCATCTCTCTTATGGCCGTTGGAAAGCGTAACTTAACTATTCGATCAATCACTATGGACTGGTAAGACATGGCACGGGCTATCATGCGGCCGAATACATGTATCCTTGAAAGGACACCCGAGTATCGCAGTACGTCTGGGCCAAAAAGGATAAAGAGAAGGCATTCAGCAATAAATGGGTGGTACACCGCAGAGCAGTGACCTACAGCAACGAAAGCAAAAGGTGCAACCTGTGCCTGGCGGAAAAATTAGCAATCGCGCAAGCACCCAAGCAGCCCTCTCTCAACAAGAGGAGTGAACTTGTGTCAAAGTGTCGCCACGAGAACAAGTACTAACTTCGGAACTTCAAATCATCCACAGGCTTCACCTAATCAAGTAGGAGACAACCAGCGCCAGTGCCTGTCACTTGAAGTGATACCTTTCACCACTGCTGTCATTGGCACCTTTTAGATTTGCGCCATGATGCAGTCATTTACACTTTGCTTTGTGGGTATATAAACCAGTACTGATCCAGATTTACTAATTTAATACTGTATTCTGATGATCGCTTTAATTAGGGCGTGAAACTCAGAGTTAAAACACTGTTTCCGTCATCCTACTGTGGTTAAACTAGCTCTGCCTATCGCTTTTGAGCACACTCTTGGACAGCCTGGAACCTCTCTGTTTTTTCCTTGTAGTGTGCACGTCCAGCATTCCCGGTTTGGAGTGCTTGAATCTCCTTGATTTGGGTTGCCTACCGGCCACAAACTCCAATAGCTACTAGGAGTGTTTGCAATGCGCTGATTTCGGTTTCAGTGCTGTAAGCTTATAAGGCAAGTCAATATTCTGGTGGAGCACGATGTTTCCAAGAACGAATTTTCATGCCTGCTGCTTCTGCTCCACGCAGATCAACAGGTGCTGGTAGCATGCGCTACCATACAGGTGGGTGGGGAATTGATTTCTCTTGAATGTAGGGTGGCGCATGTGTATAGCACAACCAAGCTGGAAGGTGATCTCGAAATACCCAGTAAAGTGTCTTCAGGACAAACTTTCAGAGAACAATACAGATTGGTGTACATATATGTATGGACAGCATACATGTAAATGTAAATGTACATTTACATTTTATGTGTGAGTTTTTCGTATGTTTTAAAAATACATGTCTGACTTGTGCCTTCTGCGGTGCGAACTCGTAATGAGCAATTCAGATTTGGATGCAGATGTATGCGTGCACTATAGGTAAGTGTGGAGAGAGGCAGGGACATAGATAGGGTCTGTTGACAGGCAGGCAGGTATTGGAGCAATACTCTTTTAAGGTACGGTGCGTTCTAAAATTGAACGGGCACTATGGCCAAACTTAGATGAGAGCCAAGGCGTTATCCGTTGTTCACACCATCTTTCTCCATAAGTGCATTCACCTTGAGAACGGCAGAGGTGTTGTTCGAGTCTGATTCTTCTTCGCTTCATCCTGTTCATGAAATTGGAGTTACGTGGATACAAACTGCAGAACATAATCTACATGTACCTACGGCGACAGTGCTTCAGATCAATGTGATAATAATCATATTTAAGCGCTGTCATATCTGAAGCACTGTCGATGTCGCCACCTATATAGGTAGGTACATTTTTATTTGAATTCTCAGAACCAAACGGGCAGTGTCGCCCAAATGCATATGATAGGTCATCATAACTTTATGTAGTGAAATACAAACATAATGGCAGTTACTGGCAAAATTCTGCACACTTTCACGTGTTTCCATGATACGACAAGTTGCGCACGGTCTGCTCACATTCAAATACAGTGCTGCCAACAAATGACAGCGTGCAACAAAAAAATCTTTCCTTGCAAGGGCACATTTTCGGCCATAACTCTTGAACTGCCGGTCAGATCGGGACACAATTTTCAGAGAATTTGCAGCTATTCATGCTCAACTGACGTAGCACTCAATATGAATTTACAAATTCGATTTTTCAGCGAATTTTTGGGTAGTCTGCCACCTTAAGCGCTGTCATATCTGAAGCACTGTCGATGTCGCCACCTATAATATAGGTAGGTCACGTACATTTTTATTTGAATTCTCAGAACCAAACGGGCGGTGTCCCCCAAATGCATATGATAGGTCATCATAACTTTATGTAGTGAAATACAAACATAATGGCAGTTACTGTCGTTCTTGCAATTTGGAATGTTGCATACTGACGTGTACACCTCCGCTCGCGGGCTGAAGAGGAGCATACATGTACACTCACAAGGCTACTTCATATAGAATCCATGTTAGTTAAGCCCACTATTTCCACCTTGTTTGACGACCATGGGGCCAATTGCTTTACGCAGCCAGCCCCACAAAGAGAAAATGTGCTAAGTGAATGGCGAGTTGGCTTGCTACCCCATCGAAGTGTAGTTTCGTATTAGATCACCCAGTATGGACTAGCAAGGTTTGTCACGAGTTATCATGTGACGGTACATCTGTGTGGTGTGTAACTCAAGCATCCCGCTACTGAAACTTGCGCATCTGCTTGATATGGGTTACCTAGCAATCACAAGCAGTCAATTCCATCAGTTACTTTACAAACGGATCCTACGCAAACGATGGAGAGCGACAAATGTTGGATTGTTTTCAGCACAACGCTGCTTGCTCGTGACACCTTTGGAAATTCAGAAATTTCACAATTTTCATAATCACATCAGTGTGCTTTTACACCTTTTTCCGAGATACATTTATTTCCACACGCCGAATTTTTGCTGCTTACAGCTGGACATCAAGGCCTATATAAAGCCGATGTTCTCCATGATGCCATCATGTTCACCTTCTCCTAAAGTTCGCTCACGACCAGACGCCAAAGGCAAAAGGTAATATCTTCAAGAGAGGTGGAAATCGTGTTTTGGCCTACGAACTAGCAACGCTCTTTGTAGGAAATACCAGCTCTCCAACGTTCACCAGACGGAAACATGGTAAGAAGATGTCAGTGTCGTATGGGCTCTGATAGGGTTGTCTACGCCTTCATGCGTATATTCGTACATTTGTATGATCAATGACTTGAGGATGTAACAAATAATCCATTATTTTAGATAGCCTAGGATATAGGAATAGGAAATTTGAAGTTCATGGAAAAGGATGTTGAACGGTCTCTTCTGGGATGACGACTACACCATGGCTTAGGGGTAGTACATTGCTGGCCATAAGCCCAGACGGTGTCTAATTGGTGTCCTCGGGGTGACAGTAAGTTTGTTCTCCAGACCTTTCCCGTTTTCATCTCCATCTAACGTTTGAATATTGCAGGTAGAAGGTTGAACAATACAATCATCAGGTCTGAGCTGCCACTGGTAGTTTTACTTCAACATCATCGCTCTAGTTACAGCTTGCCTACAACACATCACATCTTCACAAGTATTGTATCTCAACAAAATTGTGGTGTGTTACCTTCCATGCCTACGTGTGTTATAGGATCGTTGCAGTCATCGTATCGTCATTGTCATTATGACCATCCTAAGTCCATTCTGGGCCAATCGTCTAGGGATTGTTCAAGCAATGCCAGCCAAGTCCAACGTTTCATGCGTTCAATCTACTCATGCACCAGAAACCGAGTACAACGGCGACTTTACAAGAATATTGCCACGTGTTCGTACCCCACCACCAGTTGAATATCCCGCCGATATGACTCCTGACGAAGGTTACTGCAGAGTCCTATTCAGTGGCTGGGTGCCCAAACAAGCGGATCCGGATAATAGCGTTAAGTGTCAGAATAGCTGGGCTTGCAAACGGCTTAGCACGACACATGAAACCATTCCCACGCACATGTTCAGTTATGTGCTCCCTCGTTATGTGGACGCCAAGGGCATGTGCGACTGCCAAGCCATCACATTCTATCCGCTTCATCTGAGACGTGCGAACAGTACAGAAGCCTGGACGTTCCAGACAGCGAGTGACTCTTTTATCATCACTGGATACACTTGTAGACACAAGAAAGCGTGTCGAAAGTTTAACTGCTAAGCAAATACAGGCAGCAACAGATCCAACTGTCCTCCTTCTGGAATAGGTCCATACTGACCTGCATGGAACTCAATCCCTCTCTCTTTCTCTCTCTCTCTCTCTCTTTCTCTCTCTCTCTCTCTCTCTCTCTCTCTCTCTCTCTCTCTTTCTCTCTAATCTCTGTATTATCTAAGTTATACATGTACGTCATTTTAATTTCCAAATTGCATAATTATTCTCTATTCGGATTATAAATACTTGAAGTATATTATTAAGTTTTATGTAGCGACTATGTGCCTGCAGTATAGGGCGATCATACATCACTTGTTCAATCTCCGGACCTTGCTAGCTATTTCAAAGTATTGCTTCTGTTGCTGTCGACGTTTGATTGTCTTCCTGATCTATTTATATGAAAAAATTACAGTTGTCTACAATCCTCGTTGTCTAAGAAACTCTGAGTAACGCCAGAAAAGGACTTTGTCGTGTCATTGGACTCATTGCTGTGTGAGGATTGTATTAATTTTGCGTTAAAGGCGGACTCAGTATTCATGTGGGAGTCGGTCTCACCGAAATTTCCACATCCGCTGGTACGATGCAAACCTCTGGGTTTAATTCGCAGATGCAGCTCCTATAGTGGAGGGAGATGAGAAGATCAGACCCACCACAAACTGACAAAGTGGTAGTCAAAGACCGAAACTCCCAGTCAATGTATCCATGTATCCCATAGCTTGTGTCCGGCCACGAGCTCCCCGCCACTGGCCAAGTCGGGCATACATAGTGGGATGATTTGACACTATGACTGAGAGACGTATAGCACCACGATCGCCTTGATGCTGCGATTGGACGTTTCGGTCTTTGATCATGCACGTTTTTATGGGTCAGGTCTACTCGCCTCCCACTTTTCTAGGAGCTGAACATTATAAGAATTATAAACTGCAAAATTTATAATCCAATATTAGAACCTTCCAAGTTGGAAGGCTGTTTGTCTGCGAATTCCAACACGTGATGCAGCTAAGAATCAAGTCGTTGGATGTCAGCAACTAGTCAGTCAGTGTTGTGCTAATCCTTGCACGTTCTGATTCAACAGCAAGTACCATGCTTATAATTCTTTGTGTTGGACAAAACACGCATCACTTGTAAACCTTTGGCTGTCTCTTCTTAAAATTAATCCTGGCCTCTCCAGCCGAGTCTGATCTGCACCGATATTACGTCGCAGATAATTCAGGTTGAAATGCGGTAAGCCGAAAAGACGTGAATGCAGTGCGTTAGTTCTCGGTTTCATTGTTGTAAGGTTGTATATACAAAGCAAGTCAGTACTCTGGCCAAGCAGGATGATTGCACGAATGATTCTATTGAGTAATGTTCTGCGGTGGCTCGAAAGCTACCTATCCTGCCGCGGTCCAATAGGGCAGGGTGTAAGGCTCGCTGTCCCAACCGCTCTAAGTATGTTCCGGTGTGCCACAGGCCTCAATACTTGGTCCTCTTCTCTTCTTGCTCTATGTAAATAACTTAACTCGCGTTCCAAATACCTCCCTGTACGCCGATCATGCTACTCTTGTGGCATCTGAACTTTTCCTGCCCATGGCGTGTAATTCTTTGCAGTCGGAAATTCGCTCAGTGGTTGAATGGATGCGTCTCTGGACACTTCGACCTAATGCTGGAAAGACTGTCATATTGTGCATTCCACCTCATCCGCGTTCCGATCTTTGCTGCATCGACCAGTACATATTCCACTTCCCTGACGACCGGACGCCATTCCCAATTGTTATCCACCACAAACACCTTGGAGCCATCTTTGACTGAGGCATGAGTTGGTTTCACCATCTGGAGTATCTCGAGCGCCGGACAAGTTCGGCTGTTGGTGTTCTATACAGTCACATGAGCCATTTACCACTAGTATGTCGTCGGGCTTTCTACGCCTCCTATATCTTACCCATAATTTTATACTGTAGCATTGTGTGGTGCAGTGCTGGAGCAGGAATGCTTACGCGGCTTGAACTAATGCATCGCAGGATTTTGAGGGCGATATTTTGCTTACCACTTGACACCCCATTAACAATTCAGTATTCCCAATGCAAAACCTGTCCTTTACAAACCATAATTAACAGACTCTGCTGTAGATTTTTTCATCAGATTAAACTGCTGAAGGCCCCAATGCATATTCGAAATGCGCTTAACTGGTTTAACTCCTCTTCGTCAAGTCGTAATACACTAAGATTCCCAATTTCAAGAAATAACTCAATGAGTCGCTCGCCTGTTTTCATTACCTATTGTCTCTGAGACTCGCTTCCCCAAAAAATGCAATCATGTGCAAACATTTCTACCTTTGCTCGTGATCTCTAGGACCATTTCCCGTAAACCTAATCATACAACTTGATTTGCAGCCCAATCTCTTCTTTTATTGTTGTTGTTCTGATTTGCACTTGTTTTTCTTTCTTCTTTTTTTGCCATGGCTGGCTATAATCGCCCTCACCTCCTCCTTGATTGGCCTTGGCCATGAGTGTGTGCGTAATAATAATAATAATTCATACATAGTCATGTACATGTCGATTCCACTCCATCCAGAACAACAAGTGCTGGTGGAATGTGCTACCATTCAAGGGGAAACTACTTTTTCTTGAATGTAGGGTGGTGCATATTTCTCGCACAAACAAGCTGGAAGGTGATCTCCTTGGATTAACTGCACCATGGGTTTCTGAACAACCCTTCAAGCAAGAAGCTAGATTGGAATGTACGGATGGTGTATGTATGTATGTAAATATGATTTGGGAGCAATGACAACGGATGTACGTTTAGATGTAATCATCTATGTGGGTTTGTGAACAGGCAGGTACATTATATACGTAGATGGAACTACAAGGTTTGTAGACACATTATCGTCGTTATAAAATGGGCATCATTGCGTAATGGCATGAGAGCAGACGCGTAAACCGTTCTCTGCGCAACCAGAAGCCTATTGCCTTTCACCGGAAAAAGCAAGAAAGGTAGACGGTTGTTTGATTGTGATTCTTCTGCACTTTACCTGTATCATCCTATCTGAGTTGCACACATACATGTACAGTTCTGAGTGGCTAAACATTATACGTGTGGTCAAAGTGCTTCACAACGGTTATGATACTCAAGGTTATCATGACAAGAAGAGGAGGGATAAACTTAAAAAGTGTTGTATGACTCTGCGTTTAGCGCACAAGTAGACGATCATCAGATTAGAGGTCAAAGTTATTTTTCAACTACTAAAATACCTCTTCACGGGCAAAACAAACACAATGGATTAATGCAACACAAAACTGGTGAAGAAATGAGGTAAGAGTTTATATTAATCATGCTTTGAAATAGACAGGAGTTGAATCCAGTTGGCAGTCCACAGATTGCGTACACAGAACATAGTGCATACAGCAAGAGGACGATGGACAATTGGTCGTTACCCGGAGTTTCACGTTAAGACTATCCCCAGACCATGTGATGAAATACAAACGTAATGGCAGTTACTCGTATTCCAGCGATTCAGATTTTAATAAGTGCTGGGATGCATCATGCATTGGCGCCCTAAAGTGTATGTCTCTGCTCTCGGGATGAAGAGGAACATACGCTCACATGGGCACTTCATACTCAGTCCATGTCAAGGTTGTCCACAACCTTCACCTTGCTTGATGACCCTGGAGATAATGGTCTGATCAAAGTGTTGTGTCGGTCTTTGTGCTCCGCCCGTAAAACACAGCAACAACAAAAGAGTTGTATAGCCAGTGGCTGGCAATGGCTGATCCTATCAGAGAAGTAGGCCACTGCGAAGTGACGACAACGTTGGGCTGTGTCTGCTTTGCGCAGACTTGCACCAAACCACCATGATTGCCATGGCTACGCAGAAAGACACGTGCTTTCCATCTCTCTTATGGCTTTTGGAAAGCATAACTTAATTACTCGATCAACCACTATGGACTGGTAAGACATGTCACGGGCTATCATGCGGCCGAATACATGTATCCTTGAAAGGACACCCGCCTATCGCAGTACGTCGGGACCAAGAAGGATGAAGAGAAGGCATTCAGCATTAAATGGGTGGTACACCGCAGAGCAGTGACCTACAGCAACGAAAGCAAAAGGTGCAACCTGTGCCTGGCGGAAAAATTAGCAATCGCGCAAGCACCCAAGCAGCCCTCTCTCAACAAGAGGAGTGAACTTGTGTCAAAGTGTCGCCACGAGAACAAGTACTAACTTAGGAACTTCAAACAATCCACAGGCTTCACCTAATCAAGTAGGAGACAACCAGCGCCAGTGCCTGTCACTTGAAGTGATACATTGCACCACTGCTGTCACTGGCACCTTTTAGATTTGCGCCATGATGCAGTCATTAATTTTACACTTTGCTTTGTGGGTATGTAAACCAGTACTGATCCAGATTTACCCATTAATGTATTCGGATTATCGCTTAGCGCGGGAAACTCAGAGTTAAAACATTTTCCGTCATCCAACTGTTTAAACTAGCTCTGCCTCTCCGTATTGAGCACTCTCTTGGACAGCCTGGAACCTCTCTGTTTATCCTTGTAGTGTGCAAGTTCAGCATTCCCGGTTTGGAGTGCTTGAATCTCCTTGATTTGGGTTGCCTGCGGGCCACAAACTCCAAAAGCTACTAGGAGTGTTTGCAATGCGTTGATTTCAGTTTCAGTGCTGTAAGCTTATAAGGCAAGTCAATATTCTGGTGGAGCACGATGTTTCCAAGAACGAATTTTCATGCCTGCTGCCTCTGCTCCACGCAGATCAATAGGTGCTGGTATAATGCGCTACCATACAGTTGGTTGGGAATTGATTTCTCTTGAATGTAGGGTGGCGCATGTTTATAGCACAACCAAGCTGGAAGGTGATCTCGAAATACCCAGTAAAGTGCCTTCAGGACAAACTTTCAGAGAAGAATACAGATTGGTGTACATGTATGTATGGACAGCAATCAATTCTCAGTGACCTGCCACATCTTGAGGAGCGCACCCTCTCCCGCATCGTACGGGGAAATGCCTCCGGATGGCTTACGGTGTTGCCCCTGAAGCGCGAGGGGTATGATCTGTCGAGTACAGAATTCCGCGATCAACTTGCCATCCGCTATGGTCGGCAGCCGCTTGCCCTGCCAGCGCAATGTGATGGTTGCGGGAAGCCCTTCTTTCTCCAGCATGGCCTTGACTGCCCGAAAGATGGACTTATCAAGCGAGGCCACAATGATCTGCGTGATAGCGATGCAAAGCTAGCTGATATGGCATTCGGTGGTGTTGTCGTCGAGCCGATCATGGTGCCGGAGGGTGATCGGACGGGGCAGCCTGCTCTTCGGGCAGATTGGCTTGCTCGGGGTGTGTGGGAGGATACCAGGGTGGCGTTTTTTGATAATCGCATCATTGATGCCAACGCCTCCAGTTTTTTTTTTTTTTTTTTTTTTTTTTTTATTATTGAAAAACCACAAACCTTCAGACATGTGAATGTGCACATTATATACAGTGTACATACGTATGTATCGAGAAGGCAGCACGGAAACGGCAGTGGTGGTGAGGCCTGGGCAGCTCGTCCGACCGTGGGTCTCGGAGTCAACACTGGGCAGACGCACCGGAGGGGGGGGGGGGGGGGGGGTAGCTTAGGAGATAAGGGATGAAGCCAGCATGATCATAGTATGTAATGCATATGCAGAAGTAATAATGATGTTAATCTTAAAAACAATAGTGCGGTGGACCTGCGCAGAGGAAAGGCATCATGGACATGATCTACGTGTATAACATAATAATAATAATATTATAAGTGAGCTAGGGCACATCATACACACACACATATGCGCATGTTCAAATAGGAGATCAACCTGATAGGGCGTTCGCCGGCGTTGGGTAATCTTGAAATAAAGATATTAATATTATTGAAGAGATTATTATCATACGCTCACATAAACACCACATACCAACCATGTGCACCCACCCCCACACACACACACACACGCGCGCGCACGCACACACACACACACACACACATGCTCGCACGCACACACGCACACACACACACACACACACATACACACACCACACACACACACGCACACACATTCACACACCACACACACACCACACATACACACACACACACGTACACACAGACACACACGTGCACATTCACGCAGACGCGTAATCATACATACTATTTGTGCACAGACTCACTCTCTCACAGTAACGTCCAGAAAACCAGTTACTCCCATTCATCCTGGGAAGCTACTTCCAACCGCGCTGCTAACGCGAAGAAAAAGAAGTATCGTCAGGCCTCCGAGGACCTCCGTGGGTCGTTCACACCACTGGTTTGTTCCACGGATGGGGTGCTACATCGCGAATACGCCAGCTATCAGAAGCGACTTGCTTGTCACCTTGCCCTCAAGTGGGCCAAGCCATTTTCAATCATCATGGCTTGGGTGCGAGTTCGCAGCCAATTTGCAGTGATCCATGCAGTCGACCTCCGGCTACGCGGGTCTAGAAGGCGCCTGACAGGCCTGTCGATGCAGGATGGTGCTGGGGTAGGCATCGGCCATTGACAACTGAATTCCGTCTGTTTTACGTGGAATTTATTGGAGTTTCCCAATGAATTGTACTTGAATAAAATTCTATTTTACCTTTCATGGTATCTCAATTTTTTCACGTCTACATGACTTTATTTTGCCCGTAAAAGAGGCCGTTACCCCGTAAAAAATGGACAGCATACATGTAAATGTAAATGTACATGACATGTACATTTACATGTACATGTACATGTAAATGTACATGACATGTACATTTACATTGTATGTGTGAGTTTTTCGTATGCTTTAAAAATACATGTCTGATTTGTGCTTTCTGAGGTGCGAACTCGTAATGAGCAATTCAGATATGGATGCAGATGTATGCGTGCACTATTGGAAAGTGGGTAGAGAGGCAGGGAGATGCAGCCGAACTGAGCAGATGAGAGCCAAGGCGTCATCCGTTGTTCATACCATCTTTCTCCGTAAGAGCAAGCACCGTTAGAACGGCAGAGGTGTTGTTCGACACGACGACAGTGATTCATGTACATCACTTGATACCTGACACCGACACTGGACGTGACAACTAATAGGCGTTCACTTCTTCAGCAACTTATCAACGAGTACTGTATGTAGTGGAACGTGTTCTGCGTGCTGGAGGAAGGCAGTCCGGTGATACTTGATACACGGCGATTAGCCCTGCCACTTGATAATAATAAAAATAAATTATTAGTATCAGATTTGGGACTTGTGGAACCATGATCTATTCATGAGAGAAAATTACATTGTTTTCATTTCGTTTGACTGTGTGACCGACAGATTCATCGCGTTTTCTGATTCGCTTCGAAGGTTGTGATGTGCAGTGGCAGCTAATTTTGAAGAATTCCTGGTGCACAGTAGAGTAAGAAGAAAAGTGCCCTTTCTTTAAAATCTTCTTTCCCTTTGCAGCATGGAACATTATTATTATTATTATTACTCAATCTGCGGACAGAACTGTTTCGTCCTTTGTGGACTCGTCAGCGCAGCACAGAGGAAATGAGGCCGAACCTGATAGCAATGGAAATAAAAATTTCCAATCAGGCCCGAAAGTACCTTGCCAGAGTGCTCAAACTGACAAGTCAGTGAGCTCTTTATTATTATTATTATTATTATTTTTGTTTTACATCGGAAGCTCAACAGTGCAGCTGCACAAATATGAAGAGGCCGACATTAAAAAAACTGTGTTATTACACTGAAAGGGCTGTAGGAAAATATCATTATTATTATTATTCTTGTTCGCGTTCACATCACCAAGCAAGCTTCGCTATCCTTCGCAGAAGCCAAATGAACAAAAGAAAAGAGGAACGAGCGAAGCCAATAAGGTAAATATTACGTCACAGATATTACGGGGAAAATGCATTTAGGCTGTAAAGGCGTGTTTGCAATGCGTTGATTTCGGTTTCAGTGCTGTAAGCTTATAAGGCAAGTCAATATTCTGGTCAAGCACGATGGTTCCACAAACGTACTTTCATGCATGCCTGCTGCTTCCGCTCCCCCCAGATCAACAGGTCCTGGTAGAATGCGCTACAATACAGGTGGGTGGGGGAATTGATTTCTCTTGAATGTAGGGCGGTGCATGTTTATAGCACAACCAAGCTGGAAGGTGATCTCAAAAATTATTACCCAGTAAAGAAGTGCCTTCAGGACAAACATTCAGAGAAGAAGACAAAATTGGTACGTACGGACAGCAGACATGTATGTGTGAGTTTTTCGTATGTTTTAAAAATACATGTCTGACTTGTGCTTTCTGAGGTGCGAACTCGTAACGAGCAATTCAGATGTGGATGCAGATGTATGCGTGCACTATAGGTAAGTGTGGAGAGAGGCAGGGACATAGATAGGATGTGTTGACAGGCAGGCAGGTATGGGAGAAATACTCTTCTAAGGTACGGTGCGTTCTAAAATTGAACGGGCACTATGGCCAAACTTAGATGAGAGCCAAGGCGTTATCCGTTGTTCACACCATCTTTCTCCATAAGTGCATTCACCTTGAGAACGGCAGAGGTGTTGTTCGAGTCTGATTCTTCTTCGCTTCATCCGGTTCATCACATTGGAGTTACGTGGATACAAACGGCAGAACATAATCTACATGTACCTATGGCGACAGTGCTTCAGATCAATATGATAATAATCATATTTAAGCGCTGTCATATCTGAAGCACTGTCGATGTCGCCACCTATATAGGTAGGTACATTTTTATTTGAATTCTCAGAACCAAACGGGCGGTGTCGCCCAAATGCATATGATAGGTCATCATAACTTTATGTAGTGAAATACAAACATAATGGCAGTTACTGTCGTTCTTGCAATTTGGAATGTTGCATACTGACGTGTAGACCTCCGCTCGCGGGCTGAAGAGGAGCATACATGTACACTCACAAGGCTACTTCATATAGAATCCATGTTAGTTTAGCCCACTATTTCCACCTTGTTTGACGACCCTGGGGCCAATTGCTTTACGCAGCCAGCCCCACAAAGAGAAAATGTGCTAAGTGAATGGCGGGTTGGCTTGTTACCCCATCGAAGTGTAGTTTCGTATTCGATCACCCAGTATGGACTAGCAAGGTTTGTCACGGGTCATCATGTGACGGTACATCTGTGTGGTGTGTAACTCAAGCATCCCGCTACTGAAACTTGCGCATCTGCTTGATATGGGTTACCTAGCAATCACAAGCAGTCAATTCCATCAGTTACTTTACAAACGGATCCTACGCAAACGATGGAGAGCGACAAATGTTGGATTGTTTTCAGCACAACGCTGCTTGCTCGTGACACCTTTGGAAATTCAGAAATTTCACAATTTTCATAATCACATCAGTGTGCTTTTACACCTTTTTCCGAGATACATTTATTTCCACACGCCGAATTTTTGCTGCTTACAGCTGGACATCAAGGCCTATATAAAGCCAATGTTCTCCATGATGCCATCATGTTCACCTTCTCCAAAAGTTCGCTTACGACCAGACGCCAAAGGCAAAAGGTAATATCTTCAAGAGAGGTGGAAATCGTGTTTTGGCCTACGAACTAGCAACGCTCTTTGTAGGAAATACCAGCTCTCCAACGTTCACCAGACGGAAACATGGTAAGAAGATGTCAGTGTCGTATGGGCTCTGATAGGGTTGTCTACGCCTTCATGCGTATATTCGTACATTTATATGATCAATGACTTGAGGATGTAACAAATATTCCATTATTTCAGATAGCCTAGGATATAGGAATAGGAAATTTGAAGTTCATGGAAAAGGATGTTGAACGGTCTCTTCTGGGATGACGACTACACCATGGCTTAGGGGTAGTACATTGCTGGCCATAAGCCCAGACGGTGTCTAATTGGTGTCCTCGGGGTGACAGTAAGTTTGTTCTCCAGACCTTTCCCGTTTTCATCTCCATCTAACGTATGAGTATTGCAGGAAGAAGGTTGAACAATACAATCAGCAGGTCTGAGCTGCCATTGGTAGTTTTACTTCAACATCAGCGCTCTAGTTACAGCTTGCCTACAACACATCACATCTTCACAAGTATTGTATCTCAACAAAATTGTGGTGTGTTACCTTCCATGCCTACGTGTGTTATAGGATCGTTGCAGTCATCGTATCGTCATTGTCATTATGACTATCCTAAGTCCATTCTGGGCCAATCGTCTAGGGATTGTTCAAGCAATGCCAGCCAAGTCCAACGTTTCATGCGTTCAATCTACTGATGCACCAGAAACCGAGTACAACGGCGACTTTACAAGAATATTGCCACGTGTTCGTACCCCACCACCAGTTGAATATCCCGCCGATATGACTCCTGACGAAGGTTACTGCAGAGTCCTATTCAGTGGCTGGGTGCCCAAACAAGCGGATCCGGATAATAGCGTTAAGTGTCAGAATAGCTGGGCTTGCAAACGGCTTAGCACGACACATGAAACCATTCCCACGCACATGTTCAGTTATGTGCTCCCTCGTTATGTGGACGCCAAGGGCATGTGCGACTGCCAAGCCATCACATTCTATCCGCTTCATCTGAGACGTGCGAACAGTACAGAAGCCTGGACGTTCCAGACAGCGAGTGACTCTTTTATCATCACTGGATACACTTGTAGACACAAGAAAGCGTGTCGAAAGTTTAACTGCTAAGCAAAAACAGGCAGCAACAGATCCAACTGTCCTCCTTCTGGAATAGGTCCATACTGACCTGCATAAAACTCAATCCCTCTCTCTCTCTCTCTCTCTCTCTCTCTCTCTCTCTCTCTCTCTCTCTCTCTCTCTCTCTCTCTCTCTCCTTCTCTTTCTCTCTAATCTCTGTATTATCTAAGTTATACATGTACGTCATTTTAATTTCCAAATTGCATAATTCTTCTCTATTCGGATTATAAATACTTGAAGTATATTATTAAGTTTTATGTAGCGACTATGTGCCTGCAGTATAGGGTGACCCTACATCACTTGTTCAATCTCCGGACCTTGCTAGCTATTTCAAAGTATTGCTTCTGTTGCTGTCGACGTTTGATTGTCTTCCTGATCTATTTATATGAAAAAATTACAGTTGTCTACAATCCTCGTTGTCTAAGAAACTCTGAGTAACGGCAGAAAAGGACTTTGTCGTGTCATTGGACTCATTGCTGTGAGAGGATTGTATTAATTTTGCGTTAAAGGCGGATTCAGTATTCATGTGGGAGTCGGTCTCACCGAAATTTCCACATCCGCTGGTACGATGCAAATCTCTGGGTTTAATTCGCAGATGCAGCTCCTATAGTGGAGGGAGATGAGAAGATCAGACCCACCACAAACTGACAAAGTGGTAGTCAAAGACCGAAACTCCCAGTCAATGTATCCATGTATCCCATAGCTTGTGTCCGGCCACGAGCTCCCCGCCACTGGTCAAGTCGGGCATACATAGTGGGATGATTTGACACTATGACTGAGAGACGTATAGCACCACGATCGCCTTGATGCAGCGATTGGACGTTTCGGTCTTTGATCATGCACGTTTTTATGGGTCAGGTCTACTCGCCTCCCACTTTTCTAGGAGCTGAACATTATAAGAATTATAAACTGCAAAGTTTATAATCCAATATTAGAACCTTCCAAGTGGGAAGGCTGTTTGTCTGCGAATTCCAACACGTGATGCAGCTAAGAATCAAGTCGTTGAATGTCAGTAACTAGTCAGTCAGTGTTGTGCTAATCCTTGCACGTTCTGATTCAACAGCAAGTACCATGCTTATAATTCTTTGTGTTGGACAAAACACGCATAACTTGTAAACCTTTGGCTGTCTCTTCTTAAAATTAATCCTGGCCTCTCCAGCCGAGTCTGATCTGCACAGATATTACGTCGCAGATAATTCAGGTTGAAATGCGGTAAGCCGAAAAGACGTGAATGCAGTGCGTTAGTTCTCGGTTTCATTGTTGTAAGGTTGTATATACAAAGCAAGTCAGTACTCTGGCCAAGCAGGATGATTGCACAAATGATTCTATTGAGTAATGTTCTGCGGTGGCTCGAAAGCTACCTATCCTGCCGGGGTCCAACAGGGGAGGGTGTCAGGCTCGCTGTCCCAACCGCTCGAAGTATGTTCCGGTGTGCCACAGGGCTCAATACTTGGTCCTCTTCTCTTCTTGCTCCATGTAAATAACTTAACTCGCGTTCCAAATACCTCCCTGTACGCCGATCATGCTACTCTTGTGGCATCTGAACTTTTCCTGCCCATGGCGTGTAATTCTTTGCAGTCGGAAATTCGCTCAGTGGTTGAATGGATGCGTCTCTGGACACTTCGACCGAATGCTGGAAAGACTGTCATATTGTGCATTCCACCTCATCCGCGTTCCGATCTTTGCTGCATCGACCAGTACATATTCCACTTCCCTGACGACCGGACGCCCATCCCAATTGTTAGCCACCACAAACACCTTGGAGTCATCTTTGACTGAGGCATGAGTTGGTCCCACCATCTGGAGTATCTCGAGCGCCGGACAAGTTCGGCTGTTGGTGTTCTATAAAGTCACATGAGCCATTTACCACTAGTATGTCGTCGGGCTTTCTACGCCTCCTATATCTTACCCATAATTTTATACTGTAGCATTGTGTGGTGCAGTGCTGGAGCAGGAATGCTTACGCGGCTTGAACTAATGCATCGCAGGATTTTGAGGGCGATATTTCGCTTACCACTTGACACCCCATTAACAATCCAGTATTCCCAATGCTTTGATTATTATTATTATTAGACACAATCTCATAGCATGTGACAAGCATAGCTAATGCAGGGACAGAATCCCCTGAGACAAGGGCGTTGAGCCAGCCACGGCAATAGTAAGCTAGGAAAACAAAGCAGATCCTAGAGGGTGGTGGCGTTCCCACGGCGGATGCGGAAAACTCGGCTTCCAGCCGAGTCTCACGCGAACCGTGAAATTTTTTTATATTTTTTTATTCCCAATGCAAAACCTGTCCTTTACAAACCATAATTAACAGACTCTGCTGTAGATTTATCCATCAGATTAAACTGCTGAAGGCCCCAATGCATATTCAAAATGCGCTTAACTGGTTTAACTCCTCTTCGTCAAGTCGTAATAAACTAAGATTCCCAATTTCAAGAAATAACTCAATGAGTCGCTCGCCTGTTTTCATTAGCTATTGTCTCTGGGACTCGCTTCCCCCAAAAATGCGATCATGTGCAAACATTTCTGCCTTTGCTCGTGATTTCTTGAACCATTTCCCGTAAACCTAATCATACAACTTGATTTGCAGCCCAATCTCTTCTTTTATTGTTGTTGTTCTGATTTGCACTTGTTTTTCTTTCTTCTTTTTTTGCCATGGCTGGCTATAATCGCCCTCACCTCCTCCTTGATTGGCCTTGGCCATGAGTGTGTGCGTAATAATAATAATAATTCATACATAGTCATGTACATGTCGATTCCACTCCATCCAGAACAACAAGTGCTGGTGGAATGTGCTACCATTCAAGGGGAAACTACTTTTTCTTCAATGTAGGGTGGTGCATATTTCTCGCACAAACAAGCTGGAAGGTGATCTCCTTGGATTAACTGCACCATGGGTTTCTGAACAACCCTTCAAGCAAGAAGCTAGATTGGAATGTACGGATGGTGTATGTATGTAAATATGATTTGGGAGCAATGACAACGGATGTACGTTTAGATGTAATCATCTATGTGGGTTTGTGAACAGGCAGGTACATTATATACGTAAATAAAACTACAAGGTTTGTAGCCACATTATCGTCGTAATAAAATGGGCGTCATTGCGTAATGGCATTAGAGGAGACGCGTAAACCGTTCTCTGCGCAACCAGAAGCCTATTGCCTTTCACCGGAAAAAGCAAGAACGGTAGACGGTTGTTTGATTGTGTTTCTTCTGCACTTTACCTGTATCATCCTATCTGAGTTACACACATACATGTACAGTTCTGAGTGGCTAAACATTATACGTGTGGTCAAAGCTAGTGCTTCACAACGGTCATGATACTCAAGATTATCATGACAAGAAGAGGAGGGATAAACTTAAAAAGTGTTGTATGACTCTGCGTTTAGCGCACAAGTAGACGATTATCAGATAAGAGGTCAAAGTTGTTTTTCAACTACTAAATACCTCTTCACGGGCAAAACAAACACAATGGATTAATGCAACTCAAAACTGGTAAAGAAATGAGGTGAGAGTTTGTAATAATCATGCTTTGAAATAGACATGAAATTGCATCCAGTTGGCAGTCCACAGATTGCAAACAGAGAACATAGTGCAAACAGCAAGAGGACGATGGACAATTGGTCGTTACCCGGAGTTTCACGTTAAGACTATCCCCAGACCAAGCGATGAAATACAAACGTAATGGCAGTTACTCGTATTCCAGCGATTCAGATTTTAATCAGTGCTGGGATGCATCATGCATTGGCGCCCTAAAGTGTATGTATCTGCTCTCGGGATGAAGAGGAACATACACTCACATGGGCACTTCATACTCAGTCCATGTCAAGGTTGTCCACAACCTTCACCTTGCTTGATGACCCTGGAGATAATTGTCTGATCAAAGTGTTGTGTCGGTCTTTGTGCTCGGCCCGTAAAACACAGCAACAACAAAAGAGTTGTATAGCTAGTGGCTGGCAATGGCTGATCCTATCAGAGAAGTAGGCCACTGCGAAGTGACGACAGCGTTGGGCTGTGTCTGCTTTGCGCAGACTTGCACCGAACCACCATGATTGCCATGGCTACGCAGAAAGACACGTGCTTTCCATCTCTCTTATGGCCGTTGGAAAGCATAACTTAACTACTCGATCAACCACTATGGACTGGTAAGACATGTCACGGGCTATCATGCGGCCGAATACATGTATCCTTGAAAGGACACCCGCCTATCGCAGTACGTCGGGACCAAGAAGGATGAAGAGAAGGCATTCAGCATTAAATGGGTGGTACACCGCAGAGCAGTGACCTACATGCAGCAACGAAAGCAAAAGGTGCAACCTGTGCCTGGCGGAAAAATTAGCAATCGCGCAAGCACCCAAGCAGCCCTCTCTGAACAAGAGGAGTGAACTTGTGTCAAAGTGTCGCCACGAGAACAAGTACTAACTTAGGAACTTCAAACCATCCACAGGCTTCACCTAATCAAGTAGGAGACAACCAGCGCCAGTGCCTGTCACATGAAGTGATAACTTTCACCACTGCTGTCTTTGGCACCTTTCAGATTTGCGCCATGATGCACTCATTAATTTTACACTTTGCTTTGTGGGTATGTAAACCAGTACTGATCCAGATTTACCCATTAATATATTCGGATTATCGCTTAGCGCGGGAAACTCAGAGTTAAAACATTTTCCGTCCTCCAACTGTTTAAACTAGCTCTGCCTCTCCGTATTGAGCACTCTCTTGGACAGCCTGGAACCTCTCTGTTTATCCTTGTAGTGTGCAAGTTCAGCATTCCCGGTTTGGAGTGCTTGAATCTCCTTGATTTGGGTTGCCTGCCGGCCACAAACTCCAATAGCTACTAGGAGTGTTTGCAATGCGTTGATTTCGGTTTCAGTGCTGTAAGCTTATAAGGCAAGTCAATATTCTGGTGGACCACGATGTTTCCAAGAACGAATTTTCATGCCTGCTGCCTCTGCTCCACGCAGATCAACAGATGCTGGTATAATGCGCTACCATACAGGTGGGTGGGGAATTGATTTCTCTTGAATGTAGGGTGGCGCATGTGTATAGCACAACCAAGCTGGAAGGTGATCTCGAAATACCCAGTAAAGTGCCTTCAGGACAAACTTTCAAAGAAGAATACAGATTGGTGTACATGTATGTATGGACAGCAATCAATTCTCAGTGACCTGCCACAGCTTGAGGAGCGCACCCTCTCCCGCATCGTACGGGGAAATGCCTCCGGATGGCTTACGGTGTTGCCCCTGAAGCGTGAGGGTATGATCTGTCCAGTACAGAACTCCGCGATCAACTTGCCATTCGCTTTGGTCGGCAGCCGCTTGCCCTGCCAGCGCAATGTGATGGTGGCGGGAAGCCCTTCTCTCTCCAGCATGGCCTTGACTGCCCGAAAGGTGGACTTATCAAGCGAGGCCACAATGATCTGCGTGATAGTGATGCAAAGCTAGCTTATATGGCATTCGGTGGTGTTGTCGTCGAGCCGATCATGGTGCCGGAGGGTGATCGGACGGGGCAGCCTGCTCTTCGGGCAGATTGGCTTGCCCGGGGTGTGTGGGAGGATAACAGGGTGGCGTTTTTTGATAATCGCATCATTGATGCCAACGCACCCAGTTACTCCCATTCATCCTGGGAAGCTACTTCCAACCGCGCTGCTAACGCGAAGAAAAAGAAGTATCGTCAGGCCTCCGAGGACCTCCGTGGGTCGTTCACACCACTGGTTTGTTCCACGGATGGGGTGCTACATCGCGAATACGCCAGCTATCAGAAGCGACTTGCTGGTCACCTTGCCCTCAAGTGGGACAAGCCATTTTCAATCATCATGGCTTGGGTGCGAGTTCGCAGCCAATTTGCAGTGATCCATGCAGTCGACCTCCGGCTACGCGGGTCTAGAAGGCGCCTGACAGGCCTGTCGATGCAGGATGGTGCTGGGGTAGGCATCGGCCATTGACAACTGAATTCCGTCTGTTTTACGTGGAATTTATTGGAGTTTCCCAATGAATTGTACTTGAATAAAATTCTATTTTACCTTTCATGGTATCTCAATTTTTTCACGTCTACATGACTTTATTTTGCCCGTAAAAGAGGCCGTTACCCCGTAAACAAATGGACAGCATACATGTAAATGTAAATGTACATGACATGTACATTTACATGTACATTGTATGTGTGAGTTTTTCGTATGCTTTAAAAATACATGTCTGATTTGTGCTTTCTGAGGTGCGAACTCGTAATGAGCAATTCAGATGTGGATGCAGATGTATGCGTGCACTATTGGAAAGTGGGTAGAGAGGCAGGGAGATGCAGCCAAACTGAGCAGATGAGAGCCAAGGCGTTATCCGTTGTTCATACCATCTTTCTCCGTAAGAGCAAGCACCGTTAGAACGGCTGAGGTGTTGTTCGACACGACGACAGTGATTCATGTACATCACTTGATACCTGACACCGACACTGGACGTGACAACTAATAGGCGTTCACTTCTTCAGCAACTTATCAACGAGTACTGTATGTAGTAGAACGTGTTCTGCGTGGTGGAGGAACGCAGTCCGGTGATACTTGGTACACGGCGATTAGCCCTGCCACTTGATAATAATTAGTATCAGATTTGGGACTTGTGGAACCATGATCTATTCATGAGAGTAAATTTCGTTGTTTTCATTTCGTTTGACTGTGTGACCGACAGATTCATCGCGTTTTCTGATTCGCTTCGAAGGTTGTGATGTGCAGTGGCAGCTAATTTTGAAGCATTCCTGGTGCACAGTAGAGTAAGAAGAAAAGTGCCCATTCTTAAAATCTTCTTTCCCTTCGCAGCTTGGAACATTAACAAAAACTGTGTTATTACACTGAAAGGGCTGTAGGAAAATATCATTATTATTATTATTATGCTTGTGCGCGTTCACATCACCAAGCAAGCTTCGCTATCCTTCGCATAAGCCAAATGAACAAAAGAAAAGAGGAACGAGCGAAGCCAATGAGGTACATATTACGTCACAGATATTACGGGGAAAATGCAGATAGGCTGTAAAGGCGTGTTTGCAATTCGTTTAATTAGGTTTCAGTGCTGTAAGCTTATAAGGCAAGTCAATATTCTGGTCAGGCAGGATAGTTCCACAAACGTACTTTCATGCATGCCTGCTGCTTCCGCTCCACCCAGATCAACAGGTCCTGGTAGAATGCGCTACAATACAGGTGGGCGGGGGAATTGATTTCTCTTGAATGCAGGGTGGCGCATGTTTATAGCACAACCAAGCGGGAAGGTGATCTCGAAATACCCAGCAAAGAAGTACCTTCTGGACAAACATTCAGAGAAGAAGACAAATTGGTACGTATGGACAGCATACGTGTATGTGTGAGTTTTTCGTATGTTTAAAAAAAACATGTCTGACTTGTACCTTCTGCGGTGCGAACTCGTAATGAGCAATTCAGATGTGGATGCAGATCTATGCGTGCACTATAGGTAAGTGTATCATGTGCATTCGCGGTTGTAGGCGTTTAAATTTTGGTTTAAAATTTGCACCCTCCTGCGGAGCCCACGCTGCTTTGGCAGTGGCGGAGGCTCGCCTGCCGACGTAACCGTCGGAGATCATCATGAACAATGGACTGACTAATTATTCACTTGTCCTGTCTTTATAAATAACATGTTATTGCATATGTTCTTGGTTTAGTTTTTGGCCTTTTTCGTGCTTTGGAGTTGATAACATTTTCCTCACTATCAAAAAAACAAAAAAACAAAACAAAATGTACGGCTGCTCCAGGGTCAAGAGGTCATGAAAAAAAAAAATATATATATATATATATATATATAGGTAAGTGTGGAGAGAGGCAGGGACATAGATAGGGTCTGTTGACAGGCAGGCAGGTATTGGAGAAATACTCTTCTAAGGTACGGTGCGTTCTAAAATTGAACGGGCACTATGGCCAAACTTAGATGAGAGCCAAGGCGTTATCCGTTGTTCACACCATCTTTCTCCATAAGTGCATTCACCTTGAGAACGGCAGAGGTGTTGTTCGAGTCTGATTCTTCTTCGCTTCATCCGGTTCATCACATTGGAGTTACGTGGATACAAACGGCAGAACATAATCTACATGTACCTATGGCGACAGTGCTTCAGATCAATATGATAATAATCATATTTAAGCGCTGTCATATCTGAAGCACTGTCGATGTCGCCACCTATATAGGTAGGTACATTTTTATTTGAATTCTCAGAACCAAACGGGCGGTGTCGCCCAAATGCATATGATAGGTCATCATAACTTTATGTAGTGAAATACAAACATAATGGCAGTTACTGTCGTTCTTGCAATTTGGAATGTTGCATACTGACGTGTAGACCTCCGCTCGCGGGCTGAAGAGGAGCATACATGTACACTCACAAGGCTACTTCATATAGAATCCATGTTAGTTTAGCCCACTATTTCCACCTTGTTTGACGACCCTGGGGCCAATTGCTTTACGCAGCCAGCCCCACAAAGAGAAAATGTGCTAAGTGAATGGCGGGTTGGCTTGTTACCCCATCGAAGTGTAGTTTCGTATTCGATCACCCAGTATGGACTAGCAAGGTTTGTCACGGGTCATCATGTGACGGTACATCTGTGTGTTTTGTTTAAATTAAGCATCCCGCTACTGAAACTTGCGCATCTGCTTGATATGGGTTACCTAGCAATCACAAGCAGTCAATTCCATCAGTTACTTTACAAACGGATCCTACGCAAACGATGGAGAGCGACAAATGTTGGATTGTTTTCAGCACAACGCTGCTTGCTCGTGACACCTTTGGAAATTCAGAAATTTCACAATTTCCATAATCACATCAGTGTGCTTTTACACCTTTTTCCGAGATACATTTATTTCCACACGCCGAATTTTTGCTGCTTACAGCTGGACATCAAGGCCTATATAAAGCCAATGTTCTCCATGATGCCATCATGTTCACCTTCTCCAAAAGTTCGCTTACGACCAGACGCCAAAGGCAAAAGGTAATATCTTCAAGAGAGGTGGAAATCGTGTTTTGGCCTACGAACTAGCAACGCTCTTTGTAGGAAATACCAGCTCTCCAACGTTCACCAGACGGAAACATGGTAAGAAGATGTCAGTGTCGTATGGGCTCTGGTAGGGTTGTCTACCGCCTTCATGCGTATATTCGTACATTTGTATGATCAATGACTTGAGGATGTAACAAATATTCCATTATTTCAGATAGCCTAGGATATCGGAATAGGAAATTTGAAGTTCATGGAAAAGGATGTTGAACGGTCTCTTCTGGGATGACGACTACAGCATGGCTTAGGGGTAGGACATTGCTGGCCATAAGCCCAGAGGGTGCCTAATTGGTGTCCTCGGGGTGACAGTACGTTTTCCCTTTAGACCTTTCCCGTTTTCATCTCCGTCTAACTTATGAGTATTACTGGTAGAAGGCTGAACAATACAATCATCAGGTCTGAGCTGCCATTGGTAGTTTTACTTCAACATCAGCGCTCTAGTTACAGCCTGTCTACTACACATAACATCTTCACAAGTATTTAAATCTCAACAAAATTGTGGTGTACTACCGTCCATGCCTACGTGTGTTATAGGATCGTTGCAGTCATCGTATCGTCATTGTCATTATGACTATCCTAAGTCCATTCTGGGCCAATCGTCTAGGGATCGTTCAAGCAATGCCAGCCAAGTCCAACGTTTCATGTGTTCAATCTACTCATGCACCAGAAACTGAGTACAACGGCGACTTTACAAGAATATTGCCACGTGTTCGTACCCCACCACCAGTTGCATATCCCGCCGATATGACTCCTGACGAAGAGTACTGCAGAGTCCTATTCAGTGGCTGGGTGCCCAAACAAGCGGATCCGGATAATAACGTTAAGTGTCAGAATAGCTGGGCTTGCAAACGGCTTAGCACGACACATGAAACCATTCCCACGCACATGTTCAGTTATGTGCTCCCTCGTTATGTGGACGCCAAAGGCATGTGCGATTGCCAAGCCATCACATTCTATCCGCTTCATCTGAGACGTGCGAACAGTACAGAAGCCTGGACGTTCCAGACAGCGAGTGACTCTTTTATCATCACTGGATACACTTGTAGACACAAGAAAGCGTGTCGAAAGTTTAACTGCTAAGCACATACAGGCAGCAACAGATCCAACTGTCATCCTTCTGGAATAGGTCCATACTGACCAGCTTGTAATTCAATCTCTCTCTCTATCTCGCTCTCTCTCTCTATTCTCTGTATTATCTAAGTTATACGTCATTCTAATTTCCAAATTGCATAATTATTCTCTATTCGGATTATAAATACTTGAAGTATATTATTAAGTTTTATGTAGCGACTATGTGCCTGCAGTATAGGGTGATCATACATACCTTGTTCAATCTCCGGCCCTTGCTAGCTCTTTCAAAGTATTGCTTCTGTTGCTGTCGACGTTTGGTTGTCTTCCTGATCAATTTATTTGAAAAGTTCACAGTTGTCTACGATCCTCGTTTTCTACGAAACTCTGAGTAACGGCAGAAAAGGACTTTGTCGTGTCATTGGACTCATTGCTGTGTGAGAATTGCATGAAAAGGCGGATTCAGTATTCATGTGAGAGTCGGTCTGACCGAAATTTCCACAGCTGGAACGATGCAAACCTCTTGGTTTAATGCGCAGATGCAGCTCCAGCTTTGAGGGAGATGAGAAGATCAGACCCACCCCAAACTGACCAAGTGATAGTCAAAGACCGAAACTCCCAGTCAATGTATCCATGTATCCCCTAGTTTCTGTCAGGCCACGAGCTCCCCGCCACTGGTCTAATCGGGTACACTTAGTGGGATGATTTGACACCATGACTGAGAGACTTATAGTACCACGAACGCCTTGATGCAGCGATTGGAAGTTTCGGTCTGTGATCATGCTCGTTTTAGTGAGTCAGGCCGGCTTGCCTTCCACCTTTTTAGGAGCTAACAAGTAAGAATTATAAACTTCAAAACTAATGATCTAATCTTAGAACCATCCAAGTTGGAAGGCTATTTGTCTGCGAATTCCAAGACGTGATGCAGCTAAGAATCCAGTCGTTGAATGTCAGTAAGTAATCAGCTAGTGTTGTGCTAATCCTTGCACGTTATGACTAACCAGCCAGTATCATGCTTATAAATATTGGGTTAGCTTTTGGGGTAACCCTAGTTAGCGATAAGACCGATGCGCTGCTCTCTATCTCATACTAGCTGCGACTGAGCTGGCTTTAGGCCTTGACGGATTATGCTAATACTTTCGTGAAATTATGCTTTTCGCATTGCTGAAAAAATGGCAGAATTATGCTATTTTTATGCTAAAAGTTATCATATTATGCGCATCATGCTCACATATGCTGCTAATGTATATGATGGTTCTGTGCAAAATAACAGGGGATTTATTTGTACTGTAGTAGCAAAAGTTCGCCGGGGTCAACGCACCGTCCGACCTAGCTACGACCGTCACTGATTGTAGTGGACTGGACATGTTATCAAGGGAGTCGTAAACCTACGACTTCCTGGTGCATCTACTTGTACTTGTACTTGTAGTGACAAGAACATGTACAACTGTATGGAATTTGATGCGAACAGTTGGATTCTTCCAATTTATGCGATTCGTATGCAATTTGCCTCGAATTATGCGCTTATTCGATTTTGGTAAGAATTATGCGAAAAATTATGCTAGCATAATACGTCAAGGCCTAGCTGGCTTTACAGGTGCACTCAAATGCTGCGCATGCGCGCCCAAATCGCCTTGGGTAGCTATTGCTGCGCTGACTTTGGCTTGCGCTTTCCTTTGCAGTGTCACTGAGCAGCAACCGGAATTTGTTTGCCACCCACCCTCCCATTCCCACATTATATAGGTGGGAACAGCTTCCTTGAACTGGTTGCTTTGCTGCTACTATCTCATACTATTGGTCGGCTGTTTGCGACGCCAATCAGTAGTCATTGCACCTGGTCGCGGGTACTATTGCCGCTCAAGCATGAGCGATAGCTTTGGCCGTGTGCAACGCCAATTGTTTCACCCTCGTTACCCGATCACGGGTACTGCTGCGGCTCAGTCATGAGCGATCACTTAAGTCTTTGGCTGTTTACAATGCCAATTGCTTCACCAGCTGATCGAAACCAGCACAGTGGTGTACACCAATATTATCCTTTTGCGATGTTGTGAGAATACGTGTGTATGCATGCAGCTTTGCTCTGTGACTTTCCATTGCATGTAGTCACTTGGTTCTCCCATTTACTATACATTGCTCTGATGCATTCGGGTGCAAGTGATAATTGTTAGTATTGGACGAATAAACGCATAATTTGCAAACCTTTGGTCCTATCGTCTTAATTGGAATCATTGGCTCTACATTCGAGTCTGAGTTTCACAGAGATTACGTCGCAGATATTACAGGGTTATCTGCAGTAAGTAGAGTCCAGCGGATATTGCTCCGAAACTGTTCGTATAATGCTAATCATAATGCTCCCAAAACTACCTCATAATGTTGATTATAATGCTTCAGCAGGGGCTATAATGCTCTTGGTGTGGACCAAAAATGGAAGAAAGGCTGCACATTGTCAAACTTCCAGGAAAGGATGCATGTAGTCGATCTGACTCTGAAACTGCTACAATATCTCTCGCGAGCTCCTCTTCTTGTCATGATAATCTTGAGTATCATGACAGTTGTGAAGCACTTTGACCACACGTATAATGTTTAGCCATTCAGAACTGTACATGTATGTGTGTAACTCAGATAGGATGAGACAGGTAAAGTGGAGAAGAAACAAACAAACCCTCCACGCTCTTAAGCGTTCTGGCCTTTTCTGGTGAAAGGCAATAGGCTTCTGGTGGCGCGGAGCACGGTTTACGCTTCCGCTCTCATGCATTAAATATACAACCTTAGGCAAAGGTCATATGTACGTACATACACCATCCATACATTCCAATCTAGCTTCTTGCTTAAAGGATTGTTCAGAAAGCTATGGTTAATCCAAGGAGATCACCTTCCAGCTTGTTTGTGCGAGCAATATGCACCACCCTACATTCAAGAAAAAGTAGTTTCCCCTTGAATGGTAGCACATTCCACCAGCACTTGTTGTTCTGGATGGAGTGGAATCGACATGTACATGACTATGTATGAATTACTCAATAGAAGCATTCGTGCAATCATCCTGCTTGGCCAGAGTATTGACTTGCTTCATATATATACAACCTTACAACCTTACAACACTGAAACCGAGAACTAACGCACTGCGTTCACGTCTTTTCAGCTTACTGCATTTCGACCTGTAATATCTGCGACGTAATATCTGTGCAGATCAGACTCGTCTGGAGAGGCAAGGATTGATATTAAGAAGAGAGGGACAAAGGTTTACAAGTTATGCGTGTTTTGTCCAACACTAAGAATTATAAGCAGGGTACTGGCTGGAGAGTCAGAACGTGCAGTGATTAGCACAACATTGACTGATCAGTTAATCACATTCAGCGACTTGATTCTTAGCTGCATCACGTCTTGGAATTCGCAGACCAACAGCCTTCAAACTTGGAAGGTTCTAATATTGGATTACTAATTTGCAGTTTATAATTCTTATAATGTTTAGCTTCTAGAAAGGTTGGGAGGCGAGTAGACCTGACCCATCAAAACGTGCATGATCAAATACTGAAACGTCCAATCGCTGCATCAAGGCGATCGTGGTATTGTAAGTCTCTCAGTCATGGTTTCAAATTATCCCACTATGTGTGCCTGACTAGACCAGTGGCGGGGAGTTCGTGGCCTGAAACAAGTTAGAGGATACATGGATACATTGACTGGGAGTGTCGGTCTTTGACTACCACTTGGTCAGTTTGTGGTTGGTCTGATCCTCCCATCCCCCTCCACTATAGGAGCTCCATGTGCGCATTAAACGCAGAGGTTTGCATCGTTCCAGCGGATGTGGAAATTTCGGTCAGACCGACTCTCACATGAATACTGAAAACGCAAAATTAATACAATCCTCACACAGCAATGCGTCCAATGACACGACAAAGTCCATTTCTGCCGTTACTCAGAGTTTCGTAGACAACGAGGATTGTAGACAACTGTAATTTTTTCATATAAATAGATCAGGAAGACAATCAAACGTCGACAGCAACAGAAGCAATACTTTGAAATAGCTAGCAAGGTTCGGGGATTGAACAAGTGATGTATGATCACCCTATACTGCAGGCACATAGTCGCTACATAAAAATTAATAGTATACTTCATGTATTTATTTATAATCCGAATAGAGAATAATTATGCAATTTGGAAATTAGAATGACGTATAACTTAGGTAATACAGAGAATAGAGGGAGAGAGAGAGACAGAGAGAGAGAGAGAAATACTCAGGCAGAGAGAAAGAGAGAGAGAGAGAGAGAGAGAGAGAGAGAGAGAGAGAGAGAGAGAGAGAGAGAGAGATCAGGAAGACAATCAAACGTCGACAGCAACAGAAGCAATACTTTGAAATAGCTAGTAAGGTCCGGGGACTGAACAAGTGATATATGAGGCACATAGTCAAAAATTAATAGTATACTTCATGTATTTATAATCCGAATAGAGAATAATTATGCAATTATTATTTGGAAATTAGAATGACGGAGTTCACACCTTATGAGTATATAACCAGTGTATCATACTTTGTTTGATCATCCATCTGATGATCCGTTGCTTGAACGGTGAAACACTGTGTAATGGAATTTGATCTCTGACGGTTTTTCCGCTTGTGTGAAATTAGAATGACGTATAACTTAGGTAATACAGAGAATAGAGGGAGAGAGTGAGAGAGAGAGAGAGATAGAGAGAGAGAGGGATTGAATTCCATGCCGGTCAGTATGGACCTATTCCAGAAGGAGGACAGTTGGATCTGTTGCTGCCTGTGTGTGCTTAGCAGTTAAACTTTCGACACGCTTTCTTGTGTCTACAAGTGTATCCAGTGATGATAAAAGAGTCACTCGCTGTCTGGAACGTCCAGGCTTCTGTACTGTTCGCACGTCTCAGATGAAGCGGATAGAATGTGATAGCTTGGCAGTCGCACATGCCCTTGGCGTCCACATAACGAGGGAGCACATAACTGAACATGTGTGTGGGAATGGTTTCATGTGTCGTGCTAAGCCGTTTGCAAGCCCAGCTATTCTGACACTTAACCTTATTATCCGGATACGCTTGTTTGGGCACCCAGCCACTGAATAGGACTCTGCAGTACTCTTCGTCAGGAGTCATATCGGCGGGATATTCAACTGGTGGTGGGGTACGAACACGTGGCAATATTCTTGTAAAATCGCCGTTGTACTCAGTTTCTGGTGCATGAGTAGATTGAACGCATGAAACGTTGGACTTGGCTGGCATTGCTTGAACGCTCTCTAAACGATTGGCCCAGAATGGACTTAGGATAGTCATAATGACAATGACGATACAATGACTGCATCCATCCTATAACACACGTAGGCATGGAAAGTAACACACCACAATTATTTTGTTGAGATGCAATACTTGTGAAGATGTGATGTGTAGTAGGCAAGCTGTAACTAGAGCGCTGATGCTCAAGTAAAACTACCAATGGCAGCTCAGACCTGATGATTGTATTGTTCAACCTTCTACCTGCAATACTCATAAGTTAGACGGAGATGAAAACGGGAAAGGTCTGGAGAACAAACTTACTATCACCCCGAGGACACCAACTAAGCACCCTCTGGGCTTATGGCCAGCAATGTCCTACCCCTAATCCATGGTGCATTAGTAGTCGTCATCCCAGAAGAGACCTTTCAACATCCTTTTCCATGAACTTCACATGTCCTAGTTTTTAGAAAATTAGAGGCCACATGCCACGTACTGCTCTTTTCTCTCCGAAACTCAACACTTGCAAGCCAGATATGAAAGAAAGAAAAAATCATCAGTCACACCACCGGGACTCGAACCAGGGACCTTGCTATTCGCGAGCAATGCTCTAACCAACTGAGCTACAGTATGACTCTTATCCACAGTGATGGTAAATCTATCCTTCTTCGATCAATTCATATCTGGCTTGCATCATGCTGGCAACTCACACCAATCAAGAGGGCCCTCGGCCATTCGCTTGATATCATGGGGAGCGCATCAAACTATGTCTCTGTGTTTTTTTACTGTTTTTATTTGACATTATCTTTCTTTACGGAGTTTTTGTTGCTGTTCATTTTGCTACTCTTTCTTTTTCCCTCCCCTTACTTTTATTTATCGCCGTGGTTGGCAATCACCCACTCTCTTAAATTGGCCGGTGTTTCCACCGAGTCTTGAGATGTTGTAATAAATATATAAATAAATAAATAAATGTCCCCTGCGAGGAAATACAAATTGCAATTTCAAATTTGGACTTCACGGAGAATTTCAAAGATTTTAGGAAATTAGAGGCCACATGCCACGTACTGCTCTTTTCTCTCCGAAACTCAACACTTGCAAGCCAGATATGAAAGAAAGAAAAAATCATCAGTCACACCACCGGGCCTCGAACCAGGGACCTTGCTATTCGCGAGCAATACTCAAATTTGAAATTTCAAATATCCTATTCCTATAATATTGTTGTTGTTGTTGTTGTTGTAGAAGTTTATTTAACCTCGCACCACAAACAGGCGATTTCGCCTCCTTTGATACATGTGGACGACAGAAGGAATGAGAGAGAGGGGGGGGGGGTAACAGAAGTATGGAGAGAGGAAGGGTAGAAATAATAAGCAATCAACCTCAGGGCTACACCAAAGCAAAAACGGAATGGGAACATACTATATACAAAATAGCTTCATACATATATTGCAAAACACGTTTACTATTCTTCAGTCCGCTATACCACAGAAACACACTAGCCGAAAAGCATTTAAACGGAGCCATGATGCGCTTTTAGCAGGGCACAGAACTGAAGGTGGCTGGGCTCGGAACGGAGATCAGGCGGGAGCTGGTTCCACAGGACTGCGCCGATGAACTGCATGGTCGCTCATTACCCTAGGCTATCTAAAATAATGGAGTATTTGTTACATCCTCAAGTCACTGATCATACAAATGTACTTGCAAGTAAATATATACGCATGAAGGCGTAGAAAACCATACCAGAGCCAATACGACACTGAAATCTTCTTACTATGCTTCCGTCTGGTGAAAGTTGGACAGCTGGTATTTCCCACAAAGAGCGTTTCTAGTTCGTACGGCAAAACACGATTTCCACCTCTCTTGAAGATAGTACCTTTTGCCTTGGGCGTCTGGTCGTAAGCTAACTTTTGGAGAAGGTGAACTTGATGGCATCATGGAGAACATTGGCTTTATATAAGCCTTGATGTCCAGCTGTAAGCAACAAAAAGTCGGTGTGTGGAAATAAATGTATCTCGGGAAAAGGTGTAAAAGCACACTGATGTGATGATGAAAATTGGGGAAAAAGTAGCGTTGTGCTGAAAACAATCCAAAATTTGTCGCTCTCCATCGTTTGCGTAGGATCCGTTTGTAAAGTAGCTGATGGAGTTAACTGCTTGTGATTGCTAGGTAACCCATATCAAGCAGATGCGCAAGTTTCAGTAGCGGGATGCTTGAGTTACACACCACACAGATGTCCCGTCACATGACAACCCGTGACATACCCTGCCAGTCCATACTGGGTGATCGAATACGAAACTACACTTCGATGGGGTAACAAGCCAACCCGCCATTCACGTAGCACATTTTCCCTTTGTGGGGCTGGCTGCGTAAAGCAATTGGCCCCAGGGTCGTCAAACAAGGTGGAAATAGTGGGCTAAACTAACATGGATTCTATATGAAGTAGCCTTGTGAGTGTACATGTATGCTCCTCTTCAGCCCGAGAGCGGAGATCTACACTTCAGTATGCAACCTTCCAAATTGCAAGTATACCAGTAACTGCCATTATGTTTGTATTTCACTACATAAAGTTATGATGACCTATCATATACATGTAGGTGGCACTGTGGCCACACGTACATGTAAAGGTACATGTAGATTGTGTTCTGCCGTTTTAGATTGTATCCACGTAACTCCGATGTGATGAACCGGATGAAGCGAAGAAGAATCACCGTCGAGCAACACGGTCACCTCTGCCGTTCTAAAGGAGTTTGCTCTTATGGGGAAAGATGATGTGAACAACGGATAACGCCTTGGCAATCATCTGCTGAGTTTGGCCATGGTGCCCGTTCAATGTTAGAACGCACCATACCTTAAAAGAGGATTGCTCCCATATCTGCCTTCCTATCAACAGACCCTATCTATGTCCCTGCCTCTCTCCACACTTACCTATAGTGCACGCATACATCTGCATCCACATCTGAATTGCTCATAACGAGTTCGCACCGCAGAAGGCACAAGTCAGACATGTTTTTTTTAAACATACGGAAAACTCACACATACATGAACATTAACATGTATGCTGTCCGTACATACATGTACACCAATCTGTATTCTTCTCTGAAAGTTTGTCCTGAAGGCACTTTACTGGGTATTTCGAGATCACCTTCCAGCTTGGTTGTGCTATAAACATGCGCCACCCTACGTTCAAGAGAAATCAATTCCCCCACCCACCTGTATGGTAGCGCATTCTACCAGCACCTGTTGGTCTGCGTGGAGCAGAGGCAGCAGGCATGAAAATTCGTTCTTGGAAACATCGTGCTCCACCAGAATATTGACTTGCCTTATAAGCTTACAGCACTGAAACCGAAATCTACGCATTGCACACACTCCTAGTAGCTATTGAAGTTTGTGGCCGGTAGGCAACCCAAATCAAGGAGATTCAAGCACTCCAAACCGGGAATGCTGGACTTGCACACTACAAGGATAAAACAGAGAGGTTCCAGGCTGTCCAAGAGTGTGCTCAATACCGAGAGGCAGAGCTAGTTTAACCACAGTAAGATGACGGAAAACAATGTTTTAACTCTGAGTTTCACGCCCTAATTAAAGCGATCATCAGAATACAGTATTAAATGAGTAAATCTGGATCAGTACTGGTTTATATACCCACAAAGCAAAGTGTAAATGACTGCATCATGGCGCAAATCTAAACATGCCAATGACAGCAGTGGTGAAAGGTATCACTTCAAGTGACAGGCGCTGGTTGTCTCCTACTTGATTAGGTAAAGCCTGTGGATGATTTGAAGTTCACAAGTTAGTACTTGTTCTCATGGCGACACTTTGACACAAATTCACTCCTCTTGTTGAGAGAGGGGTACTTGGGTTGCGCGATTTCTATGTTCTATATTCGTAATCTGTGGACGGCCAACTGGATTCACCTTCCTGTCTATATCAAAGCATGATTATGATAAACTTTAACCTGATTTCTTCACCAGTTTTGTGAAGCATTAATCCATTGTGTTTGTTTTGCCCATGAAAAAGGTTTTCAGATTGACCTGTTATCTGATGATCGTCTACTTGTGCGTTAAACGCAGAGTCGTACAACACTTTTAAGTTTCTCCCTCCTCTTCTTGTCATGATCACCTTGAGTATCATGACCGTTGTGAAGCACTTTGACCACACGTATAAATGGTATAATGTTTAGCCATTCAGAACTGTACATGTATTTGTGTAACTCAGATAGGATGATACAGGTAAAGTGGAGAAGAAACAAACAAACCCTCTACGCTCTTAAAAGTTACGTCCCAAAGAACATGAAAATATGCAGAATTTTGAAATTGTCAATCGGCTCTCAAAGGGTTAAGCGTTCTGGCCTTTTCTGGTGAAAGGCGATAGGCTTCTGGTGGCGCGGAGAACGGTTTACGCTTCCGCTCTCATGCCATAACGCACTGGCGCCCATTTCATTAGGAAGACCACGTAGATGTGGCTAACAAGAAACCTTGTAGTTGTATCGACATGTACCTACATGTACCCGCCTGTCCACAAACCCACAAATATTGTTACATCTACACATACATCTGCTGTCATTGCTCACAACACATACCCATTACAGAAGGCAAAGCCTACGGTCATATGTACGTACATACACTATCCATACATTCCAATCTAGCTTCTTGCTTGAAGGGTTGTTCAGAAAGCTTTGGTGCTGTTGATCCAAGGAGATCACCTTCCAGCTTGTTTGTGCGAGAAATATGCTCCACCCTACATTCAAGAAAAAGTAGTTTCCCCTTGAATGATAGCACATTCCACCAGCATTTGTTGTTCTGGATGGAGTGGAATCGACATGTACATGACTATGTATGAATTACTCAATAGAAGCATTCGTGCAATCATCCTGCTTGGCCAGAGTATTGACTTGCTTTATACTTGGTCCGACTTATTAAAATGTGCGTTTCGCTTCGAACGTCAGCAAAACCAATTCAAATAATCTCAGGACGGAACAAACTATCCAGCTACCTAACACTATCCTTCAGTTGTCGATTTGTAATGTTGAAGAAGAAATGGCTCCAACCCCAAAGGAGGCAGCGCCTCAGGATCCTAGTCGACTCGAGAATTTTGCGTGCAAATTTTGTCGTCAGAGGACTCCTGTTGCTTCTTGCGCAACACAGAGAAGGCCTGGTGCTGAAATCAACACCCCACTGCGATGGGGAATTGTCACGGAGTACCAGAAACTCCTGGGCGATCGTTCTCGAGTGCTTCCTGGCGGATTGAAATCGCTGCAGTCGCTGTTTCCTTGGAAGAATCAAGTAAGTTCAGCAAACGCGTCATCCAGAAACTCGTGCAGAAAGCACCTGCATCGCTCCGTCCAGTTTGTGCTGATCTCTCTCGCATTCGTTCACGATGTGGCGGCCGACGAATCAAGATCACAGAAGAGATCGTCGAGAAGTAAGTTGATCGATATAAACAACCGCCCTTGAGGTCGACTTTCAGGCGACAACCTGGCTGGAAACCTGAAGCGCAGAAAGGGTGAATACGGTGCGTGAATGGTGCGGAGTCCTCGCCGACTCCTGGGAGCCGCGATCGCGATCGATGCGTCACAAGATCGCCAGTCTCCCGGGCCAGTGGATTCGTGAAACAGGCAGGGAAGAGCACGCATGGTCCGATGCAGCTGACTGTGTGACAGTCATGTCGACACAGATCAGACTCAGTACTAGTTCTACGCGCGCGGCACACGGTGATGAGCCTTGAAGTGATTTTTTATGCGTGGTGGTTTACTTGTTCGCCTCATTTGAAGGTGTCGTGGGAGCGTCAGGCGAAAACACCTACAGCCACCATTCTGGCAATCGTACTGCACGAGGAGGAGGCGAAGTCGATCGTCTAAATCGTGCCTATGGAGTGAAAAAATCAAGGAAGCGCAGTGTAGCTTGGAGGAGATGAAAAAAATGTCGACGTTTTGCAGGTTGACGCACTTGAAGAAGCGCCCTGAGACACCAGCAGAGATGGAAACTAGAAGGTCAGGCGAAGAAACGACACAGTAGTTATCTATCTATCGTCTCTTGGTCGATTTTTTAGTACAGGTGCTCCTTTGGACATAGGCTTGAGTTTTGAAGCGAAGCGCACATTTTAATAAGTCGGACCAAGTATATACAACACTGAAACCGAGAACTAACGCACTGCATTCACGTCTTGTCAGCTTACTGCATTTCGCCCTGTAATATCTGCGACATATTATCTGTGCAAATCAGACTCGTCTGGAGAGGCAAGGATTAATAGAGAGGGTCGAAGGTTTACAAGTTATGCGTGTTTTGTCCAACACTAAGAATTATAAGCAGGGTACTGGCTGGAGAGTCAGAACGTGCAATGATTAGCACAACCCTGACTGATCAGTTATTGACATTCAACGACTTGATTCTTAGCTGCATCACATCTTGGAATTCGCAGACCAACAACCTTCCAACTTGGAAGGTTTTAATATTGGATTACTAATTTTGCAGTTTATAATTCTTATAATGTTTAGCTCCTAGAAAGGTGGGAGGCGAGTACACCTGACCCATCAAAACGTGCATGATTTAAAGACCGAAACGTCCAATCGCTTCATCAAGGCGATCGTGGTACTATAAGTCTCTTAGCCATGGTGTTGGTTGGTATATTTTATTTTACTTCACCAGAATGAACAGGCATTGCTGCCTTCTTGCCTGGACAAGTGGATCGTCCAAGCTCTCACAAAAAGACGAAGAAAGGAGAGACATATTACATGAGAGTGTGAAGCATGCAATCTTATAAGAGAAAATTCCCTGAGAGTGTGACGCATGCAGGATGAGAGAGGATAGATAGATAGAAAGATGGATAGAGAGAGAGAGATAGAGAGAAAGAGAGAGGGAAGAGAGAAAGAGAGAGGAGAGATACAGAGACTTTATTGCCTGGACAAGTGAATTGTCCAAGCCCTCACAAAATGACCAACAACAGCAACGGCAACAACAACAGCAACAACAACGACGACAGCAACAACAACAACAACAACAACAACAACAACAACAACAACAACAACAACAACAACAACAACAACAACAACAACAACAACAACAACAGACCACAACAACAGCAACAACAATAGAGAGAGGGAGAGAGGGGCGGCTTTACTACCTGGACAAGGGAATTCTACAAACTGTCACAAAATGACCAACAGCAGCAACAACAACAACAACGACAGCAGCAGCAGCAGCAACAACAACAACAACTACAACAACAACAACAAACAACGAACAACGAACAACAAACAACAAACAACAACAACAACAACAACAACAACAACAACAACAACAACAACTACAACAACAACAAACAACGAACAACAACAACAAACAACGAACAACGAACAACAAACAACAAACAACGAACAACAAACAACAAACAACAAACAACAAACAACAAACAACAAACAACAACAACAACAACAACAACAACAACAACAACAACAACAACTACAACAACAACAACAACAACAACAACAACAACAACAACAACAACAACTCACTCTTTCTCCTTTCTTACACTATTAACAACAACAAACAACGAACAATGAACAACAAACAACGAACAACAAACAACAACAACAACAACAACAACAACAACAACAACAACAACAACAACAACAACAACAACAACAACAACAACAACAACAACAACAACAACAACAACAACAACAACAACAACAACAACAACAACAACAACAACAACAACAACAACAACAACAACAACAACAACAACAACAACAACAACAACAACAACAACAACAACAACAACAACAACAACAACAACAACAACAACAACAACAACAACAACAACAACAACAACAACAACAACAACAACAACAACAACAACAACAACAACAACAACAACAACAACAACAACAACAACAACAACAACAACAACAACAACAACAACAACAACAACAACAACAACAACAACAACAACAACAACAACAACAACAACAACAACAACAACAACAACAACAACAACAACAACAACAACAACAACAACAACAACAACAACAACAACAACAACAACAACAACAACAACAACAACAACAACAACAACAACAACAACAACAACAACAACAACAACAACAACAACAACAACAACAACAACAACAACAACAACAACAACAACAACAACAACAACAACAACAACAACAACAACAACAACAACAACAACAACAACAACAACAACAACAACAACAACAACAACAACAACAACAACAACAACAACAACAACAACAACAACAACAACAACAACAACAACAACAACAACAACAACAACAACAACAACAACAACAACAACAACAACAACAACAACAACAACAACAACAACAACAACAACAACAACAACAACAACAACAACAACAACAACAACAACAACAACAACAACAACAACAACAACAACAACAACAACAACAACAACAACAACAACAACAACAACAACAACAACAACAACAACAACAACAACAAGAGAGAGAGTGTGTGTGTGTGTCAGAGACAGAGACACAAAGAGGGGGGAGATATGCGGATTGTTAAAATGGATTTCGACATGAAGTTAGGTACACAAAATGTTAATATGGGTAAAGGCTGGGCAAGTCGAGAGCCGCGGCAAGAGCTTTAAATGTCCGCCAATCGCCTTCCGTACGGACTGCAACTGGGAGAGCATTCCACAGAATGCTGCCAACAAACTGAATTGAACGACGTCCAGCGGGACCTGGGAGGAATGGAACTCTCAGCAGGCTTGACACTTGACCCCGTGTCGTCCTCAGCTGAGGTGTGGCAGGGTCGTTGAACGGCACAAACAGATTCTTTAACAGGGGACTTGTCTTGTCATTTAAACATTTGAAAATGAAGATGGCAAGCTTCTGGAAGAGAAGCTGTGGCAAGCTTGGCACACCCAATAGCTCGAGAAAGGGGGGCAGTTAGGACCAGAGTCCTTTGCTGCAGGGTCGCTCTGACACCGGATTTTGACAGGCGGTGGAGTTTATCCAGGAGCTGCTTTGAAAGACTGGAGAAGAAACAGTTGGATCCATAAGACAGATGAGCCTGTATCATGCTGACATACCAGACCTGGCGGGCTCTTAGGCTCAGGGACCTGCCGTGTCGCCATAGCTGACCAATTACTGGCCCGATCTTGCGTGTGACATGGCTGATATGTGGCTGCCAGGAGAGGTCATTGTCGATTACAACACCCAGGTATTTTGCAGATGTTGTTGCTTCCAGGGGTTGTCCTCGACAACGTACATGTTCTTGAACATCAGCACTGCCTCTTGGCTTTACAAACAGAACTTGGGTTTTCTGGGCATTCAGAAGTAGGCCGATATCATCTAGCCAGTTGGTGAGGTTGGTCACTGCAGACGACAGAGACTTGCAAACTTGCTTGGGACACGCGTTGGAGCAGTCGAGAGCGATGTCATCAGCGAATTCCTGATCTGCCACATCCGGAGGCATCGTTGACTTGGCGTCAGCAGTGTAAATAACAAAGAGGAGTGGGCCTAAGACACTGCCCTGCGGAACACCGCGAGAGCAAGGAACAGTGCCTGACAACTGATCCTGCAATTTGATCTGATGTGTCAAATCATGCCACTATGTGTGCCCGACTTGACCAGTGGCGGGGGGGGGGGGGAGTTCGTGGCCTGAAACAAGCTAGAGGATACATGGATACATTGACTGGGAGTTTCGGTCTTTGACTACCACTTGGTCAGTTTGTGGTGGGTCTGATCTTCTCATCTCCCTCCACTATAGGAGCTGCATCTGCGCGTTAAACCCAGAGGTTTGCATCGTTCCAGCGGATGTGGAAATTTCGGTCAGATCGCACCTCTCACATGAATACTGAATCCGCCTTAAACGTAAATACAATCCTCACACAGCAATGAGTCCAATGACACGACAAAGTCCTTTTCTGCCGTTACTCAGAGTTTCGTAGACAACGAGGATTGTAGACAACTGTGAATTTTTCAAATAAAGAGATCAGGAAGACAATCAAACGTCGACAGCAACAGAAGCAATACTTAGAAATAGCTAGCAAGGTCCGGGGATTGAACAAGTGATATATGATCACCCTATACTTCAGGCACATAGTGGCTACATAAAAATTTTATATGTAAGTATTTAGTCCCATCCCTCACACAAACAAGTCAACAAAGAGGCATCTTTGGATTGAGGAGTGCTGGTTTCGAAACAACTGGTTTGAAGCTCAAAGTAGAGCTGGTGTTAGCTCAGAGCAGAGCTGCTGTTAGCTCAGAGCAGAGCTGCTGTTACCTCAAAGAAGAGCTGCTGTTAGCTCAAAGTAGAGCTGCGGCTAGCTCAAAGTAGAGCTGCGGTTAGCTCAAAGTAGAGCTGCTGTTAGCTCAAATTAGAGCTGCTGTTAGCTCAAAGTAGAGCTGCGATTAGCTCAAAGTAGAGCTGCTGTTAGCTCAAAGTAGAGCTGCGGTTAGCTCAAAGTAGAGCTGCTGTTAGCTCAAAGTAGAGCTGCTGTTAGCTCAAAGTAGAGCTGCTGTTAGCTCAAAGTAGAGCTGCGGTTAGCTCAAAGTAGAGCTGCAGTTAGCTCAAAGTAGAGCTGCTGTTAGCTCAAAGTAGAGCTGCGGTTAGCTCAAAGTAGAGCTGCTGTTAGCTCAAAGTAGAGCTGCGGTTAGCTCAAAGTAGAGCTGCTGTTAGCTCAACGTAGAGCTGCAATGCTAAATGGATGTAATATAGCGCAAGGCAGAGCCGCAGCAAATAGCTAGATAACACCAGTTGTGAGAGTGGAACCATGAAACCAGCACTCCGTTAGCTAAGCACTATTGACGCACAGGAAGGGTCAATTAATGTCAGCACAGGCAAGCATTGCGCAGCTAGAGTTCAGTAGCTCATTACTCACCCGAGTTGGGGATCATGGCATCCATTTCACGGCAGCAAGCCGGGACGATAGCTGGCGCTTAGCGCTTGTTGTAGTCCGGATGTAGCATAGACACGCATCGCTCGGAAGAAGGAGTCGGGGGCACTAGCCATGGCAGCGGTGGTGGCTGCGCCAATGTGGACTGAATGCCCGGAGTAGTTCGACTGGGATGGTATGCCGGCCGCAGCGACAAGAGAACATACTGTTACTGTTAATGACTGCCTGGTCAGCTGCTGTGTGTTCGAGAGTACGAACAAGGGTTGCTCCGGTCCCTCGCGACGAGTGACAAATGGGTAGCTAACAATGGCACGGACCGGTCAGTACGGCGGTACAGACGGGCCAATGTTACTAGTAACGCCTTTACCGAATGGGTCCGTCTTGGATGAAAGCAGGAAGAGTTGCAGGCGTCCGTCACCAGGGGAGCTAGTACAGCCCCGTGTGATGCCATTAGTGAATTCGGCACACCGAAGAAATCCACAGAAGCAGCATGGCGGCTTGGTAGAGCAGCTTGTCATGGCCATTCAAGATACTACTTTTCCGGCGTGCATCCGTCAGGTGTCGTAGGATTGGCATAGTTATAGGAAGGCGAGGGGTGAGTACAGCCGTACCATGGCATCGCTGGATGCCCTTCAACACCCTCTTCAGAAGCCACGCATCTACTAAGGGGCCGGCAAACCCATTCTCAAGGTGGGCTTTATGCACCGCATTCGCATACACAGATACAGTTCAGGGCACGCTGATCATAGTTCACGCATGAATGTGTGTCCAGGAACGATGACTCGGGCAGCAAAAGTGAGCTTCCCCAGGAGGGACTCGAGTTGACGCTGGCCGATGCTTCGCTCGCTGATAGTAGCCATGAGTGGCGCATGCGTTTCGGACAGCTTGTCCTCTGGTAGCCAAGCTTCGTGGCGCTCGCAGTCTAGGACAATACCAAGGAAGGTCAATGATGGTGATGGCCCTTCGAGCTGGGATGGAGCAAAGAGGAATGCCGAGATACGTGAATGCCCGGAGGGGGATGGTGAGTTGCTGGTTGGCTGCAGCCAAACCAGTGGAGATATCGAGAAAGTCATCGAGGTAATGAAGCCGGTGATCTATAGCAAACTCGTGCTGCATGATCAAGTTGACTGCTGTGGCTACTGAGTCAAAGACGGCTGGGCTGGAGCGGAGGCCGAAAGGCAGAAAGCCCTCGTAGTAGTAGGAGCCTTCCCAGCGAAGTCCTGACGGCGGACTGGGATCTGCCGAAATGCACTGCGTACATCGAGCTTGGACAAATACACAGGCTGTGGGCATGATGATGTTGATCGCGTTGTCAATGCTCGCGTAGTGCAGAGAGAGCGGCTTGGCAGGAATGCTGTCGTTCGCGCCGGTGCATTCCGGACTAGACAGATGGTGGATCATTCGCAGCTTGCCGTTCTTTTTGGGGATGGCACCAATACCAGAGCGGCGCATGAACTGAAATGGAGGTGACGGAAATGGGCCTGTGGTCTCGCTGCAGGCGCAGGAAGCAGCTAATTGCTCGAATATAAATGCCGAGTGAGTGAAAGCCGAGGGCAGATTATTAGAGAAAACCGAAATGTCGTGTTGGCCGGCAGATCCAAGAGTAAAGCCATGGCGCAGGCCATGGAGAACATACGCAACACATGATTGATCTGAGTGGTTACGTAACAGGCGGGCAAAGTGGTCAGCTAGCAGTGTGGTGTCTGCAGAGTGTATAGGAAAGAAGCTACGTACCGAGTCAAGCGATTCAGTAGCCATTCTGCTAGGAGCGGCGGGGTGGCCGATTGGCTCCGCGCTGCTGCTGGTTGCACATGATGCATGGGTGGTCCTTGCCACACTGGCTGCAGGTGTGGGAGAAGCGGCACGACGACGAAGAACAGCGACCTCCATTGAAGTTGCGGCAGATTTCTTGGCCGTCGCTGGTATGGTTGCGACCACTGGAGGTAAATGCCGCTGGCTTGGGGGCAAAAAGGACACAAACCGCCCCTGGATGGCCGGTATTACATTGAGCGCATTTTGGGTGTGCATGGCCTGTGACAGCTATCTGCCTTTGGTTCACGTCGATGGTGTCCAACCTCTTCGTGCCTGGTTACTGGGCCACAAGCATCCGCAGCTGGCGGTCGTACTCTAGCCACGCGCTTGGGAAGAACTGGCGGTTAACAGTCAGGATCAACTGCTGGTACGCAATCAGTTCAGCAGTGCGGTGTAGGGCAGCAGCCGTGATAATATACATGTATGTAGTCCATGCCTCGAGCCGGGTAGCTACATGTATAATTATCGTGAACCTTGCGACGCACCTGCTTCGCGTCATCCGACTCAACGACATTTAGCTGGTTATCGTTATTCGGGCTGTGCACCAGCCGGAATGTTGGGCCGGAAGTGTGCAAAAATTTCGGGCAACAAACTTGAAACATTCAGCCACACGTCAACGGATGTCATCTCAGCTAATCTCTCCACAGCAGTCACAAAGCTCAGTGACTGGCTACGTCAACGTGGCCTCATTCTCAATGAGACAAAGAGTCATCTCCTAGCAGTGTATGCAGGACGCAAACAGCCAACACCACCGATCAAAGTCACCTGCGACAGAACACCCCTCCCAGAAGCCTCCTCAGTCAAGTATCTCGGAGTGACCATGGACAGCACTTTGACATTCAAGGAGCACATTGACAAAGTGGCAGCCAAGATGGCTCAGAAAATCGGGGCACTCTGGCGCGCACGCCACTGCCTCAGTGAAGCTGCAAGGGCACGGTACGTGACCTCTGTAGTACTGCCAGACGCACTATGCCTCGCCCTCTTTCAGTGGCTCACTGTCGAGTGCTGAGAACAGGAGGCTGCAGGTTCTGCTGAATCGAGCAGTTCGCACTGTCTACGGTGTGCCCACGCGGCACTCAGCTGACCCTTTGCTGACCCGGCTGGGAGTTTTACAGGTGTCTGAGCACTTCCACCAGAACACCTTAGCTCTTCTGTGGAAGAGCCTACACGGTGAGACATCGCAGTCCGTCACAGCACTAATGACTCCACAAATGACCAGAGAAACCCGCCTTCAGCAGCAGTACGGACTCAGTCTTCCAGTTGCGAGAACAAACGCTGGAAAGTCGAGGTACGCCTTCAACGCTACAGGTAAATGGAACAGATTACCTGGAGACGTCCGCTCCAGCACAACGCTGGAGACCTTCAAAGCTGCACCAGTACCCTACGCAATTGCTCGTTGACTACATGCAACAGTAGCAAATGCCATGTTTGACAATGGATCCGATTTCCAGCTGACTATCATTTCCAGTGCATACACACTTTTTCTTTCCTTTTTTTCTCTCTCTCTCTCTCTCTTTTCTTCCCTCTTAAGATCTTCGCTACCTTGTCATTGGGAAGAAATTCCCGTTTGGATTTTGCGAAGTAAAACAAAGTTCAAAAAACTACCAAGGGCTAGTTGTGCCAGCAAACGGTCCTGTAAAATGCTTTTACAGTCGTCCCTCTCTAATCCAGCACTTTAGAATCCAGCACCCTCGATAAACCAGCACAATTTTCAGTAGCCAAAATGTCCTCTTCATGCACATTGCAGCAGTAAATCAGATTTGTTAATCCAGCACCCTCCCTAATCCAGCAGATTTTCCCTGGCACAAATGGTGCCGGATTCTAGAGGGACCACTGTACTAAGTTTCCTTTCGGATTCAAGCCGCGCTGAGAAGGCTCGCCGCGGAGGGCTTGGCAAGGCATTGCCTTGACAGTGTCGACAATTAGGTCAGACATACTGAAGAAATACAGTGTCAAGGTGACACTCGGGCTGGCAGCAAAGCTACGAAAGGAAAAGAAACACTGCTGAAGCATGATTCGTTGTCTGGAAGAGCAAAACAGGGCAAGCAAGATTTGTTTTTCTTTTCCGCTAAATTGGCTGGTGCCATTTTTGATTACGCAGCAAAACAAAGCGCATGACGTCAGTCTTGAATGCAGTACAAAGCAATGCAGTGCAGTGTGTGTGCTAGTTCGCATTGTTGCTAACAAGTACTAGCACAGCTAGTACACCATTATAATCCGAATAGAGAATAATTATGCTATTTGGAAATTAGAATGACGTATAACTCAGGTAATACAGAGAATAGAGAGACAGACAGACAGAGACAGAGAGAGAGAGAGAGAGAGAGAGAGAGAGAGAGAGAGAGAGAGAGAGAGAGAGAGAGAGAGAGAGAGAGAGAGAGAGAGAGAGAGAGAGAGAGAGAGAGAGAGAGAGAGAGAGAGAGAGAGAGAGAGAGAGAGAGAGAGAGAGAGAGAGAGAGAGAGAGAGAGAGAGAGAGCGAGGGAGGGAGAGAGAGAGAGAGAGAGAAAGAGAGAGAGAGAGAGATATTGAATTACAAGCTGGTCAGTATGGACATATTCCAGAAGGATGACAGTTGGATCTGTTGCTGCCTGCATATGCTTAGCAGTTAAACTTTCGACACACTTTCTTGTGTTCACAAGAGTATCCAGTGATGATAAAAGAGTCACTCGCTGTCTGGAACGTCCATGCTTCTGTACTGTTCGCACGTCTCAGATGAAGCGGATGGAATGTGGTGGCTTGGCAGTCGCACATGTGCTTGGCGTCCACTTGACGAGAGAGCACATAACTGAACATGTGCGTGGGAATGGTTTCATGTGTCGTGCTAAGCCGTTTGCAAGCCCATTTATTCTGACACTTAATGTTATTATCCGGTTTCGCTTGTTTGGGCACCCAGCCACTGAATAGGACTCCGCAGTAACCTTTGGCAGAAGTCATATCGTCGGGATATGCGACTGGTGGTAGGGTACGAACACGTGGCAATATTCTTGTAAAGTCGCCGTTGTACTCAGTTTCTGGTGCATGAGTAGATTGAACGCATGAAACGTTGGACTTGGCTGGCATTGCTTGAACGCTCCCTAGACGATTGGCCCAGAATGGACTTAGGATAGTCATAATGACAATGACGATACGATGACTGCAACGATCCTATAACACACGTAGGCATGGAAGGTAACACACCACAATTTTGTTGAGATACAACACTTGTGAAGATGTTATGTGTAGTAGACAAGCTGTAACTAGAGCGCTGATGTTGAAGTAAAACTACCAATGGCAGCTCAGACCTGATGATTGTATTGTTCGACCTTCTACCAGCAATACTCATAAGTTAGACGGAGATGAAAACTGGAAAGGTCTTGAGAACAAACTTACTGTCACCCCGAGGACATCAACTAGGCACCCTCTGGGCTTATGGCCAGCAATGTCCTACCCTTAAGCCATGGTGTAGTCGTCATCCCAGAAGAGACCGTTCAACATCCTTTTTCATGAACTTCAAATTTCCTATTCCAATATCCTAGGCTATCTGAAATAATGGAATATTTGTTATATCCTCAAGTCATTGATCATACAAATGTACAAATAATACGCATGAAGGCGTAGACAACCATACCAGAGCCCATACAACACTGACATCTTCTTACCATGTTTCCGTCTGGTGAACGTTGGAGAGCTGGTATTTCCTACAAAGAGCGTTGCTAGTTCGTACGGCAAAGCACGATTTCCACCTCTCTTGAAGATGTTACCTTTTGCCTTGGTTGTCTGGTCGTAAGCGAGCTTTTGGAGAAGGTGAACTTGATGGCATCATGGAGAACATTGGCTTTATATAAGCCTTGATGTCCAGCTGTAAGCATCAAAAAGTCGGGGTGTGGAATTAAATGTATCTCGGAAAAAGGTGTAAAAGCACACTGATGTGATTATGAAAATTGGGGACTTTCTGAATTTCCAAACGTGTCAAGAGAAAACAGCATTGTGCTGAAAACAATCCGAAATTTGTCGCTCTCCATCGTTTGCGTAGGATCCGTTTGTAAAGTAGCTGATGGAGTTAACTGCTTGTGATTGCTAGGTAACCCATATCAAGCAGATGCGCAAGTTTCAGTAGCGGGATGCTTGAGTGACACACCACACAGATGTCCCGTCACATGATAACCCGTGACATACCCTGCCAGTCAATACTGGGTGATCGAATACGAAACTACACTTCGATGGGGTAACAAGCCAACCCGCCATTCACTTAGCACATTTTCTCTTTGTGGGGCTGGCTGCGTAAAGCAATTAGCCCCAGGGTCGTCAAACAAGGTGGAAATAGTGGGCTAAACTAACATGGATTCTATATGAAGTAGCCTTGTGAGTGTACATGTATGCTCCTCTTCAGCCCGCGAGCAGAGATATACACTTCAGTATGCAACATTCCAAAGTGCAAGAATACCAGTAACTGCCATTATGTTTGTATTTCACTACGTAACGTTATGATGAACTATTGCAGTGTTAATGGAAGAGAGCGCGTGGGCTCTACTCTTATCTGTTTATGAAACTGCAGGAAGCCTCCCCACTTATATTTAAGGTTCTGATGACCTATGATATAGGTGGCACTGTCGCCACACGTACATGTATATTATGTAGATTGGGTGCTGCCGTTTTAGATTGCATTCACGTAACTCCGATATGATGAACCGGATGAAGCGAAGATGAATCACCGTCGAACAACACCTCTGCCGTTCTAAAGGTGCTTGCTCTTAAAGGAGAAAGATGTTGTGAACAACGGATAACGCCTTGGCAATCATCTGCTGAGTTTGGCCATGGTGCCCGTTCAACGTTAGAACGCACCATACCTTAAAAGAGTATTGCTCCCATATCTGCTTGCCTATCAACAGACTCTATCTATGTCCCTGCCTCTCTCCACACTTACCTATAGTGCACGCATACATCTGAATCCACATCTGAATTGCTCATTACGAGTTCGCACCGCAGAAGGCACAAGTCAGACATGTATTTTTAAAACATACGAAAAATTCACACATACATGTATGCTGTCCATACGTACCAATTTGTCTTCTTCTCTGAATGTTTGTCCTGAAGGCACTTTACTGGGTATTTCGAGATCACCTTCCAGCTTGGTTGTGCTATAAACATGCGCCACCCTACATTCAAGAGAAATCAATTCCCCCACCCACCTGTATGGTAGCGCATTCTACCAGCACCTGTTGATCTGCGTGCAGCGGAAGCAGCAGGCATGCATGAAAATACGTTCGTGGAACCATCGTGCTTGACCAGAATATTGACTTGCCTTATATGCTTACAGCACTGAAACCGAAATCAACGCATTGCAAACACGCCTTTACAGGCCATCTGCATTTCCCGTAATATCTGTGACGTAAGATTTGCCTCATTGGCTTCGTTCGTTCCTCTTTTCTTTTGTTCATTTGGCTTATGCGAAGGATAGCGAAGCTATCAGTGTTGTGTGTACAGAAGGAAAGTGTTATCACCCTCAAATTGTTTACGTAGTGTATGTTGCGAGTGTTGTGAGTATGATTGTTCCCCATCCCCTCTCCGTTCACACTTCCTTCCGTCTGTTCAGGTTCTTTCTTTGTTTTGCTGATGCTGATGATTCACATATGCATTGTTCTTACCTGCTGAGCTTGCCCCCCACTGAATAGATGTAGTATTATCAACTTTTTTGTTTAGCTCTTTTCACCTTCTTTCACTTTTATTTGTCCATATAAGATTAGTTCAAGTAGTTCCCATTGCATTGTTACGTAGATTCACTGATGATTGTAACAAGAAAACAGTTCTGAACGAAACCTCGCTTTCCCTTCGTTGTGTGCCTTGCGATAATCGTACAACATTTTACACATACATGTCGACATATATGAAATGCTTACTGTGCAATTAGTTGTCTTTGTAGCTATATTAAAACTTCTGTCTCCGAAACGCTTGTTCAATAATAATAATAATAATAATTATTAGTTGCGACTTCGGCGATGATTTGTAAGAAAGTCGGCGGAATAGCGCGAGCTCCGGTGTGGAGAGCAAACCCTTTCTTAATAATAATAATTATTATTATTAACTGGTTTTAGGGAAAGAGACAAACGGGAAAAGTCTGAAGAAAAAATTGACTGTCACCACCAGGACTCGAACCAGGGATAGCCCTTTCCCAAAGGTGCTCTTTTAATTCGCACTTACTGCTCTTCGCGTCCCTCAAAATATGCTGAAAAGTGCTCTTTTTCCAGTGAAAACAGGCAAAAGTGCTCTTTTTTCCGTGAAGAATAGCTATGATACACGTTCAGATATGAACTCAAGCTGAGAAATGAATACGCACTCTTCCCTTTTATGGGTCCACGAAAGGCAAAACAGGAAGTAAAGTTGAAAAAACTACCGTTTTTTTACAGCATTGTGTACACCGGGTACAAGCTTCACCAACTTGTTGCCCCCCCCCCAAAAAATCATAAAAGGAGGTGCAACAACTGACGTTGTTAAGTCTGCTATCAGAACCACCACCCAAGCTTCTCTGCGGCAGAAGCCCCTGCATGGTCGCTATTGGCAGAGGAGTGGCGGTGTATTGGACATGCCTCTCTCATTCAACTTCTTAAAGTCTCCAACATTGCGTCCATCCACTGAGTCATCCGTATTTGCTGCTCAGGATCAGGTGGTTAATACCAGGAACTACCAGAGATCGGTTATTGGCGACACTTCCGTGGTGGACGTGTGCCGTTTGTGCGGAGGTCCGGGGGAGACTCTTGACCATATTTTGGCATGCTGCCCCGTGTTGGCACGGACGGCATACATTACTCGCCATAATCGTCTTGCCGCTATAGTCCACCGGGCACTCTGTCGTCGCTACAAACTGGTATCTCCTGCTCCCCCTGGCCACTTGCCACACTACGTCGAGGATAGTGAAGGCCATAAGTTAATGTGGGAAATGCCAATCCCTACAGATAGGATGGTTGGAGCAAATCGGCCGGATCTTGTGTGGGACGATGGCAAGTCAGTCCAACTTATTGATGTCAGTGTGCCACTGGATCATAGAGTAACACTAAAACATGCTGAATAGAGAGCGAAGTACTTGCCCCTTGCAGTGGAAATTGGGCAGATTTGGCAGCGAGAGGCAGTGTCCGTAGTGCCAATCATAGTAGGTGCTCTTGGTGGCCTGACGAAGGAAGCGGCTACCTCAATTAAGCAGCTATGTGGAGAAGAGCGGCACCTTCATGAACTGCAGCAGGCTGCTATCCTTGGCTCGATGGCCATTCTAAGATCTGTTTTGGGTGCAGCATAGGGCTCTTCGCTGTCCCTGGTGGGCTTTTTATGCTCTGTACATTATTGTATTCGTTTTAGTTTGTAATTGAAACACTGTGGTATTTCTGTGGGTATTCGTATTTTGATCTTTCTGTGGGTGCGCATTGGAGGTTGTGCCCAGTGATGAGCTTTGCCGGCCTGAATTTTTCGCCAACTTCTGATTGCTCCCCTTTCTGCAATACCTGTTGCCATGATACCTCTGAGCTTTAATGCCTGTGATGGTACATGCGCCTTTCTCCCTTCCTCTCTCTCTACTTCCCACCACTCTTCTATACAGTCATACTAACTTGTACGCCCTTGAGAAACGCCTTAACTTCAAAACCTATGTATTTGTTTACCGCTGCCTGAATGGACTTGCTAGTCCTCTTCTGCGAGACCGCTTTACCTTGCGCGTCCATGGTGCTCGCACTGCAGCCACCACCCGTGGCCAAGTCTCTGCTGCTCTTGTTCTGCCCCCCCGCTAACACCCGATATGGCTTTAGTGCAATTTCTTATTTGGGTGCTGCCAGGTGGAATACACTTCCACCGGCTTGCCGCAGGTCTAGTTCACCAGCTGAATTTCGCTTATCCATCAAATTATACCGAGGGTTCCCTGTAAAAAGGCGCTGACGCCTGTTGGGAATTCCCTAGTAAAAGAAGAATAAATAATAATATGGGGAGCAAACCCTTTCTTACCAATAATATTATTCTTATTATTATTCTCGTATCCGTCCCGAATGGGACTCACGACGGCAGAATTAACCGTGAGCATGTGTGTGTGAGAGTGGGAGAACGAAATGAAAAAGAAAAGAAGAGTCTTGTAATAAAGGTCTAATTTAAGAAGAGCAGTACTAGACTAAATGGCTGAGCAGATGTTACTCCATTGTTTTCTGTCGCGGGCATAGGTGCCGAGATCACGAAGGCAGCTGGGCTTAAAAATGCAGATAGGTGTGAGGCGGACGTCTCGCTGGAGACTTGTGGTGAGGCAAGAGCGGGGTGCACCTATTCGAAAGGGCTGACTGGTAGCATATGTACAGAAAGCAGTGAGAGCAACATTTGCAGGGATGTCACTTGGCTGGCGTTATATATGTCCTAATACTTAATAGCTTGCCTCCGGTCCCGCTTGGCCATTTCAGATACAGAGCACTGGCCAGTAACAGCATATAAATCTGCATTCGAGATGACATCTGGGTAGGTGATTCCAAGGGTACACCGCAGCTGTTTCCTATGAAACACATCTAGGCGCTTTTCTTGTGCACGGGACAGGCCATGGCAAGCAAGGTTGTAGGTCAAGATTGGTAGAACGAAAGTGTTTTATAAACGAATTTTGATGGGTGTAGAAAGCAGGTTGTGTTTGAACCATAACTTCAGAGTGTCTCCAAATGCTCTTGCGGCCAAGCCAATACGGCGCGTTACGTCCTCCCCGGAGCCGTATAGCGAGCCGAGTGTCTTCACCTGTCGCCAAGCTTCTTTACCACGAGTTGTGCCGACCTTTCTAGATGTTGTAGAGGTGGCATCTCCCAAAGTGGGTTCCAGGTAAATACGGATCCACTCAGTCTTACTGGTATTGACGGTAAGATCCCATTCGGAGAAGATAATAATAATAATAATAATAACTTTTCCCGTTTGTCTCTTTCCCTCAAACTAGTGAAAATAATAATAACCTTACTTTTTTCCATATATTATTCCGTGCTGCTTACCTTTGGCTATGGCGAATCTTCAGCAACCGGGCTTGGAAGCCATCTGGCTTGAGCTTCGCACAGCCAACTCACCCCAACGTCCACTCATAGTCTGCGCCACCTACCGACCTCCTGGTGGTACCCTGGCGGATATCCAGGCATATTCTGATGGTCTGGAAGACTGCCTTCTGTCACTTAATCTACCTGTATCCACACTACTCCTCACCGGTGACTTCAATGCCCATAACTCGAGCTGGTTGGCTGGTGATCGGACAACCCCGGTGGGTCAGTGCCTTGAAACCGCCTTCAGGTGCTTCGGATTAGAGCAACTGGTCAACTTCCCTACGCACTGGAGCCCAAGTGGCCGGTCATCTTGCTTGGACCTCATCGTCACAAATTCACCCCAGCAGTTCCTCTCCGTTGATTCAGCCGCTCCACTGGGTAGCTCTGACCACGTGCAGCTCATCTGCCGAGTCCGTCTCCCTGTCACGTACAAAAATCAAACCCTACAACATCACTTCCTCCCAACATCTACCCCTACACCCCCAGGTTATAATTTCAAGTTGGTGCCACGTTGCGTATGGGATGACCTGAATGCTGAACTTGCTGATGTCCACTGGAAATGTCACCTCCGCAGCTCGCACGTGGATGACGCTCTTTCGTCTTTCCACTCTATTCTTAGCAGGGCCATGGAGAAGCACCTCGGGTACTTCTCCCGGCGTCCACTCTCCCCCTCATGCCGACGTTTGGGTCAGCCACCTTGGGTTGATGCCCCCCTCCGTGCCGCCATTAAGGCAAAGCACGATTTCTACAGTGTGTGTAAGAAATACCCAACCCAGCTTAACATGCATGTATATCGATCTCAACGGAACTTGGTGAAGAGTCTGACTCGATCGAAATACCGGGGATACATTCGGTCCGTACAAGCTACGCTGCAGGACAAAAACCGCCCATCACTGCTTCAGTTCGTGAGCAAATTAAAAAATCATAAAGTATCTCGTGACATCCCGACACTCACCATTAGTTCTACGCAGCAGGCTACTACCTCTTCAGCTAAAGCCACTGCATTGAACTCTCAGTTCGCCTCAGTGGCCGTGCCTGATGACCCTTCTCTACCCATTCCCCCCATTGCCGAGGAGTCGGGTGAGGCTGACCGCCTCACATCTGCCTTTACTACGACTGCTGCCATCCGACGTTACATTCGAAAGCTCCCGTCTGACAAGGCGCCAGGCCCAGACGGCATCACTAATCTGGTATTAAAGTCCCTTGCGCCCTCAATAGCATACCCCTTATGTCTGATTTTCAACCTATCATTCCGCACTGGTCGTTTTCCCTCTGCATGGAAAACAGCTAATGTTATACCGATCTACAAGAAAGGGTCCCGCCACGAAGCATCAAACTACCGTCCGATATCTCCACTGTCCTGTGTTTCCAAACTCTGTGAGCACGTTTTCTACGACCAATTGTACTGTCATGTCTCGTCACGTTTGAGTTCAGCTCAGTCCGGATTTCGCAGAGGCGATTCTACCACCCTCCAGCTGACGCGCCTGGTGCAATTAGTGTGTCGACATCGGGATGCTGGAGATCTAGTCGGGATCTGTTTTTTTCGATCTTGCCAAGGCCTTCGATACCGTCTGGCACGGGGGGCTCTTGGCCAAGCTTCGTGGATCATTTACTGTAGACGGCAATCCCCTGCTATGGCTGACATCTTACCTAACTGGGCGAACGCAGTACGTCACGGTACATGGGACGTCCTCAGCCGACACAACAGTACTATCCGGAGTTCCCCAGGGTTCCATCCTCGGCCCCCTTCTTTTTATCTTATACGTCAATGATCTGCCCGCAGCTGCCCCGGGCACATCACTATTCGCAGACGACACAACGCTCCTACGGGCATCTCCTAACATCACTGGCCTGATGAGTAACCTAGCTAACGGGATTCAAAGAGTAATTTCCTGGATGTCGTCTTGGCGGTTATCGCCCAATCTGTCTAAAACTAAAATCATGCTCTTTCCTTCTCAGCCTGATGTTCCGCCCCTCCTCCATCCCACCTTCCCCCAGCCTATAGACATAGTCTCCAGCCATAAGCATCTTGGCATTTTCATTGACTCTAATCTTTCATGGGAACCCCACATCGATTACATATGTAAACGATCAAGTTCATCTTTAGGAATCCTCTCTTCTCACTGTTACCATCTCCCAATCTCTTGTAAACTCCTCTTTTACCCAGCTAACCTACGCCCCATTTTTGATTATGCAGATACTGCTTGGGCTGGAATTTCCACAACCCGTGCTGCCAAGCTCGAAATTCAGCACAAAAAAGTTCTAAAAATCCTCCTCCGAAAACCCCGCATGCTCCCATCTTCCACCCTTTATGCCCTTGCTGACACTACCCCTTTGTCTAAGAGACGTAATTCACATCTTGTCACCCTTATTCATTCTCTCAAACTCAATCTGTGTCCACCTCACCTCCACTGTTTCAACTGGTTTTCTTCCCGTAGCACGAGAAACTCCTTTTCCCTTCCGAAACCCAAGTCCTCCTTTCTACTTCACTCTCCCCTTTTCACTGCGTACTCTGCGTGGCTGGCACTTCCCCAAGAAGCTAAGGACCTTTCTTCCCTCCGCCTTTTTAAGAGCCTTGTCGCGGCTTGACTTTGATTTTGTGTTTCTCATTTTGTTGCAATCACTACTTAGCCCCATCCCTCACACAAACAAGTCAACAAAGAGGCATCTTTGGATTGAGGAGTGCTGGTTTCAAAACAACTGGTTTGAAGCTCAAAGTAGAGCTGGTGTTAGCTCAGAGCAGAGCTGCTGTTAGCTCAGAGCAGAGCTGCTGTTAGCTCAAAGTAGAGCTGAGGTTAGCTCAAAGTAGAGCTGCGGTTAGCTCAAAGTAGAGCTGCTGTTAGCTCAAAGTAGAGCTGCGATTAGCTCAAAGTAGAGCTGCTGTTAGCTCAAAGTAGAGCTGCTGTTAGCTCAAAGTAGAGCTGCTGTTAGCTCAAGGTAGAGCTGCTGTTAGCTCAAAGTAGAGCTGCTGTTAGTTCAAAGTAGAGCTGCGGTTAGCTCAAAGTAGAGCTGCTGTTAGCTCAAAGTAGAGCTGCTGTTAGCTCAAAGTAGAGCTGCAGTTAGCTCAAAGTAGAGCTGCTGTTAGCTCAAAGTAGAGCTGCTGTTAGCTCAAAGTAGAGCTGCTGTTAGCTCAACGTAGAGCTGCAATGCTAAATGGATGTAATATAGCGCAAGGCAGAGCCGCAGCAAATAGCTAGATAACACCAGTTGTGAGAGTGGACCCGGTTAGTGGGTACGATAATATTATGATGGTGTGAATAAGTTGGATAGGGAGGGATGGTGGGAAAAGAAACACTGCTGAAGCACGATCCGTTGTCTGGAAGAGCACAACAGGGCAAGCAAGATTTGTTTTTCTTTTCCGCAAAAATGGGCTGGTGCCATTTGTGATTACGCAGCAAAACAAAGCGCATGACGTCAGTCTTGAATGCAGTACAAAGCAATGCAGTGCAGTGTGTGCGCTAGTTCGGATTGTTGCTAACAAGTACTAGCACAGCTAGTACACCATTATCCATGCCGGTTCCCTTTTTTCTTCTCCTCCCCTTCTCCCTTCCTTGCCGTGGTTGGCTAACACCCTCTCTCTTTGTATTGGCCGGTGTTCTCACTGTGCTATGAGATGCTGTAATAAATAAATAAATAAATAAATGATAAATCCGGTGAGTTAGTGTAATATCTCCAATTTTTATTTTTATTTTCAATTTGGAGTGGAATAAAGACTCATAATAATAATAATATTAACTGGTTTGAGGGAAAGAGACAAACGGGAAAAGTCTGAAGAAAAAATAATAATAATAATAATCAACGCAATAAATAGAGTAAGCTGCGCACTCAGTACAAACACCATTAGCAAAACTTGTTTTCATGTAAATAATTAAGCTTGTTCCTAAACGTTTTCGTCGCCATCTCATCAGAGGATTACTGGCAAATCAAAACTAGCTCTAAACTCAATATATATACGCACAATGCAAGTAGTAATTTAGACCCTAACTAGCGCGAGAAAATGAGAGCTGAAAAAACATTACATCAATCAACGATATCAGGTGACAACAGATGCGATAAATTCACCACTAGAAAGTAACCATGCACCACAAACGAGAACTACTGGTCTAAATTCACAAACAATTTCAACGTAAACAAATTCTTTTTCTGCCTACACAAAATCGGCTTGGTAGTAAAAATGTAGATAGACTCCAATACACGCAGATACCTTTGGCTACGTGAACGAGACCAAACAGAAAAGCAATCATCAGTATAACTAGAACGACAATCACTATTCTGAACAAGATGGTTTGCAACAGAAGATTCATACACCCTAATACCACTACTAGAACCAGTACATACTTTGGAATTACGTGACAATGAAACCGACTTGACATTCCTTGCCGCTACTGCCACTCCAGACGAAGCCGATGTAGATGTCCGTACCAAAGACACGTCCGTTACTGGCACTGCCTGCTGCGATGATGCTCCCTTTGACGTTTCAATGGCCGTTGGTGTTGATGAAGAAGAGGAGGGAGATGAGGAATATGCTGACGACGACGAGGACGACAACGACGGAGACGATAAAGACTCCGCCAACCTCGCCCTAGAGCGAGTCACTGGTCCCGCAGACACACCATCCGGTGGTTTCTTCGGTGGCCGGCCACGCTTTTTTCCACCGGAGGTGGACACACCGGATGACGGTACCAAGGAAGTCAAAGACGACGAAACCGCAGATACCAACGGTGATGACGGGACAGAAGGAAGAGACGGCAAAGACGAAGGCAATGACGAACAAGCCGATGCCGACGAAGAAGACAACGACACCCCAGTTGGTTCCGTCCCCAGCGAGGGTGCACCTCCAGTCTCAGCACCATTCTTTGGGGGACGACCTCGTCTAGGCCTTGACGACCGGGCCTCAACAGGCATAACGTGAAGAGGCACATGCTGGTGGATCCGTGCCTCCAGGTGCTGAAGGGTCCTACCCACATACCGGCTCTCGCATTGCCGGCACTCGAAGTTGTAAATAAGATGTGATAATTTAAGAGTGGGTAGGACATCCTTCTTCACCATGAAGGCACGAGCTGTTGAGTAGACGAACCGGACACTAACATTACGAAAGTTCGATTCTACAGCTGACTTAACTCGACGTTGCATGGTACGGCACACAGCTTCACCCTTCCAAGGCAGACGAAGATACACCGGAGTGGCCTCGGAGGACACTTCCTTCGCTCCAACCGGTGTACTAACTACGACATATTTAGATATCACATATTCCGGGTACCCATTTAAACGAAACAAAGTGCGTAGCCGCTCCAACTCCTCATCCAACTTTGAAGGCGAACATAATCGACGAGCACGATCCACTAGATTACGAACGAGATTAATTTTGTACGACCTCGCAGTAAACGAGTCCCAAACAATGTACAAGCCGGTGAACGTTGGTTTCCGGTACACTGATGTAATTACACCACCCATACCAGACTTCTCTACAAGAACGTCCAAGAAGGACAATTTACTAACCGATTCAAACTCACAAGTAAACTTCAGTGACGGGTGCAGCTTATTCAATAATTCAAGAAACTCCTGCGCGTCGCTCCGAGACTGAAAGTAGGACCAACTATCATCAACAAAACGACAATACACCGCAGGCCATTTACATTTGGGGACCTATGATTCGCAGTAACCCACAAATATATTTGCAAGAACTGGACCCAACGGTGAACCCATCGCGACACCATCTATCTGACGATACATAACATTCTCAAACGAAAATTCAACGCCAGATGTAACCATATTCATAAGACGGCGAAAGTACGTCTCTTCAATAGTAACAGGAGAACCTACATTACCACGGTACATAGCATCACAGCAAATATCAATCGTAAAATCCAAAGGTACGTTCGTGAAAAGACTCACAACATCAAACGAGCACATGAAGAATGTCTCCGGGAATTCGTGATCATGCAAAAAGTCGGCAAACTCAAAACTATCCTTGACTACATATGTACTGTACATGTCAAGAACAGGCTGTAACAAACGACAAATCCATCTCGACACTTTGTACTGCGGTGAACCACACATGGACAAAATCGGACGAACGGGACAACCAGCCTTGTGAATTTTGGGTAAGCCATACATGCGCGGTCGCGCAGAACCAATTGGACTAAATGAATCCGACTCAGTCTGCGTGATCTGTTTCAGCAATACTAACTCTTTGAAATAGTTGCATAATTGTTCCTCTATTTTAGCCGTTTTATCATGTGTCTCAATGGGCCCAATGACAGTAAACTTCGAACTATCGTTCAGAATGGTATGTGTCTTCGTGATGTAGTCATGCTTGTTCATAATGACGGTAGCCCTTCCTTTGTCAGGTTTGGTTATTACAATGTTGTTGTTACTCCGCAATTCTTTCCGCACTCTAAAATGTTCACGGGTTAGTGTATAACATGTCGTGTCATTGCTAGACTGGATGTATTGGTTCGCAATGTCAGCCAGAGAGGTTGCGCACACCGACGCTGATCTGTTTGTCTTCGGTAGTGATGAGGACAGGCGATCATAAAATACCTCAAAATCAGCCATAACTTCTTCTCGGTTAGTTTTAGGCGGCAAACCGAAACTCATACCTCGGCATAGCAGCTCTTTCTCAGCAGACGAAAGTGTATAGTCAGACAAATTGATAATGAATTTATCATTACAATGAAACGAACCAAAACGGTCCTTTCTCAGCAGCTCAATTTGGCGCGCATACTTCACATGTAAGCGGTGACGTTGCTTTACATCAACTTCACCAATCAATCGACAAAACCGAACGAAATCACATGGACTAAGGAACGCACGAATCTCAAGATTACTACGGTGAAACTGTCGCTTCAAACGGTCACAAGTAAGGAGCGACTTGGCTAACTCATCTTTAACAATTATTCGCTCAATCTTCATGTAGTCATGCACCTTACATTTACGAACACGGGCCTGGATACGTTTAGGTGTTACGCCATGTTGAAGACAATCACGCAAAAAAGAGTGATTACAAAGAACATTGTTAAGACGGCCGCGACACCGCAGCGCATTGTTGAGAACTTCAATCTCAGATCTATCATGTCTCCTCTTCAAATAATTAAAAAGCTTACGTGGAGATAAAAATGTAATCAACGCAATAAATAGAGTAAGCTGCGCACTCAGTACAAACACCATTAGCAAAACTTGTTTTCATGTAAATAATTAAGCTTGTTCCTAAACGTTTTCGTCGCCATCTCATCAGAGGATTACTGGCAAATCAAAACTAGCTCTAAACTCAATATATATACGCACAATGCAAGTAGTAATTTAGACCCTAACTAGCGCGAGAAAATGAGAGCTGAAAAAACATTACATCAATCAACGATATCAGGTGACAACAGATGCGATAAATTCACCACTAGAAAGTAACCATGCACCACAAACGAGAACTACTGGTCTAAATTCACAAACAATTTCAACGTAAACAAATTCTTTTTCTGCCTACACAAAATCGGCTTGGTAGTAAAAATGTAGATAGACTCCAATACACGCAGATACCTTTGGCTACGTGAACGAGACCAAACAGAAAAGCAATCATCAGTATAACTAGAACGACAATCACTATTCTGAACAAGATGGTTTGCAACAGAAGATTCATACACCCTAATACCACTACTAGAACCAGTACATACTTTGGAATTACGTGACAATGAAACCGACTTGACATTCCTTGCCGCTACTGCCACTCCAGACGAAGCCGATGTAGATGTCCGTACCAAAGACACGTCCGTTACTGGCACTGCCTGCTGCGATGATGCTCCCTTTGACGTTTCAATGGCCGTTGGTGTTGATGAAGAAGAGGAGGGAGATGAGGAAGATGCTGACGACGACGAGGACGACAACGACGGAGACGATAAAGACTCCGCCAACCTCGCCCTAGAGCGAGTCACTGGTCCCGCAGACACACCATCCGGTGGTTTCTTCGGTGGCCGGCCACGCTTTTTTCAGCTCTCATTTTCTCGCGCTAGTTAGGGTCTAAATTACTACTTGCATTGTGCGTATATATATTGAGTTTAGTGCTAGTTTTGATTTGCCAGTAATCCTCTGATGAGATGGCGACGAAAACGTTTAGGAACAAGCTTAATTATTTACATGAAAACAAGTTTTGCTAATGGTGTTTGTACTGAGTGCGCAGCTTACTCTATTTATTGCGTTGATTACATTTTTATCTCCACGTAAGCTTTTTAATAATAATAATAATAATAATAATAATAATAATAATAATAATACTTCAGTAGTTCTGTTATACATGACTGTGATTTTATGTATTGTATTGTATTGTATTGTATTGTATTTATTTAAAAGGATTCTCCAAAAGCAAATGGATGCTTATCACGGAAGTCTCCCACATAAATATCGCAAGAAAAATGGGGAAATGGGGAGAGGAGAGTGGAAGATGAAGCATGGGAAGAAGGGAAACAAGTACCTAAATATCGAGGTATAAAAGCAGGAAAGAAATCGACGAGGGAAGAAATCACCTCTGCAGATAATAGCGGGACATTTAGATGAAAAAACCCAGCAAGGATTAATTTCAAGGAAAAAAAATTCTCAAACGGAAAAGTTCGGAATTCCAGTCAGAGAATATCTATGCTGAGAGTAATGAGCCTTTAGAGCAATGCGAAAATTGACAGAGGACTGAACGCAGCGGATGTGTTCTGGAAGTTTGTTCCATTCCACAGATAAACTGAAGAGAGGGGATTTAAGGAAATGGGCGCCAGAACGAGGTAAAACTATAGAGGACGGGTGACGACAACTAAGGGATACATTGAATTTGAAACGAATTAGCAAAGACGGAAACTGGTAAAAGACATGATGAAAATACAGCAAGGACAGAATCTGACGACGCCACTTCAGGGATGACCAGTCACAAGTACGATTAAGAATCTGCTTCGGGGTTTCCCACTCAGGAGGGTGCCGGGTCTTACAAAGCAGATATGAACGAGCAGCAACGGCTTGCAGTCGGTCTAACGTAAGCGAATCTGAATGGGATACGGCGAATGACCAGACAGGGACTGCGTATTCTAACAGTGGTCGTACGTAACACTTGTAGAGCAAATTCACGGTTGAAGCAGAAAGGAAATGGGCCATATGGCGCAACAGAAAAACACGACTGCGAAACTTATGGGTGATAGATTTTATATGGTCAGAAAAATTTAGTGAAGGAGTGATAGTCACGCCGAGATGACAGTGGCTATCACCTTTCTGAATAGGCACACCGTTCATTGTCAATGGGGATGACGGGCCGGGGGCTAATGCATATTTTTGAAAGGGTAGGTGGACGCATTTACTGGTGTTAAACGTCATGGCAGTAGCTGATGACCATTGACAACACTTATCAATGTCAGTCTGGAGCAATGCATGATGGATAGGAAGTGAGGTGTTTGCTGGAGAAACAAGAATTAAATTAGAGTCATCAGCAAAAAGGGATAGGGTACTAGAAGCAGGGGCATCAGGAAAGGAGTTGATGCACAGGTTAAAAAGAAGCGGGCCGAGATGGGAACCTTGGGGTACGCCAGCGGTGGTGGGCAAAGGGTCAGAAAGAGTTTGACCAATGCGAACGCAAATACTACGATCACTGATGAAGTCCTTCACCCAAGAACAGGCAGAAAGAGAACACCAACCTGAAACAGATTGAATAACTAAATGATGACTAACTCTGTCAAAGGCCTTAGAAAAATCAAGGAACAGCTGGTCACAAGAAGACTTAGAGTCAAATGCACGCGAAACAATTGAGGTAAGCTGTACCAATTGGTCCACTGTTGACCTCTTTCGACAAAAGCCAAACTGGCTGGAACTGATAATTTTATGGCTCTCAACAAACGAGTAAAACTGACGGCTAATCATAGACTCATACAATTTGGCAACTGCATTTAACAGCGATATAGGACGGTAATTGACTGGGTGAGAAGGATTACCTTTTCCCTTGAACACAGGTACAACAACGGCAGATTTCCACTCCCTGGGCTGAGTACTGGACAGCAAGTAGCGGTTGAAAAGGGCGGAAAGAGACTGTGACGTGACCTCAGCTGTTTCACGGAGGATGCGATTGTTCAGCAGTCCAGCGGTTTTACGTTGAATGGGAAGTCTGGATAGCGTGTCAAATACGGACTGTACAGAGAATGGTTGTATGGAGAACTTCACAGTGGACGTGGGTGTTAAAATACCAGCTGAGTGCAGGTCAGGTGTTAGCAGTGGCGCCTGGCTGTAGCTCGCAAACACTTTGGCTAGGAGATTCGTCTTTTCCGTATTACTCGTGGCTGGGTAGGCTTGGTTGTCATGGTAGAGGTCAGGGATAACCGGAGACGGGCGATTCACATTACAAAGGATCTTTGCTTTGCGCCACCATGTACGGGTTCCATGATGCTGAGCCATGTCTCTCGCCATCCTCTCGTGATAATGGCGTTTCGCCTTCCGGAGCAAGGAAGTAAGACAGTTACGTGAGAGTCTATACGCTATCCAACTATCTGTAGATCCGAGACGTTTGGCCTTGGCGAAGAGGCGATCCCGAAGCCGCCTCTGACGATGGTGAACAGCAGAGTACCAAGGCTTGTTCGATGGAAATGTGCTTCTCCGGACAACGGGAACAAACAACGATACAGAGTCTTCAAGCGCTGTGCGCCACAATGACCAGGCCTCATCAACTGTTTGCGCATTTTGGACGGCATCTAGCAAGGGTAGTTGCCACACGTGGTTGTTAAATGCTTGCCAGTCCGTGTGGGCAAAGTCGAGCCAGGTGTTTTGTGCAGAAGATATTTGGGCTGTGGAGCCTGCTGATCGGTTGTGGACGACATCGAAAACTACAGGACAGTGATCAGATACCGGTGGGAGGATGGTGAGATGGGAGACTGCTATTGGAGCATTAGTGATAACTAGGTCGAGTAGTGATGAACTCTTACCACTTGCGGAGTAGCGGGTAGGCTGTTGATCCACAAGTTGCGATAAGCCCAGATCATCCAGGGTGTCATACATGCATGTACCAGCAGGTGTATCAGGATCGGATGCTAGCCATTTCGAGAGGCGAGCGTTAAAGTCGCCAATGACAAATATGGAAGCTTGAGGACAAGATATTGATTGAATGCAGGTCCGGAGTGCACTGCAGAACTGATCAGGTGGCTGCCAAGGAGGACGGTAACAACAGAACACAAACGTGGAGTTGGGGCGATGCTCTAGTTCTATGCACACAATTTCAATGGTTGGATCAGCAGGCTGAAGATCTGGACGATGTTTGGTAGCATGGGAAATGGAAGGGTGGAGGAGGAATGCCACTCCACCTCCACGTCGCACGGTATTGTTGTGACGGTCATGCCGGATAATTTTGTATTCAGCTGACGGTGTTAATATTGAACTTGTGATATCAGGAGTCAACCAGGTTTCAGTTATGCCCAAGATATCTAGTTGAGATGTGCAGAATAAGTTTTTAATCTCATCAGCCCGCTTCAGCCAGCTGCATGCGTTAACTGTGCAGATCCTGATACTCGACGGAGACTTCATATCAGGAATACAAGGTGTGAGTATCGAAGTTGGTATAGTTGAATTTTTCTCTCATGAAGTTTATCAAAATTTTGTTCAGGATATTCTTTTATCTTCATTGATTGGTGCTTCACCCTTGGGTCATATGGATCCCGGTGCTGTACTTCATGCCTCCTTTCAAGCTTTCTTTTTCTGCTTTGGGAGTGAATAAAGTCGTCATAATAATAATAAGAAAGGTTTGCTCCCCACACCGGAGCTCGCGCTATTCCGCCGACTTTACTTGACACTTGACTGACTCACGACTGCCATCCAGAGCACACGAGAAGTCCATCGAACCTTCGACTCGGCAAACCTGCAAGAAAGCACCACTCCCTGCTCAATACACAGTGTTTCGGGGAATTCACCCCTCATCAGTTGAGCTTGAGTAGGCTGAGGAAGATTGTGCCTGAAGAGCACCACTTATATAGTGCTCTCCAGGCACAAACATCACTAGGGATACAAACTTACAGAGACGCTCCGCTTCCAGCGCGATAAACACCTCGTGAACACCAGATAGCAGCGTGAGTCAGTGTCGCTCCTGGACGGTGAGACAGACGTCGAGGACCCTCGGTCATTCGCAACGCTGTCACCTCCAAACCAACTAGTCGCAAGCCCGCGCTGGGCACAACAGTACGAAGTAGTGGTTGCGACTTCGGCGATGATTTGTAAGAAAGGTTTGCTCCCCACACCGGAGCTCGCGCTATTCCGCCGACTTTACTTGACACTTGACTGACTCACGACTGCCATCCAGAGCACACGAGAAGTCCATCGAACCTTCGACTCGGCAAACCTGCAAGAAAGCACCACTCCCTGCTCAATACACAGTGTTTCGGGGAATTCACCCCTCATCAGTTGAGCTTGAGTAGGCTGAGGAAGATTGTGCCTGAAGAGCACCACTTATATAGTGCTCTCCAGGCACAAACATCACCAGGGATACAAACTTACAGAGACGCTCCGCTTCCAGCGCGATAAACACCTCGTGAACACCAGATAGCAGCGTCCAGGAGCGACACTGACTCACGCTGCTATCTGGTGTTCACGAGGTGTTTATCGCGCTGGAAGCGGAGCGTCTCTGTAAGTTTGTATCCCTGGTGATGTTTGTGCCTGGAGAGCACTATATAAGTGGTGCTCTTCAGGCACAATCTTCCTCAGCCTACTCAAGCTCAACTGATGAGGGGTGAATTCCCCGAAACACTGTGTATTGAGCAGGGAGTGGTGCTTTCTTGCAGGTTTGCCGATTCGAAGGTTCGATGGACTTCTCGTGTGCTCTGGATGGCAGTCGTGAGTCAGTCAAGTGTCAAGTAAAGTCGGCGGAATAGCGCGAGCTCCGGTGTGGGGAGCAAACCTTTCTTACAAATCATCGCCGAAGTCGCAACCACTACTTCATAATAATAATAATAATAATAATAATAAAGGGTTTGCTCCTCACACCGGAGCTCGCGCTATTCCGCCGACTTTACTTGACACTTGACTGACTCACGACTGCCGACTGCCAGGTTCGGTGGACTTCTCGTATGCTCTGGATGGCAGTCGTGAGTCAGTCAAGTGTCAAGTAAAGTCGGCGGAATAGCGCGAGCTCCGGTATGGGGAGCAAACCCTTTCTTACAAATCATCGCCGAAGTCGCAACCACTACTTCGTAATAATAATAATAATTATATTTGCCTGCAGCCCTTTCAGTGTAATAGAACAGTTTTTTTTCAAGTTTTCCATGCTGCGAAGGGAAAAGACGATTTAAAGAATGGGCACTTTTCTTCTTACTTTACTGTGCACCAGGAATTCTTCAAATAGCTAGCACTGCACATAACAACCTTCGAAGCGAATCAGAAAACGCGATGAGTCTGTCGGTCACACTGTCAAGCGAAATGAAAATAATGTAATTTAAAATCATGAATAGATCATGGCTCCAGAAGTCCCAATTCTGATACTAATTATTATCAAGTGGCAGGGCTAATCGCCGTGTACCAAGTATCACCGGACTGCCTTCCTCCACCACGCAGAACACGTTCCACTACATACAGTACTCGTTGATAAGTTGCTGAAGAAGTGAACGCCTATTAGTTGTCACGTCCAGTGTCGGTGTCAGGTATCAAGTAATGTACATACACATGTTCATTGGATATACATGTACGACTGGTATGCCTCGATACATTAGCCAGTACGGCAGTAGTTAAAACGAGCCTAGCCTAGGATATCATCGCAGCCTAGCTAAAATGAATGACTATGTACAAGCATGTAGATTGTTCAGTTGGCAAATTTGGTTTTGAGTGTTCCATGTGGGAGTGTTTGTCCCATGCTTTCAAATACCCTGTTCTCCGTAAAAACTGCCAGGGGATGTGTTCATGTACATATAGTTCCATACCTCATTTAGACCAATCATAATAATTATTATTCACGTTATTCAACTGCTGAGGATGTTGAAAAGGGGAAAGTCTGAAGAAATATTCGACTGTCACAACCAGAACTGGGGCGCAGCTGGGGCCTTTTACCTTTCTATTTTTGTTCGTCCCTGCTGATATTTGTAATTCGTACTGTTGAGGCAACGAACTGAAATAATAAAATCCAAAACCAAACCAAACTAAAAAAAACCCAAACCAAACTAAACCAAAACCTTCGCTGTAGACCAGCGACCCTCTAGCCACTGAGCTATGGGCCCGTATGGGGTACCTGTAGCTGTCATCCGAGCAGAGACCATTATAATTGTTTACCATTTTGAAGAGTACACGTATCTACAAGTAGAACAGGCCCTCTACCTGCCAGTTTGTTTTCTTTTTCTGTTCAACACAGGATCGCTTTACGCTGAGCCATGTTACCAGCGCATACGGCAACATCCACGGGTTGATGAATCTTATACATGTACAATGTATGTTGTTATGAACAGAGCAAGCGAGTGGGCCTGTCGACAGTCAGCTGGAAGAGAGTTTCATCTGCCTGCCGCCAGAAAAGAAATAGAACGCATTTAATACTGTGTATAAACAAGTGGGAAAACTAAGGCTCTTCGTGCCTTGCCCGGGTGCATGCCTGGTGCAATTGCCCGAAGCTGGTACAAAGACTGAAGAAGAGGACTAGAAAGACGCTGGGTCAAGCAGCGGTACACAAAAATCATAGAGCTTGAGGCTGATACCCTGTTCCAAAGAATAGAGGCGGTAAAAGCCAAGAACTAGTTTAGTGGACGTGGTACGATCGAGTCCAAACACTCTCTTCATTGCTATGTGATAAAGATCACAATCCTATTGCACAGAGTTGTTACGTAAGCTATGGTGGAAATGGTAGAGTGAACTGCAATTGCGTATTTTCACGCTTTCAGTGGCACCTCAAAGGGTTAAGGTAACAGCCTGGTCCTAAATTTCATATGGCATTCAATTGACCGTACCTTTGCTGTCTCTCAATGGATTTGAGTAAAATTTGCACCACACACTCCTGCCACAATGCTGGCCCTCTGGACATGATTTAAAAGTTCTTGCGCTTCACTGACAGGCTTTACAGGCCGGAAAAACTCAAAATCCCGGCATAGTGCCACTGTTGGCGAGCCACCCAGGAGCCAAACAGATACATTTACAATTTTTTCACATTTTCTAGCCAATTCGGTCCGTGCCCAGGATCCAAACCTAAACACAACGTCCAGAAGCAGCCATGGATGGTGGGATAGGGCCCTTCAACGTGGCCCTGGAATCTGTCACAACGGGAGGAGTGGGCGTTCTGTCACAGACTCCCACAGACCCAAGTCAATTTTTGAATTGTTTTAGGTTCAGGGCGTACTACGAGGTCGTACCTTTGATAAAACATCCAGTGCTGGGACCTCCACAGCAAGCCATTTCCACAGCGCTTCAAACCGAATCCAGGATACCCTTCAAAATCGGCAAAGACTACCACTCACGTTCCACCACTGCCTGGTACACCTACCTGACTTCTTGACACGGCTCAAACTAATTACTTGCCAAAGTCACTAAATCAACGTCAACTACAATAATCAAGCCACATAATTATCTACAACGTCACGAGCGTGCTGGCAAAAGTCCTGCTGCACGGCGGCGGGCTTCGCCCGCCGCTGTGCAGCCCAATACGTGTTTTTTAACGTGATTTTTGGACTTTTTTGGACTTCGAGCAAAATTCTGCACACTTTCGCGTGTTTCCGTGATACGACAAGTTGCGCACGGTCTGCTCACATTCAAATACAGTGCTGCCAACAAATGACAGCGCGCAACAAAAAAATCTTTCCTTGCAAGGGCACATTTTCGGCCATAAGTCTTGAACGGCTGGTCAGATCGAGACAAAATTTTCAGAGATTTTGCAGCTGTTCATGCTCTTTCAACAGATGTAGCACTCGATGTTAATTTCCAAATTCGATTTTTTAGGGATTTAGGACCAGGCTGCCACCTTAAACAATGTACTGTAGGCAAACATTACTTGGATGTTTTTCATCGCAAGCAATTGCGGAACCTGATAGGCGTGACATACACCAACCTCATCTGCAATGAGCAGCTACATGTATAGAAGAGATGCTCAGAGGAGCAGATATCCACAACCGTGGAGAATGCCCGTTTCTACATGCTTGGCCATGCTCTCCGTCTGCCGGATGATGCACCTGCAAGGCAGGCGATGCATGGATACTTCACCATTGGCCAACGCGGAAGGAGAGGGCGACCTCGACAGCAAGGGAGTAGATCTACCCTTGCCATTGAAGAAAGTAAAACATTCCAAACGTCAGCAGCCTTCAGTGATTGCTCGCGCATGAATCCGTTCGTTTTCAGGTAATTGGTTTGAGTAGTCTAACTCGAGCTTCCTGATTTTCAGATTGGCGGGGAGGTGTAGAAAGCAGTGCAATTTGAGGTGTGGCTGTTAGCCCACAACATGCTTGGAGATACAGTACACGTAATGAAGCTGCAAGAAGCGTCCAAACGCATCTTGCACAAACTCAAAATGTGCAGAATTACTAGAACGTAGAAAGTTGCACTGGTTCACTGTGATGGCTGGCCGCACCCGAACATTTGGTAAACCTGAAGTGACATCTGATTGGCAGACATCTAAAGCTCTAGCCACGGCTCTCGACTTGCCCAGCCTTTACCCATATTAACATTCTGTGTACCTAACTTCATGTCAAAATCCATTTTAACAATCCGCATATCTCTCCTCCTCCCCCTCTCTCTCTCTGTGTCTGTGACACACACACACACACACACTCTTTCTCACTCTCTCTCTCTCTCTCTCCCACTCTCTCTCTCTCTCCCTCTCTCTCTCTGTCTCTCTCTCTCTCTCTCTCTCTCTCTCTCTCTCCCTCTATCTATCTATCTCTCTTTCTGTTGTTATTATTGTTGTTGTTGTTGTTGTTGTTGTTGTTGTTGTTGTTGTTGTTGTTGTTGTTGTTGTTGTTGTTGTTGTTGTTGTTGTTGTTGTTGTTGTTGTTGTTGTTGTTGTTGTTGTTGTTGTTGTTGTTGTTGTTGTTGTTGTTGTTGTTCTTGTTGTTGTTGTTGTTCTTGTTGTTGTTGCTGCTGCTGCTGCTGCTGTCGTTGTTGCTGTTGCTGTTGGTCAATTTGTGACAGCTTGTACAATTCCCTGTCCAGGTAGTAAAGCCGTCTCTCTCCTCTCTCTCTCTCTCTCTCTCTCTTTCTCTCTCTCTCTCTCTCTCTCTCTTGTTGTTGTTGTTGCTGCTGTGGTGTTGCTGTTGTTGTTGGTCTGTTGTTGTTGTCGCTGTCGCTGTTGTTGTTGCCGTTGCTGTTGTTGTTGGTCATTTTGTAAGAGCTTGGACAGTTCACTTGTCCAGGCAATAAAGCAGTCTCTCTCTCTATCTATCTATCTCTCTCTCTATCTATCTATCTCTATCTCGAATCTATCTCTCCTCTCTCATCATGCATGCGTCACACTCTCATGGAATTTTTTTTATATTTTTATATAAGATTGCATGCTTCACACTCTCATGTAATATTTCTTTCCTTTCTTCGTCTTTTTGTGAGAGCTTGGACAATCCACTTGTCCAGGCACGAAGGCAGCAATGCCTGTTCATTCTGGCGAAGTAAAATAAAATATACCAACCAACCAACCAACATCTGCAGCAGAGACAGAAGATGTTTGAGTGTTTGGAGTGAAGAAAAGTAATCAGTACGAACCCCAGAAACATTAGGTCTTCGTATTTACATGTTTTGGTGGTGTGTCGACACACCTTGAATTAATGTACAATGTACATGTCCGCCCAGAGGGGGAAGGCCCTTGGCTTCCGCAGTCAAGATCTTTGCGTTTGTTACAGTGTAGAGGAAGGATGGTGTACTTGTCAGACCATTGAGGGCGTAACTACTTTTGTTGTGCTGTACGCAGGTTTAATTAATATTCAGATGCAAAAATTGTGTCGTATTCTTCGAAAACAGGACATTTTATGTTCATTTTTTAGTCAAGTGGTGTGCTTCACTGTCCGAAGAGTGCTCAATGCCCATGTAGGGCAGAGCCTTGTACACAAGAGAGAGTTTGGAAGCTTTGTCACAACTCCGAGTTTCACGTATCTCTACGATCATCAGGCAACTGATGGATCCAAAACGGGCAGCCAGAACATAAGGGGGAGCAAGGTGGGAAATCCCGAGGGGTGTCATAGGCGACGCGTATCATAGCGCAAGAGTCAGGTGCAGGCGTGAAGTTGCCAAGTCTTCAGACTTGGGGCTATGCAGCAGTAGTTCCGGCATGAATGATATAGAATAGAGCTGGGGGCAAATGCCAAATCCACACATGCCCACACCACAACACAAACATACACCCACACTCTCTCCCTTTTCTCACATACACATACACGCGCGTCCGCACACACATTCTCTAAATCTCTCTCTCACACACACACACACACACACACACACACACACACATTCATTCTCTATATCTCACACATGCACACGCACACACACATTCATTCTCTATATCACACACACGCATTCTCCAAATCTCACACACACATTCTCTAAATCTTACATACACACACACATTCTCCAAATCTCACACAAACATTCTGTCTCTCTCTCTCTCTCTCTCTCTCTCTCTCTCTCTCTCACACACACACACACACACACACGGCCACAATACTCATCCTTTCATTCTCACACCTACCGCACACATACTTGCACCCGCACTTATCCAATCACCTACACGCACTCTCTTTCTCACGAATGCACACAAACACACACACACACACACACATGCGCGCTCACACTCACACACACACGCACACACACACACACACCGGCACACTTGGCAGCGGGACTACCAGCTAGATTCACTTGACCTTGCGCGCAAAGTTACAGAGGTAGAACTTGTTTTCATGACGGCACTTGGACACAAGCTCTGACCTCTTGTTGAGGGAACGGGTCTTGTTGGCCCAGGCAATCTCCAGCTTCTCGGCCAGACACAGGTTGCAGCGCTTCGAGATGTTAGAGTATGGTGCGGCTCTCCTCACAACGGACCACCTGATACTGTAAGGTTTGTTTTCATCCTTCAGTCTCCAGATGTGTCTGGACAGTCTCGTTGAGGTCTCGTGCTTCTTGTGGCGAATAGTATGTTGATGACCATTGAATCGTGTCTTGAATGTCCCTTCCGTTAATCCAGTGTACTCCTTCATGTCGCTGCCGGTTACATGTGCCCTGTACACAATGCTCGATGCTAGACAGTTTCCTTCCAAGGGGCAATCATTTTTGACACGGCAGTTGCAGGTTCTCACGTCCTTGGTCTTATTCTGGTGGTCGCTGCGGAGGATACTATTGTTGTGTTGCTTGATGATGGTGGCGACATTTGGCATGCAACTGTAACTGAACTTTAGCGTGTTCCGGTTAAATATCTTGTATAATTTGCAACCCTTGTGGAAGTGCTTGCTGACGAGTTGCAGGAATCGCTGACCAATGTTCGTGGACACATTCTTACTGAACGGTGGGTTAAACCATGTGATATTCCGGTGTCTCTTCCTTTGTCTCTTCCTTTTCCCACTCTTCCGTTCTTTCAAGAACTGGACGGTCTCATTGTACCCGCTGTCTCTGAGCGCATTGTTGTACATTTGAGATGCGTCCTGGAATGTCTCCTCATCCGTTGATATGTCCGTTAGTCGTCGGCTGATGGAAGAGGGCAAGTTCTGGATGATGATTGGTGGGTGGTTGGATTTGTGATGGACATACAGTGGCCGGTCGTTGGGTTTCCGATATGGACGGTATTTGCCAGTGCGTAGGTCCAGCGTGATGTCTAGGAAGTCGACTGATTTCAGGTTTGCCTGGATGGTAATTTTTAGTCCTAGGCTGTTGAAAACTTTGGTCATGTCCTTTCTGATCTTGTCCACTTCCGGTCCCGATACGTTCCGGAACACTGCCAGCCCATCGTCGCGGTATAGTCCAATGTCACTGCCGTTGTACACCTCGGATAGTTTGGCCAGGGCCAGCGTGCCGACCAACTCACAGACTTCAGCACCGTCATAGCACCCCATCGTCACATCGAATACTCCGCTTCCCTTCTTCAACCACTCTTTCCCGAGGCCGAATAGCAGGGATTTCCGTGCATGGAGGATAGCTTCCTGGTCCTCCTTGTACTTCCACAAGGGTTGCAAATTATACAAGATATTTAACCGGAACACGCTAAAGTTCAGTTACAGTTGCATGCCAAATGTCGCCACCATCATCAAGCAACACAACAATAGTATCCTCCGCAGCGACCACCAGAATAAGACCAAGGACGTGAGAACCTGCAACTGCCGTGTCAAAAATGATTGCCCCTTGGAAGGAAACTGTCTAGCATCGAGCATTGTGTACAGGGCACATGTAACCGGCAGCGACATGAAGGAGTACACTGGATTAACGGAAGGGACATTCAAGACACGATTCAATGGTCATCAACATACTATTCGCCACAAGAAGCACGAGACCTCAACGAGACTGTCCAGACACATCTGGAGACTGAAGGATGAAAACAAACCTTACAGTATCAGGTGGTCCGTTGTGAGGAGAGCCGCACCATACTCTAACATCTCGAAGCGCTGCAACCTGTGTCTGGCCGAGAAGCTGGAGATTGCCTGGGCCAACAAGACCCGTTCCCTCAACAAGAGGTCAGAGCTTGTGTCCAAGTGCCGTCATGAAAACAAGTTCTACCTCTGTAACTTTGCGCGCAAGGTCAAGTGAATCTAGCTGGTAGTCCCGCTGCCAAGTGTGCCGGTGTGTGTGTGTGTGTGCGTGTGTGTGTGAGTGTGAGCGCGCATGTGTGTGTGTGTGTGTGTTTGTGTGCATTCGTGAGAAAGAGAGTGCGTGTAGGTGATTGGATAAGTGCGGGTGCAAGTATGTGTGCGGTAGGTGTGAGAATGAAAGGATGAGTATTGTGGCCGTGTGTGTGTGTGTGTGTGTGTGTGAGAGAGAGAGAGAGAGAGAGAGAGAGAGAGAGAGAGAGAGAGAGAGAGAGAGAGAGAGAGACAGAATGTTTGTGTGAGATTTGGAGAATGTGTGTGTGTATGTAAGATTTAGAGAATGTGTGTGTGAGATTTGGAGAATGCGTGTGTGTGATATAGAGAATGAATGTGTGTGTGCGTGTGCATGTGTGAGATATAGAGAATGAATGTGTGTGTGTGTGTGTGTGTGTGTGTGTGTGTGTGAGAGAGAGATTTAGAGAATGTGTGTGCGGACGCGCGTGTATGTGTATGTGAGAAAAGGGAGAGAGTGTGGGTGTATGTTTGTGTTGTGGTGTGGGCATGTGTGGATTTGGCATTTGCCCCCAGCTCTATTCTATATCATTCATGCCGGAACTACTGCTGCATAGCCCCAAGTCTGAAGACTTGGCAACTTCACGCCTGCACCTGACTCTTGCGCTATGATACGCGTCGCCTATGACACCCCTCGGGATTTCCCACCTTGCTCCCCCTTATGTTCTGGCTGCCCGTTTTGGATCCATCAGTTGCCTGATGATCGTAGAGATACGTGAAACTCGGAGTTGTGACAAAGCTTCCAAACTCTCTCTTGTGTTCATTTTTTATGTATTAGTAGGGCTGCCCGAGTGGCAATGAGGGTAACAAACGTATCCTTGTACAGATATCTGCGTGCGAGCACAGTTGTGTGATACTGACGTCCCACAAAGTCAAAGGCGCACTGGACAAGGCTGGCCCATGGGGCATGGCGTGCATACTCCATGATGTCAGTCTTGCAGGGCAACTGCGAAGTACGAGTACATCTCACTACAAGACTTCATCTACCAATGCATAGCTGTTTTTGACAATAATAATTATAGTGTGATTGTATGACATGACTGCATGACATGTACAACACGCACTGCATAATAATAATTATTGTAGGAAGCGCAGCAGCCGCCGCCCCATGCAGAGGCAATGAGCTCGTGACCTGGTGACAGTTGCCAACTGGCATGACGACGCATTTCTGGCACGCTAGTCTCGCCCGGCCCGTGTCCATCCATTCCAAATGCACCTGCATTGGTGCAGGGCCATGGGCAGTACCGGTACCGGTCGCGAACCACTACTTGTATGGAAAACAGAAAAGAACGCTAGGGATGGGCAAGAATTGTCAAGAGCGGCATATGGGTGTAGCAGGCTACGATCCTCATAGTAAAATCCACACTTACGGACTATCATTCTAGTTGGGGTTTTGTTTGAGGATCAGATTTAGTTGTGCTAAGTTTGCGTTGGGCACCATGAAGATCCTCGTACTGCTCTGCCTAGTGGGCCTGGCCTGCTCCACCTCACCGGAGACCGATCAGCGGTGGCAGCGCTTCAAGGCGCAGTACAACAAGGCGTACGCGCCCGGCGAGGAGCAGGTGCGCTTCGTCTACTTCCAGGAGAACATCGCGTTCATTGACGAGCAGAACGCGGCGGGTCACAACTACACGCTGGAGGAGAACCAGTTTGCCGACTTATCCGACAACGAGTTCACCACCTACTACCTCGGCTTGAGACAATGGCCAGAGGAGGAACCACGCGAGGAGCACCAACTCCACGTCCCATCGTTGGAAATTGGAGACGTGCCTGCCGAGGTTGACTGGCGTAGCAAGGGTTACGTGACGCCGATCAAGAACCAGGGCGCTTGTGGCTCGTGCTGGGCATTCAGTGCCACTGGCTCGCTAGAAGGCCAGCACTTCAAGAAAAGCGGTACGCTCGTATCGCTGTCCGAGCAGAACCTGGTCGATTGCAGCACCAAGGAGGGAGACCATGGCTGCGGCGGCGGACTGATGGACTTCGCCTTCAAGTACGTGGAGAAGAACGGCGGCATTGACACCGAGGCCAGCTACCCGTACAAGGCCAAGAACGGCAAGTGTAAGTTCACCAAGGCTGACATCGGCGCCACCTGCACGGGAAAGAAGGACATCAAGCGCGGCAACGAGGACGATCTACAGCAGGCGGTGGCTGACATCGGGCCTATCTCTGTGGGCATTGACGCCAGCACGAAGACATTCCGCTTCTATCGCAAGGGCGTGATGGACGACAAACAGTGCAGCTCCACCAAGCTCGATCACGGCGTGTTGGCCGTGGGCTACGGCACTGATTCCGGCGACGACTATTGGCTGGTGAAGAACAGCTGGGGAAAGTCCTGGGGCATGGAAGGCTACGTCATGATGTCCCGGAACAAGCACAACCAGTGCGGTATCGCCACGTCAGCCAGCTATCCTCTGGTGTAGACGAGTGTATCTTTGTGATTACATCGTCCATGTAACGTCGTATCCCTATTGTTAACATTCTACGAGTTTTATCATTTTGAAATTGCTTCGAATTAGCTATGCTGGATACATACATTTTACATGTAACTATCTAAATGATAATTCCGATGTCATTGTCATTAATCGTGGTGTTATGGTTGCTCATAATGTTCCAGCCTGGCCCAGGTGGTCGCATTCGGAGTGCTCATCCTAGGAGGCCCCTGCTGCTTCCTGGCGGTGGTTGTAGTAGCCAGGGTGTCGTTTGGCTTTCGTGACTTCCTGTTTGTAGCTACATGTATCCCTTTGAATTATTAAATTCGATGAATCTCACACCCTGGTGTCAGATGATCGGGGAGAAATCTATTTTTTCTCATTCTGAGGCCGGAGGAAAGCATGTGCTTGGAGACCATCCCTGAATAAGCCTCAAATTAGCATTCAATGGGGAAGACAGATTGACAGGGCTACAATGTACAGTATATTAGTCAGGGTGTGCTTGTATTGTTCGAAGAGGACGGGCTTGTGCATAAGATGCCCCCCCCCCCCCCCAGATGGCCGAAATCGTTTTAAAATGATACAGATTCTACTCTATTTCAATAGTAATAGGTTTTTCATTTGACCCGACGAGACCACACGACGCTTGCAGATCACAGCACGAACAGTTCACCAGCCACACTCCACGAAAGCAAGTAGTAGTACTCCTGACAAGTCTTGTTTCGTTCCATAGAGATAATAACGGGGAACTCATCAGAGGAGAAGTAGTTGTTGAATAAAGGGGTTTAGCTGAATAATGCTATTTTATAGAAAAGATATTGGCGCACTGAGGTGTAAACACTCAACTAACTGACATATGTGACATATCAACACAAAAGGAATAGTGCAGAATGGAGGTGTTCTGAACCCAACTAGGCACAACTATCACAAGTGCTAAATCAATCACAATGTTCTCCTGGACCAGGAAATCTGCCATTGACCAGAGGAAGGATTTGATCTGCTGCTCGGATTATAGCGTAAGACGCCAACCCTGCAGTCAAGATCAAGATGGATACGTCGCCTCAGCAGCCCACAGTTCTATGTCACACCCAGCAGCCTTTCTTTCACCTATACCGCTGGCTGAATTTCAATTATCGAGGTTTGTGAAGTATTTGTCTTGTGCAGCTAGCAATCTTCAGATGTGACGTTAGACGTCCGTGATGATTTGTTGGCTTTCACTTGACGTCTACTTTTCACCTATCTTTGTCACTACCTCAGTACCATTTGTGACGTGTAAACTAGCGCAACCTATTCCTGTGTACCTCTCCTTCTCATTGTGATTGATTTAGCACTTGGTGGTGCATCCTGGTGCATCTACTTGTACTTGTACTTGTAGAACATCTACAACTGTATGGAATTTGATGCGAACAGGCGGATTATTCCAATTTCAAGCGATTCGTATGCAATTTGCCTCGAATTATGCGATTATTCGATTTTAGTAGGAATTTTGCGAAAAATTGTGTTAGCATAATCTGTCAAGGCCTAACCTACAATACAGAGTACGTGCAGCTAAATGAGACCGATAATGGCCGGAACAAAGGCGATGCTGTTAGCATGGCTACAATACCAAAGTATTTGAGACTATAAAATAGCAAGGGATACAGTTTTACATACATGTACATGTACTCCTACTTGAAAGAAGTACATGATTGTATGTAAAGATAATAATCAAATCTTACTGGCGACATGTACACTTACATTGTATATGCTTTAATTTTTGCCAAATTGAGTTTGGATTTGGTATCTGCTTGTGCTGAATGGCCATCTTCGTGTCTCTTCAGTTTACTTTAAATACACATACAAGTACATTGTACAACTTGAACATGTAAAGTGCCTTTCGTAGCAAACCAACAGCAAGAAAAACACAGACTATAATGTAGTAGCCGGATGAACGTGCATGCAGTAATCCTAAAACTACACCTATTAACTGACATAGCGTATGTTCCGTTCCCTTTGCGTGTCTCGTTCTTATTTCAAAATACGTTACCTACTGACTGCAGGTGTAGCTGAACTGCGTGTGTGCCTAATGAGTAGGGAGTAGGGTTGTCGGAGAGAAGAGAGAAAAGGAGAGATCTAGGGAGAATCTGCAATACTTACTGTAGTTACAAAATTAACGGATAGATCTTGCTCAAGCATGTTTCCAGGAGGGTTGTGTTAATAGTAAAAAATTAAAAAAAATTAGTAAAAAAGATGGGACGTAGATCTACGTACTGAGGGTGACGCTCAGTGCACAGCGGCCAATATGTCAGGTACATTGTTCATTGTTTGCCTGGAACTCTAATACGTGCATACATGCACATGCACATGACTGTATTCTGGCTGTACAAAAAGACCGCAGGAGGATTTCATTTCTTGAAGTCGTATGCTACATTTCCTGAGTCACACGGTGGCCTAGTTTACCACGTACAGTGAAACTTCGCAAGTACTAGTAGAGGTACACAACGGAAAGTAAAGGCTTACTGGTATTCTCTCATACTGGTATTCTCTCAGAGTCTCAACTTTCATAGCTTCACAATAGCTCTTGTGCACTGAACTCTGCATGCACATGTTAAACAAGCCATAAATCGAAACTACAATGTCGTCCACTGTACCACTACCAGTCATTTCACCTTGCATCCACAGTCATTTACCCGGGTCGGCATGGCACCTCGGCTATAAAGTACAGATCCTTATGGTGGCTGGAGTTACATGTACATACATGTACGTTATACATGGGTTGAAGTTTAACTGTATGATGCATTCCAAACTCGTTGGTCCCTGGTCCCTGCAAGACCCGGGCAGATGGCAGCCGGCTCAGAAAGCCTGTACTGGCAGGTGCTACCAAGGATCCACAACCCCGGGGGTTCATGTGCATTTTGTATGCTTGATGCTACATAGTACATAGTACCTAGAGCATGTTCATTATGTACACTGTAACCACAAGGCACTGCGGACGATTAGATCATCGACGTCGTGTCGTCTTGTCTAGCTGACTTTTAACCTATCCTCATTAATTCTTCAGTCGCTACTAGTTGAGGGGCGTCCCTGACTTCGTTCGTACTCTAATCATTCTTATCCTAAAACTCAACTCACTGGAGTCTATTCTTTCGCTTGCATGACCAGCGTGCATGCACATGCACATGTACATTGTACACCCATACTCTACATACTAGTATTAGGGCATTACTGGCTGACACATTGTTCCGGACGCAGACGTAGCTTAGCGCTTCAGTTACAGACCAAGTGACCGTGTCACGAGGCACGCCGCATAATTGTCTCCATTAATCTGAGGCAGCGCCGAGATAGCATCGACCATATGTATTTAAGCACTGTGACACATAGATTCTGGCACAAAGCCTGCTGTGGAACAGTTCTGGCATCAGCTGTGGATCTCCCTGGCCCTGTGGTCGTGGGCATCACCAGCATCACTGTATCATGATAGTATGTATTCTCTGTTGCGATTAGTGTTTCCTCCTTCACATTCAGCAGCCGTGACACCAGACGACGCATATGCGCATCCGTACATGTACCACAACCCGGATCCCGTTATAGCTCATCTACTTGGACTGTGTGTGGGTTAGTCAATGTATGTATTACTCCACGCGAACATACGAACGAGACTGTCACAATGTCAGTCAGTGAGGTTCTGGCACGGCATGTACAGAGCCTAGCATTCTAGCAGGCGCTTCCGCTGCGACTGGACTGGATCTGAAGGGCATGTGTAGGGCTAAAACATGCATTGTTCATGTACAATCCACGGCACGGTTCTGCTTTCCGCAATGAGGAGAAGCGCCTCTATAAAACACAGCAGCTAGTCATGTATCTTTGGTTTTTCTGGACACCTCATTAGTTCAATACCCACACAACGAAGGCAGGAAGCAAAAGACTTTTCTCTCTCTCTCTCTCACTCTCTTGGTTTTAATAATCTCAGTACATCCAAACGCTGTGGGCGTTTTGCTTCTGAACGTGTCGAACTTTATAGTTCCAGTATTGCAAGTTGGAAGAGAGCGAGCGTATTCAGCTTGCGGAACGTCTCACAGTCAGCTCGTCTTTCTTTGCGGCCGTCTAGGGAGTGCAGCGTTCCATGACCCTGGCCAAGAAACGAACGACTAACGTGTTTCCAACTCGTCCAAGTGACGTATCAGCTGTCATCCAACCGGCCAACCCGTCCAAGAATGAAGTCACCCGGACATCGGTAAGGACATGTAATCATCTATGTGTACGCTATACTAACTAATTCTGTTCATGTGCTATTAGGACCATGGCCGCAGTACATGTAACAGTTAGTTTTGTTTACCGGTATCCATTTTTGAATTTGGCGGGCATCGATTTAGTGCTTGCCGCCTTCAGCTCCGTGTCAGGTCGGTCTAGAAGCAGTGTGCGTGTGTGTGTGTGTGTGTGTGTGTGTGTGTGTGTGTGTGTGTGTATACGCGCGTGTGTGTGTGTGCCTTGCTGTTGTTATGGGATGGCCCGGAGAGGCACACTATGCAGCTATCACAGTCAGGTCCATGATTATGATTATCACATACCCAATGCTGTAGACAACAAGCTGTTTCGGTCATTCGGTCATCCCACCATGCATAGGCGGAAGAGAACTAGAATCACGGTGTTTAGTACTGGACGAAATGGGCAGCGCAGTGGCCCATCCACACGCACTATGTGGATGGCCTACTAGTATGCATGTTGTCATTGCCCCCACGTGGAGCCTCTACCAGTGTTTGTAAACAGCTCATTGTGTTCTGTATAAAGACAAAGTACCCTGCAGGTCACCTACACAGGCACAAGGTCCGAGACCATTACTAATACCGGGCATTACAAGACCGTTGAACTTTGAAGTGGGGACACCCACAGCTATTTTTGAATCCTAGTATAAATTCTAAAACTAGGACAGGAATAGCAGTGTGGCTCAAGCCAGATCTCTTTATACCTGCATGTGCTGGGTCCGCTGTCTCCCAAAGATAGTCCTAGAAGTCCTCATCTCTGGTCACCGTGTACTGGTAATAGCAGCACGCGAGTTACAATGTAGGTCTAATCCGACCAAGGAATGTTCTTGCTGAGTGTGCCCATGCTGCCATGAATGTGTGTATCCAGTAAGTGGCGTTGACAGGAAGCACTCGTAATCTGTCAATGGGCCATTGCTCCAAATTGCATTCTCTAGTGGTGACTCGATTGCGAACCTGATAACATGGTTTTACCGGAGCTGCCACGAAAGTCCCCTTCTTTGGCGGCACTCCAACTCCTTCAATACCATCACCAAGTACAATGGGCTAGTACAGTAGTATCAGCAAGAGCTACATGTACATACTGAGTCACGCCGTAGCAGTGGCAGTGTAGTCATAATTATACTGATATAGCCTCCTCTCCTCCCCTCGACCTCAGCCCGGCTCCATAAACAGGAAGTTCCTGTGATAGTCGTCACGCATAATATCGAGAACGAAAATTACAAATTCTTCTCTCATAAAGACTGCTCAGCCTCTAAAGGTAAAAACTAAGTTTCGGCGCGCATGGTACCGCCACGTGGGATCATGATGAAGTACCGTGGTATAAAAATTCTAGATGAATAGTGCAGATGAATCTAATCTATTCTTTTATTCCACGATGGCGTGACGCCAATATAATATTAATAAGGAAGTTGATGCTTGTGATAGAACTGATAAAAGCCAGAAACAGCTAGATGGAAATTACCCGGGAGACACTATGATAACAATGGATCATGAAAAACAAGCGGGGTTCATAGCAGGGGTGGTCGAGATAGTTAAATACACGTTCGAGATACTTGTATGTACATGACTGTATCAGAAACCAGGGGGGGGGGGGGTGCGGAGCTGGCACAGGTACTAGGTACTGCTCAAAAGAAGACTGGATGCATTGTTTCGGAAAGAATTTCTACCATGTTGGGTGGTGGTGTCGATAGGGAGTGAGTTGTAGATGGTGAGAGCACTGTTGATGGGGGAATCTCAGTGCCCGTTTGTGTGTGCGTGTCCGATGGAGTAGGTCCTTGTCTGTGGAATGGTGCATGGTTGGTGTTGACGTTGTGGTGCAATCGCTCGTGGATTTCCTCTCACTAGTCTCAGTCTCAACAGGTGACAATTAATAATTATTTGTAAAAGACGTTAGCAGCAGAGAGGCCATGTGCTGTACCTGTTATGGCTGAGGAATGAATCTCTTGGAAATCTCTCAATTGCCCCTGCATGGCCTAAAAACAGAACAAAAAGGGACGAAGAACGTCGGGAAAGGGGGCATACTGGGGATGATTGGGAACCGTGCACACCAGGATATCAGCATCCTGTGATTCTGAGTGCATGTAACGTCTAACAGTAATCCATAGTGTACTGGTAGTGCGCCCCTTGATGCGAGAAATGCAGCGAAGTGTGTACGAATGCATGGAGGCATTTCCGGACATCTCAAAATCATCAGCCGTGACTCCGTGCAGCCACGTCCATCTGTTGCCAGTTTTCCGTCCGCTGTCATGGCCGGGCGCCTTCCTGCTGCCTCAGCTGGTTCCGGAACTCTGACACGATCTACAATAAGTCGGATAACTGCAGTTACTTGAACAATACAATGTATACTCTTGGTGTAATTATAAATCGCCATTTTACTGGCGCCATGGTTCAAAGCAGTGATAACCACTACAACTTACTAACTGCCAACTTTTCGAAAGAATCTAAAACGAAGTGCAAAAAATGGAAGAAGCGAGAGCTAGAGATGAAAGGCCAACGAATAACCCAAGTTTTACATTGTAACGAAACAAACACGTGACTCATTTAATACAAGGACTATTGTAGCCACTGCTAGCCAGGGGTGTGAGTGAAACCCTTGAGGGTTGAGTGACGCCACATACATGTACATGACACATTGTATACTTCAGTTTTCTTTGTTCTGGTTGCTTGCAATTCACTTGAAGAGAAACCATGAAAATTAGATGGTGGAATGCCCTATACGTCGTTATGCTTGTTGTTTTTACCATGCACTCCTTCTGCGATTATAAACTTCTTGTCACGAGGAAGTTGTTCAATCACGAAACGTTGAACGTTCAAGTATAAACAAAGTGTTTTTTGCGCTCAGGCTACTCCCTTAGAACACCACGGAACAGCGCAGGGTAACATAGCCAAACACGCGCACAGCAGATAACAGATCACAGCACACAGTCATGATGAACTCGAAAACGGCGCTTCGAGATGGAATTCAGCCCAAACCGAATTTCTAATCTCCAATGATTATTATGATAACATGCATATCCCTTTTGTCTGACTGAAGTATTGTACTACTCTCCAGTCACTTTTTTCAGGTCGAGTTAGCAATGAAAAACCCTACACTCACCATCCTCAAATCAAGTGGTCTCTTCCCTGCAAATTAGTAATAGCTCAATCAATGAGCAAATAAGTGAGAAAGAAAAGAAACATTATGGATATGAGTTAAACTGTCCACCACTGGAACTAGATACTACATTGTATATGCAGTCAGAAAGTGCAACAATCGTATCCACTATTATGTTCCTTTTCTTTCTCCATTTATTATTGGCTCAACAACCGAGTTGCATAATGAGGAACATGTATAGCCTATACAAAGGCACACAATAAAAACCTTAGCAAATTAATTCCGTTGTGACTCAGAGTTTCATGGCTGAACCAATCATCAGACAACGAACAGCAAAGGCACTGCCCCACACGAGTGCTCAACTGCTACAAGAGCCCATACTAGATGTATAGACTCAAGAGTAGATCTAAAACAGTCTATCTCTACTCTCTACTGCTCTACTCTAGCCACTAACTACCGTATTTTCCGGAGTATAGTGCGCACTTTAGATGTGCTATTTTAGGCTCTAAATCGCAGGTGCGTACTATGCTCCGAATATGAAATGCATGTACTTCAATGAAGATTGAAGTGCGCACCCCCAATGAAGATTGGGGGTGCGCAAAGGTGCGCACTATACTCCGAAAAATACGGTACAGTCAGTCTGCACTGTGAAACACAGAGAACGCCGTAGTACTTCATTAGTAGACCTACACAGTGCTGGCAACTGAAAGGCCCTAGCTGTGGATGGAGCGATAACCTCCTGCACGGTTCTCCCTTGTACCATCAGCGACCACTTTGCGGTCGTAATTGACCTACCTTTCAAGTGCACTGTGGAACCTCCTGCTGTCAAGTGCGGTCGTAACCTAGCAAGGATCGATATGAACCGATTCGCTCATGACTTGCATCATTGTGACCTGGAGAATTTTTCAACCGCTCAGACTGTGGATGCCATGTGGTATTCTTGGACTGACAAGATTGTTTCCGTTTTGGACGAGCACGCTCCTGTCCGAACGTATCGGCCTAAATCTTCCTCCCGCACGCCCTGTCCTTGGAAATTACCTGCCCTCCACGACGCTATTCTACTTCGCAACGCAGCACATCGTCGCTGGCGAGCCTCGCCGACTGACATGGATCTACGAACTGTATTCACATCAGCACGAGCCGAGGCTAAGCGAATGTCCCGACGCCTCAGGGCCCAGTATTACAAGAATCTTCTCACACGGAGTCAGGCAAATGCGCGCCTCACTTGGAAGACAATAAACGAGCTCAGCGGCCGGACCAAAACTCCCACCCCACCCTCTGTCAGTATAGCAGCACTCAGCGAGCAATTCAGTGGAGTAGTCTCCGATCCAAGTAGACCTGTGCAGCTATCCTTACCTTGTGGTCCGTCACCACGGGAACCTTTGCGGGAATTCCAGGCCACTAGTGTTGAGGAGGTATTCACCTTTCTCGTGAGACTCGATGCTCGTAAAGCTGAGGGCAGCGACAGTATTCCAGCATTCATCCTGAAGCATTGTGCAGCAGCCCTCGCCCCGTCGCTATCCATATTAATTAATGCATCCCTTTCGTCTGGCATTGTGCCCGTCTCCCTGAAGATTGCAAATGTTCGACCCCTATTTAAGTCTGGTGACAAGAACGCATCTCGCAATTACCGTCCCATATCTTTACTGCCAATAGCATCGAAGATCTTGGAGAAGATAGTCCACAAACGCCTGTGTGACTTCTTACAAACCCATTCACTTTTGCCCGCCAATCAGTTTGCGTACCGGCCACAACACTCCACGGAAGATGCCTTGACCTTGGCCATGGACCGCTATCTGTCGTCAGCAGACCACCAGCTACATACTGGCGCAGTATTAGTGGACATGAGCAAGGCATTCGATAAAGTACGGCACCAGCTCATGATCCAAGATTTGTTTGCTTTGGGTGTATCTTCGACTGTTTTGCGTTGGTTTGCGAGCTACTTCACGGACCGTTGACAGAGAGTAGTTCTGGCGAGTGGGCAGTGCTCGGGCCTAACTGCATGCGAGTGTGGAGTCCCTCAGGGTAGTGTACTGGGTCCTTTGCTGTTTTCACTATATACCATGGACGTCCATAGCGTCACCAGCCCAGCACACTCCCAGCTGTTTGCGGATGACATCCTTCTCGACACCGCAAGCAGATCCGTAGCAACCCTAAATCAAGTCCTATCAGTTGCTGTGTCAAACTTGGCTGACTACCTACACGGGAAAGGCCTGGTTTTAAACCCTGACAAGACGCAGGTCTTAGCCATTGAGGCATCACGCCGTAGTACCCTGGAACTCAACGTTAACTGCAACGGGACGCCTCTCACCCAGACCACCACTGCTCGCTTTCTGGGCCTACAGATCGATTCCTGTCTTCGGTGGGACGCGCAGGTCTCCAGCATAGTACGTAAAACTTCCCAGAAGCTAACCACCCTGAGAACCATCCGCCCGTCGCTATCTGAACGCCAGTCGCTCCTCTTCTATTCTGCCCTTATACTTCCTGACATGCTTTATGGATCAAACGCGTTCTTCTCTGCCCTCACGGCTCAGCAGCGGCACCAGCTCACTGTCCTCGACAAGCGATGTGTTCGCTGCGTAGCCAATCTGCCCTTCCCGTCCCATACCACTCCTATATACACTCGCCTTTCCCTGACCCCTGTAATTGAACGTGCCAAATGCAAACTCCGTTTCCTTATGCACCGTGTCCACACCAGCAGCATCAGCCCTCTTCTGAAAGATAGAGTAGCCCTCCAACCTCCCAGTAACACCCGTGGCAATGACAATTGCAAATACGTTGTTCCGCTAACTCGGCGAACATCTGGCGACAGCCGACCATTGGTTTCCGCCGTGAAGCTTTGGAACACCCTGCCACAGGAACTCACGTCCGCTCGTCGTCCAACCCCGTTTAAAAGATTGCTGAAAGTGTTTTTCTACGGTTAATATGGCCGAATAGCACCTCCCTCTGGCATAGGTCCTCATCTTCCTATTTCTCCCTGATTGTTACTTCGTTCGAACTTGACTTGTAATTACCGGTACAAATACTTCCTTTTGACTGTTTTCTCATTTTCGCAAGTGAAGCTTTATCGAGCTACACTTTTTATTCTATCGCCATCATAATATTGGGCATCAATGCCCGTTTGGTTTGCGATGTAAAATAAAACTTCAAACAAAATCCGACCCCCTGAGCGGTGGGTTCACATTCTTTGCGATGTGAGCGCACCGCTCAGGGGGTCGGATTTCAGTTGCCAGCAATGTACATGATTGTAGTAAAATTAGTACAGACACTCATGTAGGTCTATGGGCCATACTCATAGCCATTGACATTGTTTTCACAATTGAAGAATCCATGGTGTATACTCAGCTACATGCAATGTTTCACTTTCAGCTACTACAGCCTATGGTTACGTCAGGGTTCAAAAGGTCAATGCTCTCCCAAAATCTCCTTCCGTTGGAAGAACAGGCTTCACTGCCGCGCAAGATTCCGACGGTTCTTCCCGTTCCAGCTCGAAGTGGACTGCTAGCAACGCCAGCTCAATAAAATAATGTTCCACAACGGGCAGTGTCGCAGACGCATGGGTATCTGCTAATCTGCAGGAAAGACACACCGTTGATCTACTGGGAGTCCGAGATGGATCCACCAGGCTGAGTCCGCAGAGCAAGAGCCCAGTAGAGGCATTCAGTGCTGATTCCTGAACAAATGCAGGCACAAATACGATATACGCAGCACATCGACGTCGAGAGGACCTTGTGTGGAAAATGAGACTTCATGAAAGCTTTCATCTTCTCCGACCAATTTCAAAACCCGGCTTGAGTGGTCAACTCGCCGAGCAACTCAAATGGAGCCTAGCGTAGCATCGGTGAGACGGTTGTGTGACTTCATACACGCTATGCTGACGGTATGGCTCTGAGTCTACTTCAAGACTTTTTTCCGTCTCCGTGCTATCGATCTCCAGCTAGCTGACTATCATTTCCAGTGCATACACACATTTTACATACATCTCTTCCCTCTCGTATACCTTATCTCTTCGCTACCTTGTTATAGGGAAGAAACTCCCGTTTGGATCATTGTGAAGAAGAAGAAAAAACGCCAATCAAAAAAATAATAAAACTTGACTCAACGGCATTGTGGTGTTTATGCAGGTCTGGATGGTGTGCACTGCGCAAATGCTGGCTGGTGGTGGTATACATAGCGTTGAGCGGATTGCTTGCCGGCAAACTGGGTAAGTAAGTTTATGGTGATGATTGCACAGGACGCACTGCACTGTGAGAGAGTTTGGCCTTTTGCAAAGCGGATGGCTTGCAGTAACACTTTCCTCCTTGTCCAATGGTGTGAACATGTAACAGTGTTGCCAGTGTCACCTCCATCTGCTCACACCACAGCTTCACCTCCGTCAGCTCACACATACATTCACACTTTCCCACCTTCCAACCAGGCAAATATTATTTAGATTTTGATAAAAACGATTCAAAGCCTCTCAAATATTTTGTAATGCTTATAAAATATAAGAATAATAATAATATTATAATCAACGCAATAAATAGAGTAAGCTGCGCACTCAGTACAAACACCATAAGCAAAACTTGTTTTCATGTAAATAAAGAAGCTTGTTCCTAAGCTTGTTGCGCAGCTTACTCTATTTATTGCGTTGATTACATTTTTATCTCCACGGAAGCTTTTTAATAATAATACTTTCACATAAAACAAGCTCGGTGCAGCACTAATCACGGCAGGGAAACCCGACCCTCCACCATCGCCAACTCACGAAGCATGTGAACTGGACGGTGACGGGCCGACCGAGCACCCCAGACACAATACAGCGGAACGTAGCAGCGCGAAAGACACCCGACAGCGATAGTATCCCATCAACGACGAATAGCTACCTCCCGAAGATTGAGATGTGAAACATTCACACTGGTATCCCCCGGTTGGCTATCAACCTTCATTTCACATTCATTTGTTATTGGAAGTCGTTTGACAAGCCAGGAAATGTTGAATAAATACAAAATCCCATATAGCACAGGTGTTAAAATAGAAATCTACACCTGAACTTGGTGAAATCCGACCTGAAGTACAGAGCTGTTGCCCTGGACCAGTTCTGGTTGCATTAATGCAATTGTATTAGGTGGATGTCCTGCAATATCTACAGCACGACCAGGGCCTCAAGGTTCACGCAAAGTCTAGGGAGCCGAATATGCACTCAGTGTTGGATTTCACCTAGCAAACCTGAGCATGAGTGAGAATATTGATCTATGCTCACTAACCCCGCCAACGCACACACACTTCAACGCAGTGTGGCACTGTTTCTCACAACACCATCATCACCATCATCATCACCTTGAGTGCTACTTGATAATAATGATTGTAGCCTTATGTAACATGCCAAATGAGGTTACAAGAGATGGATCCGTTATTTTGTAAAAATGATGAATGGTTCAAAAAGAAGGAGAAATTGCCCAGTCAATGTCAATACTATCAACTTCTCACCCGTAGCGTGATCCAAATTGAACCCTGCAGGACAATGTCCTTTCTCTCTGTGCTGATAATTACGTGTTTTTAGTGGCAGAGGCAACAGGGTCTTGCCCACAAGCACGGACTTGCGAAGTCCTGCATGCCGAAGGTAAGTCCTAACACTTTCCAATGAGACTAGTGTTATGTTCCCTTGCAGACTACAGCCAGACCTCGCTTAAAGGACAAGTGCATCGATTTTTCAAGTAGGGTCCAGAAGAAAGACAACTTGATATCAGTTCGAATGGCATATCTCTCGCTTCCATGCGATAAGCCAAACTTGCCAAATCGCCAAGTATATACTCACGTTGCCATAGCGACCAGCGCAGTGATGACGTATGAAAGGCTTAGCTCCACCACAGAGAAGGTCGATCACTACAGAATTTGGTCATTTTCAATTGTCTTATTGTATTCACGGTGCGAAACAAGTGCTGTGTTCAATGCTGTTAGTGCCGTGAACTGTTTATCGGCCGTCTCCTGCATTTCCCTAGGCTGACTGTGCCTAGGAAATGCCGTGTCAACACCACAACACACTACGGACAAACATCTTGAAAGTCAATATACAGATTCTCAACCCAATGCCCCGAACGCCGCATAATTTGTGATTGCCATGTTTTTTCCTTCTCTTGCCACGATTTGATCAAGAATATCGGGATATACGCCAGATGGGTGACGAGATGTCTGCATCTGTTGAAGATGTGAAGCAAGAAAAGTTAGTATGGAATCAGCCCCCAGCCACAGTCCTGCAGATCAGTAAGTCACATTCAATACATGTTACCTCTCATTTAGATTGGCATGTTGGCTCGAACTCATTACGTTTGCGTGTTTGTGTGTGAGTATGTGTGTGTGTGAGTGTGTGTGTGTGTGAGTGTGTTTGTGTGTGTGTGTGTGAGTGTGTGTGTGTGAGTGTGTGTGAGAGTGTGTGTGTATGTGCGTGTATGTGTGTGTGTGTGTGTGTATGTGTGTGTGTGTGTGTGTGTGCATGTGTGTGTCTGTGTGTGTGCATGTATGTGTGTGTGTGTGTGTGTTTGTGTGTGTGTGTGTGTGTGTGTGTGTGTGTGTGTGTGTGTGTGTCCCATATGGTGCAGTGGTATGTGCAGTCGATTTCCAATCGAGAGGTTGCGGGTTCAATTCCCGACGATTATGGCCGCACACGTCTTTCTTCTCTTTCTCGGACTCGTCCTGACTTTTCTTTCATTCTCCTGGGTGGTTACCAACAGCCAGGGTATGCCGGAGTATGTGGTGTGGTGTGTGTGTAGGAAAAAAATGGAAAAATGAAAAATAGGGATTCACTGGCCAGAAAAAGTCACTTCAAACAGCTGTGTGGTGGATACCAGGCTAAAAATAGTGGCGGTCAATTCATCAGCCTTGCAAGCTGTTGAATGGTGTAATCCCAGCACAAGTTGCTATGTCTAACATAGCTGTTCGCTATCATTGCTTCCGGGATGGGCATTTCTGAGGTCTGAGGTGTGTGTGTGAAGACGTTTACTCCAGTCGTGTACAAATCCCAGACTGAAACAACTGCAGAACTATCTCTATGATCACATTTGCATCATGACTTGCCATGATGTATCAAGCATGCTACATGTGGCTGCTGCTGCTACCACTGCCGCTGCTGCTTCTGTTGCTGCTGCTGCTAGTCTTGACCATTTCACTCTTGCACTGGCTGTGGTTCTTCCAACAGGAGATCTCAACCCCAACAATATTAGGAGGCATCGTAAGGCCAAGTCATTTGCAGCGAAAATTATCGTGACCATGGATGAAGGAAAAAGAGTAAACCTGTTCTACTTCCAGCCGGTAAGAATGCAGCCAATCAGTGAGATTGCCCAACAAATCATGAAATGATCTCTTGTACATACTGGAGGACCTGGCTGAGATGAACAGGTGAACACATAAAGTTGTCATTTCATTCTTCTTGCAGGAGATCCCCTCGACAGGCCGAAAGCCTTTGGGAAATCCTTAAATATAATAAAATACAAATACAACACTGCGTAAACTATCAATACATTATACTCACCCCATGTGTGTACACTGCACAAACCTATACTATAGCTAGGCTGCACGTGCAGTGAAACATGCCTAGGACGACCACTCAAGGGACCTTCACAAGGTGGTCTCTGTTACCAGGTGGTCTCCTT
>NC_088643.1:14099799-14122299 GCF_964019385.1 Sycon ciliatum | reverse complement strand
ACCACACCTCAAGTCCAGTATATTTCTCATGTCTGCATTTGACGATAATGGCCATGAAGTGGTCATTTTGTTTCGAAATCCAAAGTTGGGTAGCCACTTTGAAGAAGTTATGGTCAGATTTCGATTTGCCGGTACTGGTAATATGACCTTTTGGTGACACTGAGGCAAAATCTCATTGTCCTAAATTGGCGACTGTAACGTTTTGCATCTAAACCTTATTTCTTGTTCTCATGCAGCTGACTGACGGAGATGGAAGGCCTCAATCCATCACATTCACCATTCTCCTGACGCATGACATCGACGAAGGGCTGGCACAGCGCTGCTACAAGCTGCTCTCCCTGCCCAATCTCACGTGGCCAGGTCGCCGGCACGTCATGGTCACTAGCCGGGCCATGGCGGAGGCGTACAAGCACGCGCACACGGCCTACACTGGCGGCATGCATCTCAAGGCAATGGTGAGTGACACTGGTGTGCATGGCATCGCATTGCTAGCCTACTGCAAGTCTACAAATATTGGGCACATACTTATTTTCGGCCTGGTCATATTTGGCCGAAGTTTTGTTGCGGCCGAAATTTTGTTTTGCAAGGTTCAGTGTGACAATATACAGACAGCAGCAGTACAGGCCGAAAATGTAATGTGGCTGAAATGTGTTTTACTCCTGGAAGGCCTAAATTTAAATGGGCCGGAAATTTGTACTACGAAGTAGACTTACAGTAGTTAGGGCGACACACTGTTTTTGTCATAACCCTTTTGTCTGTAATCCGTAAATGTACTCTGATCAAAGTGGTTCTCTTTTACACATATTCTCACAGCAGCGAAAATCAGAGCTGCGCGCAAAGCACATTAAAACTGAGCTGAACCTAAAAAAATCGGTCATTCAGTTGGAAAAAATGATACTTCTAATCCAAATCCCGTGAAAAGCTGAAGGGATGCTGTGTTTTCTTCGCTGGGCTATAACAAACATCAGAGGGTCACGAGCATCCGATAGGTGCCAGAGTCGGAGCTGCCATTCTTTGCTAATACATGCTGATATATCTGTTGCCTTCGTTACCGATATGTTTTTGTGTTACAAATTTATTTGCCTGAATTGATTTCAATACATTTTGGGTGATCTACTGCCTCCGGGTTTGTATGATGATATGCACATTTATGTTGCAGTTACAAGAGGATTTATTAGAGTTATCACTGAAGGGATGCCACAGTCCACGACATGAAACGTCTGTACTGTCTCCCGTTCCTTTGCCTATCTATGCAATAATATTATGATGATAAGTGAGTGCGTATGTGCTGCACATCTGCAGGTGGAGAAAGTTTACTCGAAATCAAGTATGGCGACGTGGACCCAGATCAGTTCAATTCACCTCCCAGGTGAGTCCACGAATGTTCGGTGCCACATACTCATTGATGCACATTGACGAAAGCATATTATTACACACGTGGATTCCATGCACGTAGTATCTATCAGATCCCAGCAGGCACTGCAGTGGAAGCTCGTCTCCGATCCAGAGGGTGGCCAAATTCCGAATTTCTACTGTGATCATATTATGTGGGACCTGTTTCAAAATGGCTTTTTCACTGATGTGCTTCTCTTCAGGCTGCCGGGATATTGGCTGGCCAGATCCGATCCTCGGGTGGCAGATGAATGGCAATACCGGTAAGCAGAGAGAAGTTGAAGATTTCAATAATTGCATGGATAATGGCTTCCTTGTGTGGTGGTAGTACAAGTAAACTTTGATCCAGAAGCGACATCAGTGGCTGAGTGACTTGCCAGCTTGTCTGCGTACGATGAGGTCATGAGTTTAATAGCTGGAGACCAGTGATTGCTGAGGGGAGCAATAAGTTAATGATGGCTGTAGGAAGCAAATAGTTTATGCTGTTCCGGGGGCGGGGAGGTGGCACGTTCATCAACAGCTCGACCATTTTACATAGATCCGAAAGGAACCGTACCGACGCTAAAGACCGACTGGGTGCTCGATATCTAGAATAACTGAATACAGGTAACATTATCTTGCCCCTGGCGGCTTTCGGGCATTTGGTTGTGGGATTTGCTGCTCGGTATCAACTTAAGGGCTGTAATCTCCACAATCTTGCAACACATCACGTATGACTGTGTGTGAAGGATCTGCCGTGCGCAGTCTCTTGTCATTGCTGAGCTGGTTGAATCCCTTGATATTGCAGTGTTCTCTAGCTATATTGTGTGTGCTCAACTTCCTTGTTGCACGTAGGCACCGCAGTAAAGGAGTTTCCCATGTGCACGGTCTGTGGTAAGTCGGCAACTCAATCGTACCTTTATTACCTTGGCCATTGCGCACAGCCAGTACATACTACTGGAAGGGCACTAGTGATTCTTCGCAGTTGTCTTACTCCCACGTGTCAACAAGCTGTGAAGGTTATGCAATCCATGCTTTCTGATTCACAGCGTACCAATCTGTCTCTATGCTTTTTGGCTATTTCTTTGACTTAGTAGTAGTAGTAGTAGTAGTAACTTAGTAGTAGTATTCTTTTATTTTCCATCGGAAGCCTCAACAGTGCTGAACACAACTCTTAAGAGGGCCGATAACAGAGTAGAGGGATGTGGAAGCAGCAAAATAATAATAGGAGATGTTTAAACGAAACTAAACTTGGAACAATAAAGCAGCAGTAAGCAGTAAGCAGTAAACACAGGTATACAATACAAGCGATGCAGATCAATGAGGCTTATATGTCATCCGATTTTTTATGCACGTGTCTTTCAATTTATTTCGAAGATGAGGATGGAGTTGGGAGTTTAAGAGATGTGTTTGTGCGTACTACCATGATTGTAAGGTTGGCGTGAAAAGTTTACTTAGCTCAGTCTAAAATTGGCAATGCACAATGTCCTTCCCATCTCCAGTTCCACCAGCCACAGCGGCCGAGGACCTGAACTGGTGCCTGTCCGAACCAAACATTCTCAACGTCACGTGGAACAACACGACGCCAAGCGACCTCGTTCGCTACTACACACTCAGAGCGGACGTCATTGGTATTCACAACCAAGTCATCGCTAGTATCTCCGATACGGTGAGAATGCCCTGGCGAGTCCAACCCTGGCAGTTGGCAGGATACGGCAACTCAGCCACTCACATTGTATGCATTTTTACAGTGGTCATTGAGTGTAGCGAAGCTTGGCTGAAGCGGTCACTATCCAATTAGCAAGCAAAAACATCGATGGACTCGGATGGAGAGCCAGGGATAAATTTATAGAAAAGAAAAAGGACCAATGAACTCTTGCATGAGCTGGTTGTTTAGTAGCTGGTGGTGTTAGTAGACATTGTAGTGTAACTTGTAGTTCCTTGTAACTTGTTCCTTCTTCTTTTCTATAAATATATCGATATTACCAATGTAGTCAACCCCGTGAATAAGCGACGATGGGCATAACAGGAACTCTGGAATAACGACCCAATCTTCAGACAAAGTGACCAGTGGAGTGTATACTGTCAATCTCACGAATACCAGTTAGTGGCAACAGGCAAATAACAACACTTTTCTCATGCACAATCGAGGGTCGTTTTCGCAAGGTTGACCACGTATCACTATAGCCAATCCTAGCACATGGGACATGATATGCTGCAGGTATTGTTTTCCGTCAGTTAGGGCACGACGCTGCTATATCCCAACCTGACTGGTAGCGTAAAGTTCAAGTTGAGCGACCACTGCTGTCGCGGCGGTGCCCTCCTCTCTAATTCCCAGGCAGCTGGGGATCCAACTTCCCCATGCACACACACGCTTCTCTACCGGCAACAGCCATGGGGTGAACTTAATTAAACTGTTTCACGACTACATACTACAATGAAAACAGGACAAGACAGAGCTGGACAAGACAAGACCGCACAGCACGAGACTAAACTGCGGTATATACCGTACTCACTCGATTAGAAGCCCCTCTCGAATAAACGCCCCTCTTGAGTAATAGCTCCCCCCCCCAAAAAAAAGGACTGATTGAAACATACAAGCCCCCGGTCTCGAATAGAAGCCCGGACTACTATTCGTGAAGCATGGGGTGACCAGGTAGAACTCCGTTAGTGCCATGTATATTAGGGTCAAGAGCCCAAAAAACATCTCGTGCATGCACACATTGGTACATGTTCTGGTCGAGGTAGTGTGTGCAAACTAACTAGGGCCCGCGTTGCTGTGAATATGAAGTTTTGAGATTCTATTGAAATACTGGTATGGAATGAAACAATAAAAGCCCCTCTCAAATAGAAGCCCCTCTTGAATAAAAGCCTCCTTAAAATTGGAATTGAAAAAATAAAAGCCCCCGGCTTCTAATCGAGTGGGTACTCTAGAAAAAACTGTACTTGAACAAGTGCGTTTTTCAGCTGCCTAGAGAATGAGTGCTACATGTGCCTGCCCTAAAGTGATCTTCTTGATTTCACTGCTGTATGTTCTTCCCAGATCGAGGTCCCAGGTGAGCCAAGCCTGATGTCTCGAGCATACCTAATCGGCGATGCCCCAATACTACCGTTCGTGCATCAAGTCGTCATTGTCGAGGTACTTGTGTATGTGCACGCAGTTGCATCACACCAAACGAATACAACAGATACATCTTTGTGCGTAAAACACCACAACATCATCCTCAGCCGGAGTTCAGTCCGCTGAACGCATGTGCTAGTGAAACCAGGGACAAAGATCAGTTAGGCGCACATAGTGTGCTTGGTGATACAAGCTGGCAATACCCGGATCTTATTCCTAGAATGGACTTGACGCAATCATATAGTGCCACTTCGACCAGACAAATTTTAAGCATCAGGAAGCTTTTACGTTACTGCAATGACAGGCTATTCTACATAGCATTATAATGTGGCCTTGGATATTGTTGTCTAAACGAAGACTCCATTGATTTAGGCTAAAGCCGGAGGAGGATCCATGAATACAAATACAAAATAATTATATATATATACAAATACCTGTTCTTGCAGTGAGCCAGAAGCTTGCCATGCCACTAAGACAAATCATGTGCTTCTGACTGCTCTGTGTTGTGCGCAGCTTGCAGCTGTGTGCCGGCACCCCTTCACTAAGCAAAACGCATCGCAGCAAATGCGTCTTGCGAGCATGCAGGAAGCTGGTGATCATAGAGCATTCTGCAACGATCCGGACCGCCAGCTTTCCAGTCTACCCCCTTCGATATCTCCTAGCTCTGGATACACGACAGAACATACAGAATCTCCAGCATCTCCCAGCTCCGGATACGGGATAGAACATACAGAATCTCCAGCATCTTCAACCTCCGAAAACGGGATAGGGCAAGCAACAGCTTCCAGCTCCTCCCGGCGGGCGCCTTCAGGGATTGTCCTGGCAGCAGCGAGCTCAGTTTCAGGCCTCTTGCTGCTCGTTATCGGGATCACACTCTACATACTTCGACGACGGCATCGAACTAACATGCTGAGAAGTAAGTGCAAAGCCTCCTTTAAGGAGACCACGGTAAATGTCTTGTGACCTGAGATACAAGTAGCTGGTTCCCATCAATGATCATGTACAGGTATTCATGAAGTGCACTGGGCAAAAGTACAAATCTCTAGACTTTTTCGAATAATTCAAATTTTGTTTGAGCTTGTCGAGGAATTTCTTCGGGATACTTCTCAGCCAGTTCCCCTATTTTTGTCCATGTAGACTTCTAAGCCTGAGTGCCCAGTTTAGTAAGTTTGATCATGAATTTTATGTGGCATTAGTATAGAAGTGATGAATGAGTTCCACCTCCGCCACATGCAAGTCTCTGGCCGAACGCTGCTGCTTACCCTGGTGTAATAGAAGTGATACTGGTCGAATGGGTATTTGAAACCAGAGGTCTATACTTTTGTACTGGCTGCTCTGTTCAGCAAAGGATTTACTGTTGTCATGTGCGGGCATTTCCATTCTCTCTTCTCGTCTCCAGACCAGGATGACAAGAATGGCAGGCCGTACAGCATGATAGCACAGCCCGTCTCCTGCTTTGGTCTGTCGTCAGGCGGCGGTGAGCAGACATGGCTGAAGAAGACCTCCGCAGTTGGCAGCAGTGGAGGAGGTCAGCACAACAGCGGACACCATTCGCCGCCTCAACTGTACTACAGGACCCCGACGCCGGCACTGTCCGATCGCGGCGGCGAGCGGCACCGGCTGGAGTGCGGAAAGTCGCCGCTGATATACATTGCGCACGACCAGGCGTGTTCGGCAAGCGTCGACGTGGTCGAACAGGTCCTGGCCTGGTTTGCCATACGCACGATGCGCGCCAAGTACTGCCCCCTGGATGCGCCCGGGTCGGCGGCTAAGTGGACCAAGGATACCATTAAGGACTCGGATTTCCTCCTTGCTGTTATCTCGGACAATTTCCCTCGCAGTCAACAATCTGTTGGTGGTAAGTTTACATTCCAAAACGAAATGCCCCAAAAAAAAAAAAGTAAAAAAAGGAAGAAAAAAGTAACTGCCACCTGCCACCACTTTCTGGCTCTTTGCGAACCAGTTCCGCTTCATACATAGCCTGTTTGTACTTCATCTGTGAACCTGTATATCCTCTAAATGATCTAGTCATGCACCACACTATCACTCTGATGTGACCAATCACATACATCATGAGCCGGTTATCTGTGGAGTGGCGAGTCACATGCGTTTTAAAAGAGGGTTTGGGTAAATTTCAGGTTAGTTATCAGGAAAACGAACCATGTACGTTACTTGTCTCATCAGAAGGGAATGACGTCATGATGAGGGAATGACATCATGATACGGGAATGACGTAATTATTAGGGGGGTTATTAATGTTGGTGAGAGTGGTCCACATTCTGATATACTGCTTTCTACTCTGTTTTTTCTTCTTTGCTTTCATATGTTCCACAACGCAAAGTAGACTATTAAATAGTTAACCCTCTTGATATTCGTCCTTCGTACTCTTGAGGCAACAAACTCAAGTTGTAAATACAAATACAGATACAAAATACATAAATTACATCATTTTCGTGGTGACCATACATGTACCTGCAGTCTAATGCAATGTGTATCTCTGTCTGCTTGCTTGGACATAATGCAGATGCACCGAGTGTTGACCTGGATGAAGTATCCGATATTGAACGAGAGCTGCACGATGTGGAGACGAGCATGCTGCGCAGCCTGTGGAGCAGGCCGAAGCGCAAGTCGTCGTCACAGTCGCCTGTACCGCTGTGTGCGTACCTTAAACCGTACAGGAGCTCGATGCAGTGTGGCCAGCCGCGCGGTGTCGACAAATCCGACAAGTACGACATCGATCCACGTGCTTTGTACCACGACTTTGCCAGCGAGGAGTTCTGTCCCGGCATGCGCACTCTCATCTACCGTCTGTACAGTGTCGACGAGCAGACCGTGGAGATCATATTCCCATCACCCCGGTGCCAGACATCACCTGCATACGAGTGGGATGGCTCAACAGGTGTGTAGCGTTATTGACTGGCCTGGCCAGGCTACCTCTCCTGGCCAGGCTGCCTCTCCTGGCCAGGCTGCCTCTCCTGGCCAGGACTAGGAAGAAAAAGAGAAAACTAGAATCTTCAAAGAGAATAAAACAGACGAGAGAGAGAGAGAGAGAGAGAGAGAGAGAGAGAGAGAGAGAGAGAGAGAGAGAGAGAGAGAGAGAGAGAGAGAGGGGAGGGGAGGAGAACGTACACAAGGAGTGACTGATGACTGATGGGACAATAATCATCAGCAGCACAATCTAGAAATTTCACTTGAACCATATCCAGCTGCTCTCTATAAAAATTGACTGCTGAGTTATCGTCACTGCAAAGGAAAACACAAAACCATGTAATTACACGATCAGTGAATACAATTACCAATGGCCTGAGCCATGCTGTTTGCACCCTTATTTTTGTTCGTTAACGTACATACACTGCGTCCCAGTCACGTGTTATGCTCGTCAAAGTACGGAGGGGCTAAACCTTCATGTTATTGTTGATTTTGCCTTTGCCCACGTAACGCCTTTGCTATGATCCCAGCATAAATAGCTGTACGATCTCAACTTATTTCGGTTATGCTACTTGCCCCTGCCAGCAATGCCGACCACACCAACAACAGCAGCAACAATCAACAACAACAACATCAACAACAACAACAACAACAACAACAACAACAACAACAACAACAACAACAACCACAACAACAACAACAGAAGCAGCAGCAACAACAGCCGTTGCCGAATGCACATGTACCAGTGTGTAGTAGGAGTACACACTATATTTTCCCACTGCTTCCAGGGAATCCCTAGATATAGGTATTAGAATGAGAGAGAGAGAGAGAGAGAGAGAGAGAGAGAGAGAGAGAGAGAGAGAGAGAGAGAGAGAGAGAGAGAGAGAGAGAGAGAGAGAGAGAGAGAGAGAGAGAGAGAGAGAGAGAGAGAGAGAGAGAAAGAAAGAGAGAGAGAAAAAGAGAGAAAGGAAGAGAGAGAGAGTATGTAAGAGTGTGCAAGAGTGTGTGCGTGTCTTTCCTTTGCACGACACAAATGTATTAACTGATGGGTGCCCACTTGTAGCACGATCTCCCCCTAACTGCATGCCCACACTAGGATACGTGTAGTGTTCCAAAAGCCGAGACAATAGGTTGGTAGAGTTCGCTGTACACAATCGCGAATTTTTCAATTGATCAGCTTGATTAGGGTGAGTCTACCTTTCAAGTGATAATCATTGTGATCATGACTACACATGATGTGTTTTGGAACACAATGCAGTGTTTTTGATGATGTTATCCTGTTGGTGACAGTCACCTTTTTCTTCAGGCATTTTCACCGTTTTCCACTCCCTGAAACGGAGGAATATTTTTTGATTCCAGATCCTTTTGTCAATATTCTGTCACTATTTTCATGTTGAGCAAGCTTTTGATCTCCAGCCACGTTTACTTCTGATTTAGAGAGCGTTATTTTGAAGATTCTCATAATATCATAATCATAGCGCTATACGCTTGCACCATGCCTGTGCGCTTCAAGAGATTATTTGATGGAACTGCGTCAATGACCATGCGTCCTTTTTTAGACCAAAAGGACTACAGTAAAACGTGTTACTAACGACCACCCCATCAGGGCCGAGAAAGTGGTGTTTAGTGGCAGGCGGTCTTTAGTTGCAGGTTTGACACAGTGCGACAATAAATGGGCCCCCTATATCTGAAACGAATGTCAAAATGGAGCTAGCTACACTAAACTCCGACGTGGCAACACCTGTCCTATGCAAAGAACCATGCAGTAGTGGCAGTGCCATGCATGGCCAGGGTGAGACATTTCCAGTCAATTCATTATACCCGGGGGGGGGGGGGGGGGGGGGGGAGGCCATGCACGCACATGGAGAAAACGGGATTTCTGGTCCCTTGAGTCTTGGGCAAGTTCCACAGTATGGAGAATGCACTATTTGCAATGCCTGTACACAAGGTAAAGTTCGTACAATCGAGTTACGAAAGGCTTAACAATTGGGTTTAGAAACCCAGCCAGCTTAGGAATTCGTGCGCATGCCAGGTCACCATTACATATACCAGGGCTGCAGATGCAAAGTCTGCGGCTAAAAATGCTGCCGACTGCAGAGTGCAATGGATGAGCTCCGCAGGTGTGTTTGTAATAAGAGGGAGGGCACCAAAGTACGGGCAGAAGTGACAGATTCTTGTTTTGCTAAAAAAAGGTATTGACATTTACAGACTGCCCATAACACACAAATATGCATGAATGTTCCATTCAACCAGTCAGCGCTACTACCAGACTGTAGTAATCATTCACAAGTGATCCCTTCATTGTACGTTTGAGTGTCGAGTAACATACAAGCGGCTAGCATCAGTACATTGTATTTTGTAAACATTGCCGATGACTACTTCACTGGTCATGCAACACACGGTACTTAATACACGAATAGAGCTTCAATGCTATGTTTCCACAGCTGATCTGCTACTTCAAATATAATCAAATAATTTATATAATATGTGATTATGTGCATGTGAAAGGGGCTCATCATCCGAATTTATATATGAATAGAGTACTCAATCTGCGGACAGAACTGTTTCGTCCTTTGTGGACTCGTCAGCGCAGCACCGGCAGAGGAAATGAGGCCCAACCTGGTAGCAATGGAAAATAAAATTTCCAAAGCCAGATTTAAACCAGGCCCGAACGCACCTTGCCAGAGTGCTCAAACCGACAAGTCAGTGAGCTCTGCGTAACGCAAACAGCAAAGGCACTACCCCATATGAGAGTGCTCAACTACTACAAGAGCAGGAGCGAAAATACTATATGAATAGAGTATTATGACATGAGGAAACCAGTCTACAAAAGGCAAAAACTGGTTTGACGATCATCGGCCTTCAATTCAACTTCACGCAGACGGTTTGAAAAGGCGGCCGTAGCAGGATAATAACTTTTACATTGCAGGGATGAGCATGGCACGTTCTGGTCTGTATAGCTTCAAGCACAAAACGCAGTCTTGGCGGGAATTGCCGCGGTGCATGGTGGTAAAAGTGGTGGTGACAGTGGTAAAACTAATTGCAATAAAATTCGATTCATGAAAATATAATTTGTGAGCTTGGCAATCGTATAACAAACAAGATAGTGTGACTCAAGTTCCTCCAGCAGACTCTGGCTGCCCATCATCAGCTGCAAGCCCATAGACTACCAATATGATGTACATTTTAGATTTTTTTGGAGAAACTGCCAATAGTCCTGAGCGATCTAGTTATTGATTTACATCCACATTAAATAACGATACGAGAACTGACTGTACGCCTGCCTGACATGGATCTGAAGGTTTCCGTGGCCTCATGATTATGCTTATTGGTTGAGTTTGCTATCCGTAATGTACGGCATACGTGTGCCGTCTTACCGTGCATAACCAATGTGCATTTAAGTGTGACCTTCATAATCTGCACTGTAAACTATGGATATAATTATGCTAGATGTCATGCGTGAAGTAATTCCTATCAACTGTTTGCACCCGGCACTGGAAATTTTTAATTAACTTTAAGACTACTGGACTCGGGTGATTGTTTAGTAACTGGTGGTGTTAGTGGACAGTATAGCGTAACTTGTAGTTCCTTGGTCTTTCTATTGACTCCTATTGGTCATTTCCAATAATGAAGCATGCACTGAGGTATTATGCCTAAACTGCGTCCATACCTTCCGGTACATGTGCGCTGTCTGATAGTGCCTCATCTGATGGCGGTACATTGGGCATGGTCGACGGCGCTATCTTCATGGGCGAAGTGAATTCTTCGCTCACTTCACTTCTGGACTGGTCGAGTGTCTCCGCAGATCCGGTAACGTCGAACGACGCCCGGCGGGACCCTTTTCTGGAAATCTTGCTCACGATAGCATTCCAGATGTCGGTGAAAAACCCCTTCCAGGCACGCACATTGTCCATGTTCAACGCCCAGATGAAAGTGGATAGAGCATACGTGGCCGATGCGGCGGGCGGAATGGCCAGAAGCACTACGCTGACGTCGGGATTCTCCGGGCATCCGCTGGCGTCGTTGCACGTGGTCAGCAGGCAGGTGAGGCGCAGCTCGGCCTGGTGCTGCCACTCTTCCCAATGGGCACGGCGGATGGAGCCGACTATGATCTGCACCAGCATGTGAATGAGAACGGCCACCAGCAGGATCCAGAGCTTGATGAGCAGGGAGCGCATGGCCCGCTCGACCTGATTGCGCGCCAACTTCACCTTCTTCTGCTTCTTTCCGTCCCCCGGGCTGCTGTCGAGGTTAACCGCCGAGATGCGCCAGAGCTGGCGCGAATTGTAGAAGCTGTGCATGCCCATCGCCAGGAAGATGGTACCGAACAGACTGGCAACGCATAGCGGCAGCACCAGGTAGCCAAAGCGCGCCAGGTCGTTGTCCATCCAGCACAGGCCGTAGAAGTGCACGCCGCCGACGTCGCGGGTGGCCAGCTGCACCACTGTCAGAATGGCGACGGTGGGCCAGGTGAACAGGTGGTACCACTTCTCCCAGCGCTGGTTGCGCTTGCGCCCAAAGTCCGGCATCTTGATGCACGGCAGAGTCAGGTACCAGGCGTGCGACAGGCACACCCACCAGGCCACGCTCACCATGGAGAAGTAGTAGACGAGGACGAAGAGGAGCGCACACGCGCTGCCACCCGCTGTGCCGTCGGGCACGTTGTTGCGACGCGAGCCGTCTCCGTTGCACAGGAACGACTCCGGATTGCGCGTGAAAAACTGCCCGCAGATGCCGAAGATGCTGATGAAGACATTGATATTGACTATGAGAATCAAGCGCTGTGGGAACTTGTTCAGTCGCTTCCAATTCAGAATGAAAGCGCCCAGGGAGAACACACCGAGAATGAAGACGAACAGACAGATAATACCGAGGGTTAGTACGACACCGTCGCGTTCCGACTGGGTGAACAACGTCGACATGTCGCAGTCGAGCGTGCATGGCAGGTAGCTACCGTTGGTGACCAGAAAGCTGCTGTTGACGCGTAGCATGCCTCGCGCAATCTGCACGATTCCATCGAGATTCGTCTGCACGGTGGAGTCCCAGTGGTCGGACACAGCCGTGCGTATGAACGGTGCAGGGCAGGGCGTCGGGTTGGACGCGTTGAAACACAGCCGGCCCGGCGGCGACTTGGACAGCGCCGAGCCGAGCTCCATTACGGTCACGGTCGTCTGGCCGCACGCCGTTTTCGTGCAGTTCTGGCAACGCGGCGGCGATGCGCTGGCAGCACTGGCCCGGGCTAGAGGGGACGTGCTGGTGACGGCATCGTCCTCGATGCAGCTGTGCGATGTCGAGTACAGCAGAATGTAGTATCGACTCTGCTCCAGCTCGCGTCCGTCTGCGGCCATCTCCAGCGATAGCGGCAGCAGGGCCTGTCGCATGTCCTCGCAGAACCAGTCGCACGCTTGCAGCGCGAGCAGCCTGCCGTCGATCACCTCGCAGGGCGGGTACAGGGCCGTGCAGATCAGCAGATCCACGCGCTTGCCCATGTCCGCCGCCGTCGAGCCATCCCACTGCACGTCCGCCAGGCCTTTCAGCAACGCCTGGCGGATAGTTTGATTGTTGTAGTACTGGAGTTGGACACCGAACTCCGCCGTGAAGTACTGAGTTGTGAGCACCAACCGCTCATAATCGCTGGCGTTCGGGTTACCAGCGACGGTGAACAGGGACACACCGTCAGCTTGCTGATAGCGGTTGGCATAACTGTGGCAGAGGTTGCTCACAAGGCCCGTAATGGCCGCCACAGAAACACCTCCACTTCCAGCACTGGTGTCTCTGAATGGAACACAGGAACGTGTGGCTAGCTTGGCACCAAGTCGGTACAGCAATGAGGGCTGGCGACTGGGAGCCGATGGCTGCGCTGCGCTCGACGTAGCATTCCTAGCCGCGTCCTCGTCGCCATCCGGAGTGGTCGTGTCCATTGGGAATGCGGTCGTCGTGTCGTTATTCGAGCCTTGAGCACCAACATCACTCGGCCTGCCGCAAAGAGCGACTGCGAGGAGCCAGAGAGACACCGGAAGATGACGAGGCGACATTACGCTAAGGGCTATCGATTTCAAGATACTTTGCCCCTCTGCTCGGCCGGTGAGAGGTGGACTAGGGCTCACAGAGTTTGAGCGGCGCCGCCTCCGTTACCCTCGGAGTTCTGTTGCGGACGATTGATTCTGCAGTGACCCTCCGAAGACAGAATGGAATGCTTGCGTGATTTTTTGTTTGTTTTGTTTTCCCTAGTTTTTACACTCATAGTACATACTCATAGCCATACCGCGGCATGAACCCTGCCTAGCCTGCAAGCCAACAGTTGTTACCGTACTATCGCGGTGGCGTGTGCATCCTGCATGTACTGTGTTCAGATAATCCTGTACACTCAGTAGATCTACTCAGTGTAGTTCAACCACCATGACCACTGCATATATCCAGCCAGCTAGTGCAGGACATGAATGATGAAGGCAGTCTTCAATGTCAATAGTTCAAGGGTACAGGACTGAGTGCAGGATATCATTGTAACAGGCGCTAGGCCAGCAGGGGCTAGGGCTCACGGTTGGAAATTAATTAATAAAATATTATTTTTGTAATTTAATTCCCACCGCTCTAGTCTGTACTTGTCTGTAGTACATGTACTAGTAGTAGTCGCTAGCGCTAGTCACCTGTCAGTGTCTGTCTCTCAGTATTTCATGTCTCTCAGTATATCATCTGCGGAGCGCAGAGTGACAGGCCGGAATTTCATACCAGATATCAAGCCCTCCGCCATGCACAGCAGTACTACTACTGTAGTATAATCTAGTACAGGTAGATCTACATTGTATTAGGCTACAGCCCATCGCAAGCGGCTGGAGGCCGTGTTGGTCTAGCTGGTTGGACGGGCATTACACCAGATCTGGTCGTGTTCGGCTTTTTGGCATGGGCCGAAGGGAACACAGTCATGAAGACGAGGATCAATCTGTCACTTAGACTAGTGTAGTGAGTAGTTTGGCTGCCAGCTAGCCTGGCCTTCTTCATTTCAGTATGACAGTACATTACATGTAATCATCTTGCAATCACATGTAAACTGGTAAAATGCTTGAGGATATTAACTGCCACACTCTAGGCTAGTTTAGCGGGCCCGGCAGGTGTGGCTGAAGCGACGATGGTGTACAGGCCTACCAAAATCTCACTGGGGGTCCAGCCATGCCAGTCTACAACACCAGGGCCGTAGCTACATGTACATGTAGCACTGGGTTTTCAGGTGGTCTGGCCAAATGCGGTACTTCCCTAGACATGAACATTATTGACGAAAATCCCCATTTCATGAATTGGGTGGGTCAGGTTTTTCGAAAGGAAGATGCCCGGCATGGCCGAGCCATTTAACCGGTTGCTACGACCCGGCCTGACCCTGTTCACAATAAGACGTGGCCCAGTAAATCGAAATAAAACTGTTTTACAGCTACATGTACATTATAATACGACACAACACCCGGCGGCTGATTTCGGCAAGAGTACATGAAACGGTTTTCATGTACTCTTGGTTTCGGGTATAAGCTCCAGTCAATTGTGGGCCTACTATTCCCAGTAACCATGGTAACAATCAGTCAAATGATGTCAGCCATTTTGAAGGAAGTCATCGAATACGGTTGTTTGATGACTCCCCTGTAGCTGTACTGTCTGTCTTCATGGTCCATGCCAGGGAGTAGTAGAATACCGTAACATTACTACTCGCTGGTAAATGCCATGTACCATGGGCATGGCCATGGGTACTGGTGTGCACTCTACACCCTTGTTTCTTTACATCCCATGGCATGCCTCCTTTACAAGCACAGCCACATGACAAAGCTAGATGTGCGCCAGCTCTGCAATCGCAACTCAAAAAACCAAAAAAAAACAGCATTACTACTGAATTTGGATGCGGCAAGAACTATGAAACGGAACGAAGGCTATCTAAAACATAATGAATTTTTTCTTCAGACTTTTCCCGTTTGTGTCTTTCCCTCAAACCAGTTAATATTTTATGACTTAGGGCTCCCCGCGTGCTAGTTTGTACGTGAAGTGTGTGGGTTACAGTGAGGGCTGCGTCCCACCCGTCTGTGTGGATTCACAGGAAGTGTGAGTTACGAAGTCTGAAGAAAATGTTGAACGGCCTCTGCTGGGATGACGACTACACCATAGCTCAGTGGTTAGAGCATCGCTGGCTACAAGCGAGGGTCCCTGGTTCGAGTCCTGGTGGTGACAGTCAATTTTTTCTTCAGACTTTTTCCCGTTTGTGTCTTTCCCTCAAACCAGTTAATATTAATTAATTTTTATGACTTGGGGCTCCCGGCGTGCTAGTTTGTACGTGAAGTGTGTGGGTTACAGTGAGGGCCGCGTCCCACCCGCCTGTGTGGATTCACAGGAAGTGTGAGTTACGAAGTCTGAAGAAAATGTTGAACGGCCTCTGCTGGGATGACGACTACACCATAGCTCAGTACAGTGGTTAGAGCATCGCTGGCTACAAGCGCGCGCGCGGCTGTTCACGTGCAGGCACTTATCAATATGGCGTCGTTCGGTGCGATTTATGTAACATTGTGCGAATAGTACAAATACGCGATGAGTTTGCGTTTTTGCAAGAAACTCATGTCGATCCTTGCGTGGTTCCACGATTTGGGACGCGAAACCAAGAGAAAAGTTTTGAAAGCGCTCGAGCGAGATACTCGACTTTTCGGCAATTTGAGAGAGAAAGAGGGTGGAAAGGCGTCCTGGCCTGCCCAGTTAGCTGTCTTTCCGCTTCAAACTTGCTCGAAGTACTCCTGGCAGTCTGCAGATTGATCTCGCCAGTGATTGTCAGCCTCTGCTTGGCGTGCTCGCGTGTACAACATTAAAGTTAGACATTTCGTAATCGTTCAACGCACAATAGGGTAGATATCACAATTACCGGCCAAGTGAGCTTGAAATTTTCAAGCTCACTTGGCCGGCTGCTGTCTTCTTCTATAATATCCCACATGCCGACTAAGCAATTTACAGCAGGAAGCAGCCTTCTACACTCAACAGCAACTAAAGGGCCACACCATTTTGTCTTCCAAATCAAGAGAAAACAGGCTCCTGACTCGTCGCGCGTATTTAGAAGTTGACGCGCGTATTCTAATGACACTTGGGGAAGACAACCAGAGGATAGTCCTCTACCTGGGAAAAAATCGATCTAAGCTGGAAAAAAATCGGGAAGGGCTTCTCGGAGCCGAGTTTGTCAGCGACGACACAAGGAGTATTCCAGAACGAAGCCAAAGTCGCACGACACAGAACAAATGTTTCTTGAAGGAAAGGCAGTCATGTGAGGTACGAGCGGAAAGCTTGAAACAAGACGCAGATGATCAGCGTGTTCCCCGGGCTGTCCGGGCTGACTAGTCTCCAATATCCAGGGGAAACCATGGCCTACTCGTGTTCTGACGATTTGAAAATTCAAATTTTCTTGCCATTGAAGCCCAATCGAGACTTTCGGCGGCCATATTGTTAAGTGGCGTGAAATCGCACAAAAAAACAGCCGTTAAGCGAGGGTCTCTGGTTCGAGTCCTGGTGGTGAGTCACTGGTGACAGTCAATTTTTTCTTCAGACTTTTCCCGTTTGTGTCTTTCCCTCAAACCAGTTAATATTTTATGACTTGGGGCTCCCCGCGTGCTAGTTTGTACGTGCAGTGTGTGGGTTACAGTGAGGGCTGCGTCGCACCCGCCTGTGTGGATTCACAGGAAGTGTGAGTTACGAAGTCTGAAGAAAATGTTGAACGGCCTCTGCTGGGATGACGACTACACCATAGCTCAGTGGTTAGAGCATCGCTGGCTACAAGCGAGGGTCCCTGGTTCGAGTCCTGGTGGTGACAGTCAATTTTTTCTTCAGACTTTTCCCGTTTGTGTCTTTCCCTCAAACCAGTTAATATAATGAATTATTATCTTCTTTTGGGAATCTAAAATCGTTCCTTCGACTTTCGTGGACATGTGTGTTCACGAAAACAACTGCAAGTTCACATGTACCGGTACGTATACACTTCCATGTTTTGAGTAGATCCCCGATCTATCATACTGTATCCGTATCCTAGTCTCTTGTGCTCGCTCTCTCTCTCTTTCTCTCTCGCTCTCTCTCTCTCTCTCCCTCTCCCTCTCTCCCTCTCCCACTCTCTCACTCTCCATCTATCTATCTATCTCTCCCTCTCCCTCCCCCTCCTTCTCCCTCCCCCTCCCTCCCTCCCCCTCCTTCCCCCTCCCTCCCCCCCCCCCCCCTCTCTCTTTCTCTCTCTCTCTCTCTCTCTCTCTCTCTCTCTCTCTCTCTCTCTCTCTCTCTCTCTCTCTCTCTCTCTCTCTCTCTCTCTCTCTCCCTCTCTCCCTCTCTCCCTCTCCCACTCTCTCACTCTCCCTCTCCCTCCCCCTCCTTCTCCCTCCCCCTCCCTCCCTCCCCCTCCCTCCCTCCCCCTCCCTCCCCCCCTCTCTCTCTCTCTCTCTCTCTCTCTCTCTCTCTCTCTCTCTCTCTCTCTCTCTCTCTCTCTCTCTCTCTCTCTCTCTCTCTCTCTCTCTCCCTCTCCCTCTCCCTCTCCACCTCTCCCCCTCTCCCCCTCTCCCACTCTCCCACTCTCCATCTATCTATCTATCCATCTATCCCTCTCCCTCTCCCTGCCTCTCTGTCTGTCACTTCTATCCCGTATCTTTTTTGCTTACCTCTACCCATGCCCACACACACACACACCTGGGTACCACATACACTCAGCATTCACGAATCGTTGTACAAATTGAATGGACTCAAGTTTCCATGTTGCATTCTATTTCGAAGAGGGCTTCAAAAACGACAACAACAACGACAATGACGGCAACGACAACACCACTACCACCAACGACGATGATGGTGAATGGACTCAAGTTTCCATGTTGCATTCTATTTCGAAGAGAGCTTCAAAAACGACAACAACAACAACAACAACAACAACAACAACAACAACAACAACAACAACAACAACAACAACAACAACAACAACAACAACAACAACAACGACAATGATGGCGACGACAACACCACTACCACCAACGACGATGACGGTGACAACGACTACAACAGTAACAACAACAAGTGGAGCACAAAGAAGTGCCACCAAGAAGTGCCACAACTTCCTATGAAATCCAAAAGATTTCTATTAAAAAATCAATTTGGGCACATCTCTCAGCTTACTATTTCGGCCAAAGGGCTTTGTGACACAAATTTCACTCCGTCAAAGCCTGGACAAGCGAGGACGAACAGAGAAATAAAATGCAACGTTCAGCCCTATGTCTAAGGTGACAAAGCAGGTTTCAAAAAAATAATTGTGGTTGTAGTTTTTAATGTTGTAACTGATTTCGAGATGAGACATGTTGGAATTGCCTAAAAATGAAGTGGTACTAAGGAGGGGAGTCTGTCTGTGTGTGTGGGGGGGGGGGGGGGGTGCGGCGGCTAGGTGTCTATTCTGATGATCCGGTTGATCGGCTTCCGGTCTAGCGCACACGTCTCTAGTCGTCCGGCACAGTCAAAGCAGAATGCCTGCACCAGAAGGTAACACAGAATAGAGATATTTAGCGCAGGAGCCTGCTCTCGTGTCCATTGTTCATCATCTCACAAGTAAAACAAGATCAGATGGACACCACGGCATCCGCGAACTTTCACCTCTGTTCCATGTACGAGCTCAGTACACTGCAAGCATGATGTCACGCATTTGGTCTCAGCGACACACTTCATCACTTCCATATCGCTATCCCGTGCGGCTCAGCGAATGGGTACGTGATGTGCAAGGTGGCGACTATGTAGGCACAGCATGCAATTTCACAGTACAAGGCCAGGCGCTGAAAGGCGTATCGACGCATTCTTCTGCCACTGACCAACTCGCCTGTTCTGGGTTGGGACGGCATCATCCGTCCTGCTCATTATCGAAAATTAGGGCTGAAGCGAATACCATAAAGTCGCGGATAAAAGCCGGGATTATAAGCATATAAGCCGTTTTCTGCATCAGGTTTTAATGCAAACCAGGCTTGTATGCAAACTATGCTTATACGCACCACTGATATTTTTGCCAGGCTTGTATGCACATTCTTCTACGCGCGACACGCGTAGATCTACCACTGACTACCGGTATGGCGGCAGTTTTACTATGCACCGTCCAAAGCGCATGCACTCTTGACCTACCCGATCCGCGCTTGCATAGAAGCCAGGCTTCTACGCGCGACAGGCTTATATGCATTTGACCCGTTTGATTTTCAGGCTTCTATCCGCGATGTGCTTGTATGCAAACCCGGCTTTTATCCGCGACTTTACGGTATTCTAAATCGGAACGAATCAATATTCTATACAGTGGTCCCTCTATAATCCGGCACCATTTGTGCCACGGAAATCTGCTGGATTAGGGAGGGTGCTGGATTAACAAATCTGATCTACTGCTGCAATGTGCATGAAGAGGACATTATTTTGGCTACTCAAAATTGTGCTGGTTTATAGAGGGTGCTGGTTTATAAAGTGCCGGATTAGAGAGGGACGACTGTACAAACAATCTTACAGAGTTTGGATACTTCCCAGTCATTGTATACGATCGAGGTAGGCAGCGAAGTCAAATTCTGTTCTGTTTACTACTCTCGTGAGCCCAAAGTCCCCCTTTTCCAAACTAAACAACCACGCTGGACTCTCTGTACTGTACTCAAGGTGTGACTTGTGCGCAGGTCACGCTCAGTCGCTGCTATTGCAAACTTCCAGTCACACATACCTGGTACCTGTCTGTAGTAGTACTTGGCACTGCATGTACTCGGCACCACTTGCACATTCAAAAATGTCGAAAGCTGAAATACGAAGTATTCGTTTCCGAAAAGAACACTCCGAATTGTTCTCCAAACGAAAAATTCTAGAATATTCAGCGAATTCGATTCACCCCTATCGAAAATCAGCTACAGTCAGTTGGTACCCAACTCTCACCCAGCAATCAACCAGATCATGTTCTTGGATAAGCTTTCAGATCGAGCTCAAAGGCAGGGAACTGGTGAGAGGATCCGGTGCCTACACACATGGTCCAGGACTTCAGTAGAGCAGCTTCACATTCTGGTCATGTGACTACCGTAGTGTCTCGTATAAAAAACTGTCTCATTTAGAAGCCTGTTTTGAATACAAACGAGGAAAACATATATGCAGTGAATGGGATTTTCGGTCTTTGACCACATGCTGGTGAGCTGATCTACTCACCTCCCACCGCTTTAGGAGCTGCATCTGCGCCTTGATCCTTGAAGGGTGGTGGCGTTCCTACGGATGCGAAAAACTCGGCCTCTATATAGAGAAACCGAGTCTCACGCGAACCGTGAATTTTTTTTTAAATACAAGCCTGATTTTTCAAGATACACTGTCGGCACATAAGCCTGCTTGTAGTGTTGACATACATAGAAATACCTGTCTTGTACAGAAGCCTATCTCATATAGAAGCCTGCAAAAATTTCCCCAAAAAGGTCACATAAGCCGCGGCTTTTATAAACGACTTTGCGGTGTATTCATGTGGAAAGTGAACATGTCGTGTGGACAGTGGAACCAACATGGCTGCCATCATGTGACCTATAATATAGATGCTGGGCTGACTTGAATGGCAAGTGATGTATGTGGTCTTCGGCCCACTCCTCTTCTGTTTCACGTTCTGATACTTGTAGGTGACATCGCCTGTCTTGGGACAGGCATGGCCCGCACCACACGGACATCGCAATATAATCTTCGTCTTCGATGTGAATAGCTCTTCACTCTTCCCCGCGCGCATACTGCCAACTGGCTCTCTTTCGTTCTCGTACTTTGAAGTAGTCACTTGCGCTCCTAACGTTACCGTGCGACCCGAGCCAATGCTAGGGAGAAACCCGTGCTGTGTTAAACACACCGTGTTTACAGTGATAATGTCACTAACCTTATGGCCGCAAGGAAGAAGGATGGTGTTAACAGGTTTGGCCATGCACACCCGACATCTAGAAAACAGACAGCAAGCAGCACGCATACATGCACACGCGCACAAAGTGACACGCACACACGCACACACACACACACACACACACACACACACACACACACACACACGTGCAAACAAAGTGAGCTCGCGCCGACGTAAACAGGTACACGAGCAAGCGGTTTTCCCTCACTAGCTCTCGTGCATGCACGCATGTATAGCTATAGCTGAATTTTTCTGCTCTGGCCTGGAAAAAATAGACAGTTCTGCAATCGAAATTGTTGAAATGGCTGAGAATTCAGTACCATCCTTGCAGGTTGGAAGCTCAAATCGCGCTGCAGAGCTACTCCTACGGCACTGGCAAATACGAGCTGAGCATGGCTGTGTTCGTCTTGCTGGGAGTGTTCCATAGAGCCCAAATATTGTCGAAATCACCCGAAGGATGCCCAAATTACAGTCAGATGAAAAAATGAGGTGCGAATATCATACGTCTGCTGAATGAATTTAGGCTGTAAGGCGAGACCAAAATAAAATCGAGATTCCCGGGCAGGACCCATGTGAAATTGGTGCGGGCGGGCGAATTTATTAACCCTTTACCATCCGACCAAATTCCCCCAGCTTAATTGTTTTACATTTTTTTCCTATGTACCTGTACATGTACATGTACATGACATATGTATGTATGCATGGCATGCTGAACTTTTTTTTACAGTTTTTCCGGTAATCTTTTTTTTAATACAGACAACAGGTATGCGGTTTTCAAGTACAATTTTTTTGTATTTCGGCCAACGATGGCGCCGAGTCGTACACCAGGGAGTCGTTCAAGCCCGGGTTTGCGTGACTCCATGTCACAGATCTACTCATACGATCAGTACTGAACATGTATATGAACTTTCCAACAACAACAACAAAATTGATTTCGGCTCGATTTTGGTGCGGGAGGGCCCGGAACTCTCTTCTTTGGTCTTGCCTAAAGAGTTAAATAAAAGTGAATCTATTCACCTACAAAAAAGGTGTAGTCTAACCAGTATAATCAGGGGCGCAGCGTAGCCCTTTTCAGTCTGCTTTGGAAGGTCATGTGACATGACATAGTGTAGCCCTTTTCAGTCTGCTTTGGAAGGTCATGCGACGTGACATAGTGCAGCCCTTTTCAGTCTGCTTTGGAAGG
>NC_088643.1:14074799-14092299 GCF_964019385.1 Sycon ciliatum | reverse complement strand
CACTTCCTGCAGTACTGATGTGTACATCTTCCATGCATGTGGTCGCCATGGTCGAGTGGTCGCCATGGTCGAGTGGTCGCCATGGTCGAGTGGTCGCCATGGTCGAGTGGTCGCCATGGTCGAGTGGTCGCCATTACAGGTTTTACTTTATACTCGGGTTTCATTCTATAGAAGATGAACCCAACTCAGACCCTTGAGGGTATTCTGCCTTTGCACGTATACACGTATAGGCAATGACACATGGCTGCAAGCACCTACCGCCGGACATCAGCCCGTGTGCAAAGGTCGTACGGCTTATTCCCGGCGTTGTCGTGCAGCTCCCGGTCGGCTCCTCTGTCAAGGAGTAGCTGCACGATGGCGGCGTGGCCGGCTAGGGTGGCGGTGTGCAGTAACGTATTAAAACCAGTGCTGACCTGGAGACACAACAAGCAAATTTACAAAATTTGATAAAAGTTCAGCACGCGACACAGAGCACCATTCGTTGCAAACTACAGTAAAACCTGTCAAGGCGAAAGAAATTGAAGGTGCCAGACGTTTTTAAAAGAACTTCATTGGGAAGACCGTCAAAACCAGGTGATTTATTGATTTTCAGCTTGCCTTGACAGCTTTTACTGTATTATATATAACCAGTGCTGACCTGTCGACAAAACAAGCAATTTTATACATTTTCAGCTCGGCATAACGTGGCATACCGCTGGCACAACGCTGGAACATGCTCGTTCGCCAGTTAACACGTACGTTTAATCTGGAATTCACGTCCTGCCCTCTGTCGAGTAGCAGCCGCAGAGTTTCCACGTGGCCTTCGTTGCATGCTACATGTGCCGACGTATTATAGCCACCCTCATAGTCACCAGTGCCTGCAAGCTACAAAAAAAAGAGGAGTGCATCAACAACACATGCATGATAAAGTCTCGGATGGAGAGCCAATGATCAATTTACAATAAAGAAAAGGACCAAGGAATGCTATCGCATGAGCTGATTGTCAAGTAACTGGTGGTGTTAGTGGACATTATTGCATAACTTGTAGTTCCTTGGTCCTTTTTTTATAATAAAATCTTTTTTTTTAAGAAAAGCAAATTATCGTGTCCGTTCCCAAAGGGAACTCACGACGGGCACTAACACCCAGTAAACCGTATGCATAATAGTCATAGATGAAAAAATGAATAAATAAATTCGACGGGTTCGCGTACCGGGCAGGTCAAGAACAAGGAATCGTACAACTCCCTGGTCAAGAACCACCTTTCCGCTTCCGTGGGAATGATCTGGTTACATTGGTGGACAGTTAGTTATAACTAGCTCGTAACATGTGTGTCCTTCCTTTTACTGTAAGTCTATAAATTTTTTTTTCATACTCCACAAAAGGTGGTAGCCAGGGCACGTGAATGCATGCATTGCCCACACACATGTGCCGAGCGCATCACCCAGAACGCATGTTAGAAGTGCTAGACATGCTCTTCCACATTCTACCATGGTCTGCAATCATCTTTCTTGCTCAGCTACCTTTAGCATCATGCATGGGATGTTGTTGTACTGACCTGTGCGCTTTGCCGGCGCTGAATACAGCTGTTATTTACTGCGAGTGGCGCGGGGCTCTACACACCTCACTGGTGGTGTGAGACTGGAACTGGGCTGTTATCACTGCTGTAGCGCAGTATCTACTAGTGTTGAAACGATCTCACCGGATACTCGTTAGCTCGCTCGCCAGAAACTCGGCTCGTTTGTGCGGCCAGCTCGTTTGCACTAACGAACACCGTACACCGCACTCCGTACACATTATATGTACATGGCTGTACATGTCCACCGGGGAGTCGTAAACTATTTTACGACTCCCTGGTCGATCGAGAGTCCAGTCCCGCACAAAGTGAAAATCACTCGCAGTTACAGGTGACTTTATGCCTGCACGACACTCGAGTTGTTTCAGTTGTCGTTGCAGCTTTGGTGGACTCTACTGATGTCTTGTTCCGCATCTGCTGACCTGTCGCAGGATATGCTTCGGTCACCTCTCCATTCGAGTGAATCTTACGCTCAGTCGTTTGGAAGTTTTCTCCCGCGATGCAGCGAAGACCAGGGCTCCTTGCAATCTTTGCAAAACGGTCTATTCTTACAAAGGCTAATCGACGACGGCGCTGAAAAGACATCTCGACACCAAACAGCAGTCCGAACGTGAAGCAGCAGCAACCCCAAATGCCGGCGGTGATAATTGAACCAGCTGAAAAAATCGAACTAATACTTAGAAAAAAAAATATTCAAAAAAATAATCATATTTGCCACATCAATGAAACTCGTTAGCTCGCTCGATAGCTTGCTCGTTAGTTGAACTGATCGCTCGTTTGTTATAGATACGCTCGTTTCAACACTAGTATCTACTTTCCTCGCCGTTTGTGCTTGTGTTGTCATGTATATGTAGTAATGCACACCCGCCATGACGTGCTTTGCACTTCTCTACGCGCGCTGTCACTATGTACCGCGCTTTGCTTGCTTGCCTCCTTCTTTTATACTGCTGTTCTTTCCATGTCCACTTCATTCCTGATGATGGTCATAAAGACCGAAACGTTGTAACGATACCAATGGATTGGTGTGAAATGCAGTGCTCTCTTGAGTGTAGGCAGGTTGCCTGCAAACAATTCAATTTTTATTCTATTTCTTATTTTTATTTTCGTTCGGGCTGGGTTAAACTATTCACTGTACTGATACAGTCATGTTGATGATTGTGCTTCGCTTTGCCCGTAAAGTCTTTCAGCGACTGGACTGTTTTCACCGCCGACAGCTCAGAAACCTGGTGGGAGTGCGATATCCAGACAGAATTACGAATGATGATCTGTATTCCAGATGTGACTCGCAGCCACTGTCGGAGCTTGTTGCCAAGCGACGCCGTAGCCTCACTGGCCATGTGCTGAGGATGAGTGAGCAGTCACCCCCTTGCCTTGCGATGTCCTGCTATTTTCAAGCGGGGTCACGTGGACGAAGGGGCCGTCCCGCGGCTACTCTCCCTACCACCATCATGAAGGACCTGGCAGGGCACGACATTCCTTTGAAGAATGCCAGCGACCTAGAAGGAGCACGAGCATTTGCTGCAGACAAGTCGAAATGGAGATCAGACATTGTTTATGGATGAGTTTTTTGTTGACTGGAGACAGATGCGGACTTGGCTTAATTTCAGTGTATTCTCATGCATTGTTCTTTGGCCTTTGTACGCGTGCTGTGGTATTATTATTATTATTGTGGAAGAGAAAAAGACATATGGATACGAGTTAAGAGTAACTCTCCATCACTGTAACATGATACTATATACAGTCAGAAAGTGCAATAACTAGGAGTTACTCTTAACTCGTATCCATATGTCTTTTTCTCTTCCACATTTATTTATGGCTCAACATCCGAGTTTCAAATTATTATTATTATTATTATTATTTGCCCGTAAAAGAGGCATTTTCTTACTAAGTACATGACGGGTGCTAGAGTGCAGATGTAGCATGGCTACTTTATGACACGTAATTTGTATACACATAAATAGTACACCGTAGGAATGCATGGATAGCAGTGCGCATACTCGCACTGCCTTGTCTTCTTCTTCTCCTTGTGAGACAATGAACGAATGATAACTACTTACGTAACAACAAGTATGATTGTGCTTTGAGTGCTGAGAGTATACGAGTTACAATGGTGGCAGCGGAAAAATAGTCGTCGGTTTTGTCCACGGCTGGGAAGACGCCTCCGCAGGAGAGACAAGTTGCAGAGTCGACAAGTTCCAGAGTCGACAAGTTCCAGAGAGTCTGAGACCAGTTCCAGCTACTCGGGAGACCAGCCCACAGACTAAGTTCTAATTTACTAGTATTGATCATTCTAGCCTTCGTCTCGTTTTCCATTCTTTACTCCTTGACTGATCGTTCGCTGTGCATGAGTAACAGTTTTGTTTGGTGTAGAACTAGAAAGGGCTACATTTTCACAAAAATATTTTGCGTACTTAGCAAGTACACTGGTGACGTCATGTCCTGTGCACGTGTACGTCCGTTTGACGTAACCAGAATGTTTTGTGTAGGTCAATTTTTTTGTAACGTTTTTCAAAAGTTTTTTTGAACTACAAATGTTTGTAGCTTGGGCCATTGATAGTGAGATATCGAGATGGGCAAGTCCAAAGGCAGAAAGAAGACCAGGTCCCCTCGACCTCGTCCGTTCAAGATACCGTCTGACGAACATGCCAGTGCATCAGAGTTGCACCAGTCTAATGACACCGGAGTGCGTGATCCACTAGCTCAGGCGCTCGAGAAACTTGATCGCAGGTTGACCGACCTCGAAAAGAGACTGAGCTGTTTGGAAATTGTTGCTCCACGCACACAGGTTCCTGTAGGAGCAAGTTTCGAATTTGATCAGCCTCATAGTAGTAGCAGTGGTCGTGGACATTCGTATGGTCGTGGTGGTCAGGTGGAACCACCGATTTGTTGTGGTTGTGGACAACCTGGCCATTTTGCTCTAGATTGCCCACACAACCCTTGGCGCTCGGGAAACTGAGTACGACTGGTGGTGTGGGACAACTCCCAGTCGTTCACGAGGAGCCATCAGATGCAGTACGTATCGAGGCTGTATCGTCAGTCCCTACGCTAGATCTCCATGTTCAAGGCAAGTGTGTAACGGCGTTAATTGACTCTGGTTCCTGTGTTTCTATGTTGCATGAGCAAACATTTTTGTCCACGTATGGTGATGTGCCCTTGCAAGCTGCTCCCCGTTTGTGTGCGGCTAATGGTGAGGGACTCCAGGTTCAGGGTGCTGTGGATATTGTATGCTGCATTGGAGAGCGTTCATTCTTGCATACATTTGTAGTGTCTCCTGATATCTGCCGTGATATGATATTGGGATCTGATTTCTTGTTTGACCATGGAGCATTATTGAACATTGCTCAAGGCACACTAACTTTTAATGATCTGTCAGTCCTGCTAGGCGTGAAAGCTACTAGTGTTGGTCCATCAGAGCCCAGTCCGGTTGTTGCGGCGGACGCTGACCCGCTATCTGACTCTTGGAGTAATGATAGTAATTCTGAGGAAGACCCGGGCACGTACTATTCCCGTGTCACTGTTTGTAGTAAATTAACTCTGCCTGCCGGCCATGTCGTGCTGGTCCCGTGCAAGTCGGTGCAAGAGGCATCTGTCACTGTGGATTGTGTTGCTGTTCCACTGGACTCATTCTTGTTAAAGTTTCCAGATGTGTCTGTGACCCCCAGTGTGGTTACGGTTGGACCTGGCAGGTCCGGTGCGGTAGTTGTGTTGGAGAATCACTCTGACTACCCAGTACAAATTGCTACAGATGTTGATATTGCAGAATTATCTCTTGTACCCGATAACTTGATTGGAGAGGATGATGATCCTGCTGATTCATCTGTTGCGGATATGCAACCGTTTGTGCTATCCCCTGAACGTGCCGAGATAATCCGTACGTATGTTGAGTCTCGGAATCATCTGACAGTACCTGAAAAGAACAGACTTACAGAGCTTCTCCGTGAGAATCATGACTTGTTTCTCTTGCAGGAGGGTGATTTTGGTCCTTGTGATGTTTTGCCACATAGTAGTAGTACTGGTGATATACAGCCAGTTAAGCAGCCTACGCGCGCTTTGCAAGCTTTGCTGGATGGTCTGTTGTCCCGTGGTATACTCACCGAGTCCATTAGACCCTGGGCGTCGCCCATAGTTCTCGTTCCCATGAAGGACGGATCTCTCCGGTTATGTATCGACTACCGCAAGTTGAACAGCATTGCGGAGCCAGATGCGTATCCTATCCCACGTGTTGACGCCATATTGAACTCACTCTCTGGCTGTTCATGGTTCACTTGCCTGGATTTAGCGTCAGGATATTGGCAGGTTCCTAAGCACGAGGACGATACGGCAAAGACTGCCGTTACGACACCGTTGGGTTTGTGTGATTTCTTGGTTATGTCTGGCTGTAGAAATGGTCCAGCGACGTTCCACCGTGTAATGGAAGCGGTGCTTCATGGTTTGTGTAGTGTGCCTAACCAACCATTCTGTCAAGTGTTTTTCAACAGTGTATTGAATGCCAGCGCTACCTTCACTGGACAGCTCCAGATCCTGCAGTCTGTATTTGGCCGGGTTCGTGCTGCTGGACTAAAGGTAAACTTTGAAAAATGTTCTTTTTTCCAACGGAAGGTGCTCTTCCTTGGCCATGAAGTTTCGGCTGAAGGTTTGGCTCCGGATCCCACCAGGGTTGAGGCTATTGTGAAGTGGGCCGTACCCCAGTCTGTACGAGGTGTACAGGTGTTTCTGGAGTACGCCGGGTTTTACCGCCGCTTCATCCGTGGTTTTGCTCAGCGCTCCGCTCCACTGAATGTATTAGCAGGCAAGGGTGCCAGCTTTACATGGACTAAGAGTAGTGATGCGGCGTTGACGGCTATGAAGCGGTCACTGATCACAGCCCCCGTGTTGGCGTATCCCGACTTTTCTGTTTCGTCTCGTGGCTTTATTTTGGACACTGACGCAAGCAAGGTGGCCATTGGAGCTGTCCTCAGCCAAATGCAAGATGGCGAGGAACGCCCCATTGCGTTCGGCAGCCGGGTCTTGACGAAGGCAGAGAGGAATTATGATGCCTCAGACCGGGAAACGCTTGCCCTTGTCCATTTCGCGAATCAGTTCCGGCACTATTTGCTTGGTCGGAATTTTATTGCCCGCACAGATAACACTGCCCTCACCGCACTGATGTCCGTGAAGGAACCACGCGGTCGAAAAGCTCGATGGGTGGAGCAACTCGCTGAGTACACCTTCACTACTGTTCACCGACCGGGTTGGCAGTACTTGAATGCAGATGGTCTTTCGCGTTCCTTGTTGCCGGAGGTGCAACCCTCCCATCTCGAGACTCCCGCAAATCAGCCAGAGCAAGCTAGTTCCCCTGCCACAACTGCGTCTGTGGATGTCGCCACTTCTGTACTTGCTGGTCTCTCCGCAACTGAGTTGGCTGCTGCCAAAGCTGTGAATGTCGACCTCTCAGTGGTCAGTTTGCCCAGGTACAATGCGGTGAGTGGAAAATTTGTTCGCCCTCCCGAAGGTTTCTGGCACTAGTCGTACCATGCGTTTGTTCTCGGCTAATGCAGTTGGATCAGAAGGAACATTTGGTTCGCGTCTGATGCCTCACGGTGCTTACTCTGCAAGCCCTCGACCATGACCCTACTTGTTGTCCGCTGTCGTCAGAGCCCATCTCGCTCGCAATCCTGGACTGCCTGCTCGGTTTACTAATGTTGCTATGTCCTGAGTTTTTATTTTTTATGTTTCTGTTTTCTTTCTCTATTCACGAGGGCGTGAATTTTTGGTAGGAGGAGGATAGTGTAGCATGGCTACTTTATGACACGTAATTTGTATACACATAAATAGTACACCGTAGGAATGCATGGATAGCAGTGCGCATACTCGCACTGCCTTGTCTTCTTCTTCTCCTTGTGAGACAATGAACGAATGATAACTACTTACGTAACAACAAGTATGATTGTGCTTTGAGTGCTGAGAGTATACGAGTTACACAGAGTCTGAGGACAGGCGGACTCGGGATGAGCGGCATTCTTTTCTCTTTGCTTCCGTTTCCTGATGATTGCGGAAGCATGAAACCCAGAGTAGCGGCAAACTAGACTTACCTGCCCTTGGTGTTCTGTGCAACCTCCTTTCTAAACAACTCTATATATGACGCCGACGCACTACCATGATGAACAAAATAAATGAGGATGTGTGTTATGTTTGAATCCATAGTCTGTCTGTACATGATCTGTACGCCATACGCTGCTCTGTGTGTACTGCACATTATACATGCATGCCTTGTACGCTGTTGTCAACTGCTTTGCCATGTGTACGTTATGCGTAGTGTTTGAAGTAGAGCGCGTAGTCTACTCTGTCAGCTATGTCAGTTATTCGTTTCCTGATTTCGAATAGTTCCTTGCTTGTCGTTCTGAAGTATAGTTGTCATATATTGTGCTCTTGCTCATGTAGTTCTCTGTCGATCATATTCTGGCGAATATAACACTGGCGACGAAGATAGTTTTTTGTAATCCGCAATGGCAGAACGCCCAGTACCTCAGTTCGATCCTACTGGCCCTGCTCAAGATGTATCCATTCGCTGGGCGAAGTGGAAACGCAGTTTTCAATGCTACCTTGCTGCAGAGGATATCACCGATTCGACACGGTCGTAAGCAAAGCTGTTACATCTTGTTGGTCCCGCTGTGCAGGACGTGTTTGACACGCTCCCGGAACCTCCAGCTCCGACGGATGGTTCTGTCCAGAATTCTTACGACAAAGTAGTCACTATGTTGGATTCGTACTTTCAGTACACTCCGAATGTAATTTTCGAACGACATACTTTCCGCCGATTGGCGCAAATGGAGACAGAGACAGTAGCTCAGTTTGGCAACCGTTTGGTTCAAAAAGCAAAGCTCTGTTCGTTTGCTGACCAGGACGAGCAAGTGTGTGACCAGCTTGTAGAGAAGTGCATCGATGATCGTCTACGCCGGAAGTTTCTGGAGAAACAAGGCACTCTCAAGCTCAAGGATGCTCTGGAGTTGTCCAGACAGTTCGAGGCAACTGAACTCAGCGCTCGAGGAATGTCACAATCGCGCAGTGCTCCAGCTCCTGTCCGTCTGGTATCCTCCACTACTGGCACTAGGACACCAACGTATTCAAGTGGTCCACCCGGAGCAGAGTGTAGCAACTGTGGTCTTTCGGATCACACAGCGGAGTCTGCTAACTGCCCTGCACGTGGCAAGGAGTGTCTGAATTGCCACAAGAAAGGTCACTACAAGCGCAAGTGTCGGAAACCAGTGACATCCAGGTCGTCCAAGACTGGAAGGGGAGGAAGAGGAGGTGGTACACATCAAGTCGTTAGTGCACCTTCAGCACACAGCGCACCAGCATCTCAGCAGAAGCCTGTCCAGCATGAGTCCTACGCTATTGGGAAAGTCACGTCTCCGCTGAACGAGTCAGACTCGCTGTTTGTGTCCGTGTTCGTCAACGAACGACCGCTGAGAATGGAAGTGGACACAGGCGCGAAAGTCACTCTAGTACCTGAACACGTGTGGGAACAGTCCTGGAGTGATGTTCCGCTTGCGGCGTCCCAGCTGCAACTCACCACCTATGATGGCAGTTCGCTACCAGTGGTAGGAGAGACGGTCGTTGAAGTAGCGTACGGTGAGCAATCCATCACAGACACCATTGTGGTTGTGAAGGGCGGTAGCCATCCCCTACTCGGGCGTAACTGGTTGCACCGTCTTCGTCTCGACTGGCCATCATTGTTCCGCATCAACTCAGTGTCGAGCACAGAGGCTGACTTCAAGAATGAGTTTCCGGCGGTATTTGGAACTGGCCTCGGTACGGTCAAGGACCACCAAGCTGAGATCCACTTGAAGGAGGGAGCGACCCCTCGCTGTTGTTCAGCTCGTCCCGTTCCGTATGCTCTGCGTCCTGCCGTGGAGCGTGAGCTCGACCGTCTGGAGGGTGAAGGTATCATACGTCCAGTCAAGTCAGCTGAGTGGGCCTCGCCACTAGTGATAGTCAGCAAAAAGAACGGCGACATCCGCCTTTGTGCCGACTTCAAGGTCACGATCAACCGGCACATCGATCCACGTCAGCATCCAATACCTAATCCGAATGATCTGTTGTCACGTCTTGCCGGTGGGTCAATGTTCAGCACGCTTGATCTCAGCCAGGCATACGCACAGCTGCCGCTATCCGAAGCAAGCCAGAAGTATTGCGTCATTGCCACGCATCGCGGTCTCTATGCATTCAACCGTCTGCCGTTTGGTGTTGCAAGTGCCCCGGCAATCTGGCAACAAACCATGGATCAGATCCTGCAAGGCATCCCCGGTGTGGTTTGTTTCTATGACGACATCCTCATCACCGGAGCAACCCCAGCCGAGCACGATGAGCGCCTACGTCAAGTACTGGAGCGACTTGCCGAATTTGGTGTACGTCTACGTCTCGAGAAGTGTGTGCTCAGCTTTGACCAGGTCCGCTATCTCGGTTTCACTGTCTTAGGCGAAGGCATTCAAACCAATGGCGACAAGGTTGCTGCCATTGTCGACGCACCACCACCGAAAGACCAGACAGCTCTGCAGTCGTTCATCGGTCTAGTGATGTTCTACAGCCGTTTCGTGCCATCTATCTCAGATGTACTGCAACCGCTACGACAGCTTCTCGTGAAAGACGCACCCTGGGACTGGTCGTCTGAATGTCAAGAGTCATTCGAGAAGGTCAAGAGTCTGATGGCCGATGCACCCATTCTTGCCCACTTCGACATCAACCGCAAAGTCATTGTCGAGTGTGACGCTTCTCCGTATGGCCTCGGTGCCTGTCTGCTGCAAGAAGATGATACTGGCAGCCGACGTCCTGTGTGCTTCGTATCCCGAGCTTTGAGTTCTGCCGAATCGCACTACAGCCAGATCGAGCGTGAAGCTCTAGCAATTGTGTTCGCAGTGAAACGTCTTCACATGTATTTGTATGGTCGTCCGTTCGTACTCCGCACTGACCATAAGCCGCTGCTGCGTATCTTTGGACCGCACTCCGACATGCCAACAACAGCCGTTTCCCGGTTACAGCGTTGGGCAGTAATTCTCAGTGAGTACGAGGTCATTTGCTATTTTTGGACACTCAAATTAAATAGCACCCCATTATGTTGGTTTGTAAGATAAATTAAATTTCTTTCTTGCTTTTCTACTGGCACACTTATGCTTTACCACCACCACACACACCTGAAGGCATAGAGTTGAAGCATGCGGTCACAACTTGACCTGATCGAAGGTGTCTTTTTCTACTGCTTTTTCAATGCGAGCAATTATTGGACAACTAAATTAAATAGCATCTAGCAGCAGTCTGCAATGGTGTGAACAAGTAAAACTTGCACAGGACATGAAAATGGGGTAAGGCTATGCCTATGAGACCGGCTGATATGAGTTCTAATGACAGGCCGTTCATAGCAAGCTTTTCAAGGCTTTTCAATGTGACACACAATTTAAAGGGTCACTCAAGGGTTTTCATGGACGTCATATTCAAGAACAGAGGAGAGCACTCCAGTGTGGCCCATCTCCTTCTCATATTTCGCAAAGAGTGGAGGGCTAGCGCCGTAACTAGCCGCTGCGTCCTTCTTGGCTAGGAAGTGTTCACTGGTGCCAGGTGAGTGGAACGCTCGCACTGCTAAAAGAGATTTCTCCTGACCAGAACCCCTCCACAAACGCACCGGTTGAGAAGGCGAGGAGACTCTTCCAGGCGGATTCGAGCTGGAAGACGTAGTCCCTGGAGTTGATGGAAGGGATACAACATCCCCCATGTCGACATTCTCTCCGTTATGCGACGTAGAGTCAACGGAATCCTCAATCATGTATTATTTAATCGAAAATTTCAAAATTACTCATTACATTACCTAAGAATAATAAAGAAAACGCCCAGAAAGAAACGGCCTTCACCGCTAAAAATTGGTACGAAGAAACTTGAGGACCACACGAAGACACTCTTGTCAAAGATTTGTCCACCAAGGAAAGGACAACGACTCAGGAGGACTCTACTTCCATATTTAACTGATTTGTCCAAAAATTGCCACATGTCCAAAAATTGCGAATCACCTCGTATGAGTACCAGATTGAGCATATCAGTGGCACCGCTAACATCATCGCTGACTGCTTATCCCGCCTGCCATTGAAGCTGTCCGAGCAGCAAGAAGCAACCGTTGTGAACGCCGTTCTCCAGCATGCCCGTGATCCATGTGAGTCTCTACCTGTCTCTGCTGCTGATGTTGCTGCAGCCAGCAAAGACGATGCCATTATCTCGCGCATCATGCAGTACCTTCAGTTCGGTTGGCCCGCCGACACCCCCGACGATCTTCAAGCCTACCGCCGATGCCGCAACGAGCTGACGATTGAGTCTGGTTGTTTGGTGAGAGGCCATCGTACCGTAATCCCTGTGCAACTTCGCCGCGCGCTGCTGCAGGAGCTGCACAGTGTGCACCTTGGCATTGTGCGAATGAAGTCCGTCGCACGCAGTTTCTTCTGGTGGCCAGGCATTGATGATGATATCAAGCATCTAGCCACGTCATGCCGTCAGTGCCAAGACACCGCTAACGCTCCGCCCAAGGAAGCACCGCATCCCTGGATCTATCCCTCCGAGCCCTTTGAAAGAGTGCATGTCGACTTCGCCGAGCACGACGGCCAGCACTACTTTCTGCTGGTAGACGGCTATTCAAAATGGCTCAGCGTCTACAAGATGTCTTCTACGACAACCCACCAGACCCTGGAGTGCCTACTGTCGTTCTTATCTACGTACGGCATCCCGAAGACACTGGTCAGCGACAACGGTCCGCAGTTCACGTCGCACCTGTTCCGCCAATTCTGTTTGGAGAACGGAATCAGCCATAAGTGCACGCCGCCATACCATCCTGCGTCCAATGGACAAGTAGAACGTTGTGTCCAAGAGTTAAAGAAGGCGCTACGTACTCGCCCGGACAACGTGTCAGCCGGCACCCAGCTCCACCGTTTTGTGTTCGCGTACCGCAACACACCACATTCAACAACACAAGTCACGCCTGCAAGCTTGGTGTTCAAGAAATCCCCAAACGTCAAGTTCTCCCTGCTGAAGCCCAATTTCAGTAGTTCCCAGCGTCAGCGTCAGACTACAGCGTCATCAACGAAGAGAGACTATACTCCCGGTGATGCTGTAGCAGTACTCAACACTCGTAATGGCAATGGTCCAAAGTGGATTCACGGAACTATCGCCGAGCGGCTTGGTCCGCTATCGTACATCGTTCGTACCGGTGAACAGACGCGACATGTACATTCTGACCACCTTCGTATGGCAGAATCTGAGAGGGAAGAGGAGACTGAACAAATTGAAATGCAACCGCAACCGGCCGTTGAGTTCCGCCAGCCTTCTACCGTACCTGCACCAGTCAATGCACCAGCAGAACACGCTCCCGCTGTACCAACTGTCGAGCCAGCATTTGAGCCCGATGCAGACATCGAAGTAGCTCAACCCCTATCCACATCGTCTGAGGCTAAGCCAGCACAGTCGCCGCGCCGATCCTCCAGACAGCATCGTCCCCGTCAACGCTTGATTGAAGAATTGTGATGACACTAACAGTCCTGTCATGATTCTAGCACAGCTCATTCCGTTTTGTTAATTGTTCTGTGAGCTTTACCTTTACTGTGTTCCCTGTTGCAACGCAGTAGTTCTTTTTTGTTTTAGTATGAACAACATTCTATTCCTCACGGCGTTTCTTATCTAAAGGAGGAGGAGTGTTATGTTTGAATCCATAGTCTGTCTGTACATGATCTGTACGCCATACGCTGCTCTGTGTGTACTGCACATTATACATGCATGCCTTGTACACTGTTGTCAACTGCTTTGCCATGTGTACGTTATGCGTAGTGTTTGAAGTAGAGCGCGTAGTCTACTCTGTCAGCTATGTCAGTTATTCGTTTCCTGATTTCGAATAGTTCCTTGCTTGTCGTTCTGAAGTATAGTTGTAATATATTGTGCTCTTGCTCATGTAGTTCTCTGTCGATCATATTCTGGCGAACATAACAATGTGTACGCTCCTTCTTTTTTGTCTGTTTTCAAACCTGATGATGCTGTGCTGAAACGTTAACGTTTTTTTAACAAACTTGACTGTAGGGTGGGAAGGAATGGGATGGTTGCGGCGTAACTGGAAAGGAGCGAGTCTGCTCTAACTAACTTGCCCTGTTGTTGTTGCTGCTGCTGTTGTTGTTGTTGTTGTTGTTGTTGTTGTTGTTGTTGTTGTTGTTGTTGTTGTTGTTGTTGTTGTTGTTGTTGTTGTTGTTGTTTGAAATCTTTTATTCTCACGATGGCCTGTGGCCAATAAGAGAAAGTTGTTGTCGTTGTCGTCGTTGTTGTTGTTGTTGTTGGTTGTTGCTGTCGTTTTCTTACAGCATAAAATAATACCAGGTACATGAAATCAGATTGAATGCCTCCAAAAGGCTATTGATGACATTGTCAGGAGCGCCAAACAGTGTGCTGTGATGGTGTGTGATTTCTCCACGCCTTTGCAAACTCACGAGTGCTCCATGATCCAGTAACAGTTCTGCAAACTCTGTGAGACCCTGCATGGACAGCACACACAGCACACACACACACACACACACACACACACACACACACACACACACACACACACACACACACACACACACACACACACACACACACACACACACACGTGTTACCAAGTGCCCTCTACCCCCATGCGTATTGCCCAGTGCCATTTTGCATAATTTTTCCGAGTTTTCCGTACTCGTTTTTCAGGTCAACATTTTGACTGATCTAGTTCACTTTTGAAACCTACGCACGAATTCAGTACAATTTTCAACTTCACCAGGTCATAACTTTGGTCTACTTCGCTAGATTTTCATAACCTAGGGCTCGTTGGAAAGCTCTAGGCAGGAGCAACGCCAGGATGCCAAGCTCCATTATGAAGTCACCACAAATCAGGCGCGGTAACACAGCAAAGTCTTCTCCAAGCCTAATATGCAAGCACATCGTCCCATCAACACCATTCCACTCTCCTTCATCGCAGAACGCTCAAATTTTTTCGAGGCGATTCAAACTTCCGCCGGTCACATCATTATAAAGTGCTCAGTCGCTCAAAGAGCACACAAAAAGGGATTTCCCCCAAAATGGCGAAGAGTTCGATCGAAAAATTTGATTTTGCCAAGGTAAGAATACCTGAATACGGCGCGCAATATCTCAGGAGTCCGACATCGTAACACTTCAGCAATTGTTGCATTGGACAGCTTGGAGTTTATGCTATCACGTAGACTCTTGGATTGTTGAATTTGCACAAGAAACGATGGAGTTACGATGGTCTTAGTAATCAATAATATACATGATCGTTTGCGGGATAATTGATTAGAATCCGTACTGCAGAGAAAACTTCGTTTTTCCGTAAAAATAAGGACAAATACGGGCGGTTGGCAACACTGCACACACACACACAGCACACACAGCACACACAGGACACAACAAGTGGGAACAAGAAGTTGCCTCGCTGCAGAGCCCTCGATTATATTCGTATGTATTCAAAACGGATACAAGCGGTGACGGAGCAATGCGATAAGTAACATTGAGAATAAAGAACTCAAAACATTGAATTCAATTGCACATAGCTAATCAACGGCAAAGACTTGCCACATACCTGATGGCATGCATACCAGAGAGCAGATTCCTTCTTAGGTTTAGAGAATGCGCATTGTGCTGACACCACTCCGTTCTCGAGTAAAGATCTATGCATAGGTCACACACACATACACACACATACACACACGTGTGCACACACGCATGCCCACACACACACACACACACACACACACACACACACACACACACACACACACACACGCACACACACACACACAAACACAATGACCAACACACACAACGACACACAAAACGACAAACGCACACACAAGAGAAGAGACACATGCAACATCGCATGGAAGCCTTTAGGATGTCTACATCTTAGAATTAGTTCTCCATCCACAGAGTACAGTTATTAATAGTCATTACCGCCATGGGAAGAGATTCCCAATGGCAAAGCAGCAGGTCAGCTTCGCCGCGTCGCGTTCTTTGCTGCTCGGCATGCACTACGAGGGCTGTTCACATCTATACTCAGCATAGACGTGCAAGCCTACACAGCTGAACAGAGCAAATTGCAATATGTCGCAACCCAAAATCGACAGCCCCATGTTATGTGATGAAAAGTTCTGCCGTTGCAGCACTGGATAAAGGTTGTGCAGGCAGTTGCACACTCTTGCGAGTTAGGTACTCTTGATCATAGCAAGAGTACATGAAAACCAGAGTGTGCAGCTTGGGGCTTTTTCTACTATGGGTGTCTGTCACGGCGGAATTCCGCGATTACATCATATTTGGCGCTGATCTGAGGCGGGAAATGGCGTAGTGCGTACAACTGAGCTGCAGTTCTGCAGAAAGAGACCTGCTTGAATCCTGCTTGTACGCACTACATCACTAAAATGATGTGATCACGGAATTCCGCCGTGACAGCAACCCATCCGAGCTGCACACTCTGGTTTTCATGTACTCTTGACCATAGAGATCAGAGACGCCAAAAACATGCATGCGGGTGAGAATAATTTTTCTTCGAAAGATGACGAGAAGGAAGTACAGTCAAACTTCTTTAGGACGAACATCAAGGGACCATTGATATTTGTTCGCAATAACGGGAGTTCTTCTTATCCATATGTTTTACCCAGTGAATACACAGGGCTTTATCCAATACAGTTACGGATACTAGTTCTTCTTAGGCAAACATTTGTCTTATCACTGTTCTTCCTAACCAGGATTCACTGTACTGTATTTGTTGTTTTGATGTTGAACGCACCCGAACTCGGGCGACAATGTGAGCATCAAGTGTGGGCACTGGCGAAACAAGCAAGACCCGTGAGCGATGGAGACCACTCAACCGGCAGCTCTCTAGGAAGACTGCACTGCGCTCACCTTGCAGTTTCCAAGTCCTTCTGATTCAGTGCTTCCTGCAGCTGGCGTGATCCTCTCTGCAACACGTCGAGGACGGCTTCGAGCTGCACACGCCGCCGCACAAGCCACCGACGCTGTTCAGCCTCACCCCAGGCACCCGTCTTAACATACACAACACATACACGCACAAACAGTCGGCGCTGAATCTGCCGCCCGGGTTTACCGGGTGTTAGCGGCCGTCGTGAGTTCCCTTCGGGAACAGACACAATACTTTACTTTTTTTCTTTTTTTTCTTTTTTTTTACAGTTGACTCGTGACAAAAAGCGAACACCAACACGCAGGAGAAAGAACTCTTCGCACCGTTATGTTGATAACAGTAATCCACTCGCACCATACAAACTACAAACAACACATCATCATGCGTGGCATGCAGCAAGTGACTGCACGAGTGCGCTTGGTTCACCTGCTGTCCCAACGAGACATGGTTCGTTTTTCGAACGCTAACAGTACAACGGGTCAATTCGACACGGGCTCAAACAGGGGCACGGTCGATGGTTCGCTGTATCACGAAATTCGCTACATGGGAGTTTGCTGGAGTGGACTGTATACAGTGATGTCGATACCTATGGCTTATGATCTGGTAGAAAAATACTATAAAATAGGCACCGGCAGCATCTCCCGTACGCCACCCTAAACACACACACACCACCACACACACACACGCGCGCGCGCTCGCGCGCGCAAAACCTAACGCACAACCAGAATCCTTCTCAGCGGCCAGAGTGCAAGCGGGGTTTAGCAAATTCCTACATGTGTGACATAGTGTGAAACCAGCCTCAGCAGCTTACCGGATGTGCGATGAGCGGAGCGGAGAGCACCGTACCAGTTGAAGATTCAAAGCAAGATTTCGACACCGGAGTCGAAGACATGTGAAAGCACTTACACTGCGCATCAGCAAGATAAAAAAAGCACATTACCAGGATAAAACGCAGTCCGTCGAGTCATTACGCTTTTCTACCAAGAAAATCAGC
>NC_088643.1:14052299-14072299 GCF_964019385.1 Sycon ciliatum | reverse complement strand
TAATGGAAAGCAGCAACTTGACACACTGCAGTGACATCATCCCTACAGTTATTCTACTGTTGTACTGCGGTCATCGGTCATCGGTGGCAATGTACCAGTGGTCAGTCAAGGGCGTAGCTGGTCCCTCTTTTAGGGGGGTGCACGGCGGTAGTTCACTGTAGCTGGCTGTCCTATCAAACGTGTACTGGGATGGCTAGTGCATGTCATCATGGTCATTTTATGCATGCTGAACCTAGGTCGAAATGTTTAGGGGGGGGTGCACATGCCCCCCCCCCCCCCCCCCCCCCGGTACCCCATGCGGGCTACACGGCTGGGTCTGTATTGTCAGAGCAACATACCGGCACGTTCACTCCAACGGACAGCAAATACTCCACCGTGGCGGCTTTACCTGACAGCACAAGACCACACACAACACGAGTGCATCATGGCTAGAATTCTCGGACAGCAGACATACACATGCAGGAGCGTCGGACACGGTACGGTCACTATGGTATTGACAGTACAACTTTTTGCCCCAGGTACCCCGTGAACCAATAACATACACTGATCTGGGCTCCAAATTGCAAAATTTTCAGCTTAGCCACCACTCCCCCACGAGCACATCGTACTTCAGACCACACTAAAATGCCTTCCGATGCCCCAGGTATGTACATGGCTGTACAGCCTGTGGGCCATCACTATTCGACCTCGGCCTGTTTTGGTAGTCCTCTTGAACTCAACAACGACGACAACGACGACGGCGACAATGACGACAACAACAACAATCTCTTATTGGCAATGGTGCCATCGGGAAAATCAAGAATTCAACAACAGCAATAGTAACAGCAGCAGCAGCAGCAGCAACAGCAACAACTGCTGCAGCAGCAACAGCAACAACTGCTGCAGCAGCAGCAGCAGCAGCAGCAGCAACAGCGACATCAGCGACGGCAACGGCAATATCAACAGCAGCAACAACACCTTGATGGTTTGCGGTGGTCATCTTGTTAAAAATACAAATAAAATAAATAAAGTACTAACAAGAGAACCTCCAGGTTAAGTAAGGGACTACATTCTTACAACGTCAACACTGAAAAAGCAGCGACAGGCGACTGCGGATAGGTTTCTAACCTGCAACACTGGCAAACATCAGCGGCGTCCACTCGCCGGAACCACCAGGCATGTTCACGCAAAAGTCGTTGGTACCATGCAGCAATAGCAGCTGTATGAACTCACTACAGCGGTAGAACACAGCACAACAATGGGTTAGCTCCTGTGTGCAAAATGATGTGAAACAACTCCATTTCACACCCAGCGTTCCAGGTTTGATCTAAAGCACCTAAAGGTTAGAACACCACAATCAACGATACACACGAAAATCCGGTGGAACAAAAAAAGTGATTAAATGTCTTTAGTCACGAGTTTCATGCTGAAAAGCAATCATCAGGAGACTGGGGCTATTGTCGGGGCTGTGTGGTCTTATTCACTATACTATAGATGTTGTCACAATCAACGATACCGTACTTTCAAGAGTATAAGCTATAAGCCCCATTTTAAACACCAATAATTTACCCAAAAAAGTCGGTGAATTAAATTTTCGTGACAAAAATCCGGGTGCGGCTGTTACTCCAGTGCACCTCGAGTGCAGTGATGTGAAGATTGCAATGCAGCAATGCAGGTGTAGCAGTTCTACCTCCGATGCAGTGTGAACCGCCATTTCTTTCTACTTGGAGAGTACAGCACAAGAAATATGTTGACAGCCAGAAAAGGTCGCTTTCAAACGCCAGCATTACGGCTAACTGTAACGTATGGCATTTGGCAATACACGCATATCTCTCTTATCCGGGCGCTACGGGCCTGGGTACTGCCCATAGCTTTGAAAAGTCTGCAAATCTGAATCATGTACACTTCTCAAATCTGTGGACAGCAACTGTTTCGCTCTGTTAGAGCTCCTCAGCACAGCTCAGAGGACCGAAGCGCAGCTCTTTGCAATGAAATACGTTTCCGTTAAGCAAAGCATTTTTATAAAGAGCTGCAAACCTATGTACACTTCAATGGGAAAGGGCCAGAGGTCGGGCATTTGGTGTCACTCTTTCCACGAAACTTAGCAGAAGAGTAGCAATATGTCCATAAAACTCACCCAGAGAGTGCCAGGTGTACCGAGGTGCCCATAACTTCGAGGTCCGGATAAGAGAGATGTGAGTGAACAATGAATCTCGAGCACTAGTAGTTTACGCCTCGCTCACATGTTACCGGCCACACAGGCCAGATGAATGGCAGCGTGGTTCTTCTCGTTGCGCTGGTTTATTAAGACCAGCTTCTCGTCGCTACGGAGACCGTCGTCCTCCAGGAGTTGCCGCGCCATGGCGATATCGCCACCCTGGGCTGCAATGCACAATGATGGTGATTGCTATACGAGCATACAACACACACGCACATGTTGAACACACAGAAACTACATGTTCAAGAGATCTGATTCAGCACTTCATTCCAGGTAAAAAAAGAAAAAGAAAAAAGTGCATATACAGAGCATACATGCATGCATGCATGCGCACACGCCTGTGACACAAACCCGACGGCATCTTGTAGAACCTCTTTGGCCGAAGGTTGGATAGATGATGCCTCTGTTCGACCTGAGCAGGGTTTCCCAATGTCAGCTTTTCCATTTTATAGGCAAATACATACTGTGGCACGTGAAAGACACGCCCATAGCTTAGACCCTTTAAGAGAACTGTCCCCGGCACAGAGCATTGCGAATAGCACTGGAAAACAAAAGCCCAGATGGTACGAAGACTGCTCAAAACATTTCCCGCGTACCGCGTTCTTCAGCAAGTTGCACATCTCGGCAGTGTCGCTCAGGTTTAGCGCAGTGAAACCAAGCGAATCGCGTATGTCTTCTTTGGCACCGGCTTCGAGCAGGCACTGAGCAACTTCAACACAGCCGGAAAGGGCAGCATAGTGCAAGGCAGTTCGTTGCTGTGACCCACCCTTGATGTTAGCAGTGGCCTGCAACACAAAAAATAATGAACAGTGTCAATAAAATTTGTATTGTATTTAAAAATTAAAATAATTTAATACCGTATTTTCCGGAGTATAAGCCGAACTGGAACACAAGCCGCACCCCCATTTTTCCCCACCCACTACAGACATCTACCCTATTTATGACCGTTAATTTGATCATAAGAGTATAAGCCGCAACTCCCCCCCCCCTTTTTTCGGTGAATTTTGAGTGTTCAAAGTGCGCTCATACTGTACTCCGAAAAATTCGGCACATTCACGGTTTGCGCGAGACTTGGTTGCGCGGAGTTTTCCGGATCCGCAGGAACGCCACCACACCGTCCAGGATCAAGGCGCAGAGGCAGCTCGTAAAGCGGTGTCACGAAGTATGCGTGAAACTAGGCCAGCCAAGCTATAAGCCCACTGCACATAACCAGTTCAGCATTAGGGGTACTACAACCACATTGCACTCATTTGCCCATCCAGTGTAAACTATTATTTTATCAGTGCTATATTCTCCCTATATTCGACTATTGCGATACCGCTTGGTGTGGCCTTTCTGACACAACTCTGAACCAATTAGAAGTCCACCATAGATTTATACTTAAAATTCTTTACAACAAGGATCGATGTTTTCCTTCGGATGCCCTTTATCGACTTGCACACACTTCTCCTCTCTCCGTTCGTCATAAGCACCATCTCTGTACACTGGTTCATAAAATATTTCTTCATAAAACCCCTTCACACATGATGAAGTACAATTGGTTTTCGACAAGCTCAACCCGTAACGCGCTCATCCTGCCTCTTGTTAAGTCAGCCCAGTATCTAAAGTCCCCTTTGTTTTCCGGCTACTCTCATTGGTTATCATTACCATACGGTCTGAAAACTTGTTCTTCTATTGGTCAGTTTAAAGATCTACTATCACAACTGAACTAGACGCAATAATTATCATCGAAGAACATTCTCGAATACCTGGGTGATGCACGAATTTTGATAGTGCTCACTTCCGTTAATCGTTTTTCTTTGTAATTTTCCATTCATTTTCTGCTCTAATTCATATTTGCTTTGTTTTCCTAGCTTACTATTGCCGTGGCTGGCTCAACGCCCTTGTCTCCGGGGATTCTGTCCCTGCATTAGCTATGCTTGTCACATGCTATGAGATTGTGTCTAATAATAATAATAACATTGCCAAATATGGCAGGTATGAGTAACACAAAAAAGAAGCGACCCCGTCCATCGCAAAGTGCTATAACACAAATGAGAAGTGACCCCGTCCACCGCGAAGAGCGCTTGACAATGCGGTCGTGAACCCAGCAGCACATGCAGCGCCTAACGGTGGGGGCAAAGTGATCAGTCTCACAACCACTGGCACAAGTGGAAAAAAACACTAGCCGCAACCATGTACCCCTTGTGCCTGGCCACAAGTTCCCAGTTGACTGTGGGTAGCAGCATGGCTGCATCTGCTGCTGGTTTAACCGGGTGTTAGCGGCCGTCATGAGTTCCCTTCGGGAACGGACATGATAATTTACTTTTTTTATCGGAGCTGGTACACACAAAGGAAGCTGTTGGTAGGAAACAAGTACGTACCTACTCAGAGTTTCTTGAATCAATCAATCCACAGGCACCATAACAAACAAGCAACACACAAGTTATGTTTCCTTGGCGGGGATCCAACCGCTTCCCTTGCGTGATAGATCATACACGCATAGATCTACGCAAGCTGCACACATCATGTACGCATACAAGTGTATATACATTTTCGCATTCGTGAAGCCTGCAGCGAAGCTTGCTTTGTGTTTCCAGCTGGAACTCCCCCCTCCCTCGAACTTTCAGTATGTCCCAAATTCTGGTCATGCCCATTCTACCATCACTTACACCAGCATCGAGTAGTAACTTTACCACTTCTGCATGACCAGACATACACGCAAAGTGCAGTGAGTTCTTATTCCTGGACAGCAACAGAAGTAACAGCATTAGCCGGAAGATCGAAAATGCACAGTTAACCCAGAGCAAAATTACAGCCGCCGAAGTCCATTTTCAACACTAAGAAGCCACAACTGCAAGAGAAAAAGGACTTTTAACTTAAGCATGGTGGCTCATCACCCACGTCAGCATAATGCCACTTAGAGGCAAAACAACAGACCCAAATTCCTTATTCAATGCTATCGACTGACTATCGACTGCTTATCGATATGCCCTTGTGTGCATGAACACAAACACTGCATACTTAGTAGGTTACTACATACACACACATACATGCACATGCACCTCCGGGCATTTGTAATAATAGATTCTAGATGTTAACATACTTTGGAAATTGTATTTTTCATTGCTATCAGATTTCTCCGCGCGAAGCTGATGAGTTCACAAAGAACGAAACAGCATGCTGTCCGCAAATCGAGTAGGTGTTAACATATATGCGAGGTGATAAGATTTTTTGAACTTTTTTCCCTCGGTCGGCTCCACCTTATTGACTCAGTTGTTTCACTCCTAAATTTCACCCCCCCCCCCCCCCCCCACACACACACACACGCAAAGGTAGGCTTACCCAAGTCCAATGCCATTGGGCGGCGTGTTGCAGGCCAGAAGGCGGCGGACCTCGTCTACATCACCGACCTCGGCAGCAGAGCATAGCAGAGGTACATTCAGAAGAAGCTGCCTGGACGTCAACAGAACACGGCAATACCATCCAGTCAGGTACCATAAGGAGTACATAACCCTCAAGAGTGCTCAACTCCAGCTATGGGGTCTGCGACGGCAGAACTTCACATCACATGTGGTGAACCCGTACACATTATTTACACTCTGTGCATGATAGATATTGTACGCGACCCAGCTTTGGGTTCAACTCTCTTGGTCGTTGCGCTGTTTTCCAGCGTAACCTTTCGAACCATGTCATGTGATGTGAAGGTATGCCGCCGGCGAGCCGCAGCACTGCATAGAGGTTGTGCAGGCAGTTGCACACTCTTGGGGGTTATGCACTCTTGGTACCAGGGAGTCATAAAATACCGGTATTTTACGACTCCCTGCTTGGTACATTGTATAGAAAGTCTCTTTTACGGGCAAAATAAACACATGAATGGCGGGCAGCACAAACATTGGTAAAAACAAAGAATCATCGGAAAGAAACGCAAACCCAGTAAAATAATGGATATAGAACCCTTTTCTACAAATCTTCACTAGTTCGAGGGAAAGACCCAAGCTAAAAAATAAATAAATAAAAAATAAAAAAGATAGAACCCCAAAGCAAAAGTAATGTACGATGGAGACTAGCTCAACGCCGTCAGTGTCTAGCTGCTGTCAGGTCAGATGGCAACTGCGTTGCCATCACTTATACCGCTCAGAATACAAGCCTTTCCAGTCCGGTTGGTGAGGTCATCACCGGACCACCATCGTTAGTTACTGCTCAAGGGGTCATGCTTATCCTCTATATTATACAGAAAGTATGAAAGGCTATGGTAGAGCCGGACCAATCGAAAGCTGCTTCCGGCGGGCCTGGAAAACAGTTGTTACCAATGCCTACAACCATGCTTGTCCTCCGACAATCGTATCACAGTACATGCAGGGTTCTAGCCAAATTGTTTTTGCAAAGCGTTCCTGTGGCGGCGCAACTCCTGCTGCCGCTCCAACAGGAAACAGTGGGTGTGATGAAGTCGCTGTTATTCCAGTTGAACTTTCGGAGCGGACTGACAGTCACACTCCGCCAGACGTGGAAGCACCTTGTTGTGAACTACCCCGTCTGCACTGCCCAACATGCAACACTCACAGCCCACTCGACATTGGACGAATTACTTGCTTTTGCACAAGAATAACTAAAACTAAAAGAGCGAGAGAAAAAGGATCAAGGCTCACGCACCAAGATGACACGGACAAAATGGCGACCTACGTCATCGTGTGCACGCACAATAATACGGAAAAGGAAGAACGTCACGAACACAGCGTGAATAAATAATAAGAAGTAACACGTTAGTTCAACAGTAATAATACGTGGTAGTGATCAACAGTAAATACGTTAGATATCACGAAATAATAGAGATAGAGAGAGAGAGAGATGAGGTGGCGTCAACAGTTACTAGTCAATCTATTACAACCTGTTGTCAGCGAGCAGCCAGAACATGAAGAACAGCGCACAGTGACGAGTGGACATAGTACCGCTGCCTATGTAAAGGATGCTTTGAGCGGTGAGAAATTGTTGGACCCGCATAAATTGCAGTTGATTCGCTCACATAACGGCAAATTGAAGTTTACAATGTACAATGTTTCTGCGTGTACAGAAATACTGCTCGTGGTGTGTGAGATTTACGGCTCCTTGACATCGGTTTTCAAAATTGCTGACCTGGGACAGTAGCATGATGTCATCTACCCCCACCCCATTCCCGCCGCAACCTCCCCCCCCCCCCCCCCCTCAGCCAAATCCTGGACACGCCACTTCTGGGATCCAACTGCAGTTACCCCTGCCCCCAGTGAGGGTAATACTTGGTACTAGTGTGGGTGGCTAAATCAGAGTGGATCTGGTAATTATAAGCTTCACTAGCACCAGTGATTACAAAGAGTTAATCTAGCCAGAAGTAGTCCATGGTTAACAGTTATGAATACTTCAAATAGAAAGTATATGAACCCTGAAACCAACAAAGACTTAGCACAGACCTCATCTTGTGCGACTTGGCGTATTCGGGTGAGCACGTGTCCACAGTCCTTGCTCCATTCTGCGTGTACAGGCAAGGCAACGGCCACAATACAAACAAGCATGAACAATGTGCAGAGGACACACGCACAGCCACCACGTGTCAATTCCGTACTCACTCGATTAGAGGCCCCTCTTGAATAATAGCCCCCCCCCCCCTACAATAACCGTTAGAAAAATACAAGCCCCTCTCGAATAGAAGCCCGAACTACTATTAATTTTGCAAAGGATGGGGTGAGCAGGTAGTGCCATATATGTGTTAGGTACCTCCTCCCGTACCTTTTCTAGCTCGCCTGCATGCACTCGCGTACTCACCTTTTGTATCCTTTTGTTCAGTTGGCCTGGGTAGCTACTTGCGCGCCCATAATTGCCATAGCTACCCAGGCCCTTTATCTTGCCGCTCAGACTTGATCTCTTTCTCTCTTTCTCACTCTTCAATGTGGTCGTTTCGTTCGTCTTGGTCTCTTGTCTCGTCGTCTATAATAAATGTCGTTCCCACTAACTTGTTCCCGTTGTCCGTTGTAATGTCTGGAGAATATGTCGTCAGTTGTCCTTTTTCGTACTCAACATTGGCGCCCGACTATTGATCGACCCACGATCCTGAGATCATCCCATGCCCAGTCGTCCTCAACCGCAATTCATCTCGTCAACCTCGTCTCGTCGTCAATAATCCTCGTCTCGTCTCGTCTATGTCAACCCCGTCTCGTCTATGTCAACCCCGTCTCGTCTATGTCAACCCCGTCTCGTCCATGTCAACCTCTAATAAATGTCGTTCCCACTAACTTGTTCCCGTTGTCCGTTGTAATGTCTGGAGAGTATGTCGTCAGTTGTCCTTTTTCGTACTCAACATATGGTAAGGTCAGGGGCATACAAAACACATCGTGCATGTGCATGCATGCATATACCTGTACACGTCCAGGTCAACGCAGCGTATGCAACCTAACTCGGTGCTGAGTTGCTTTGAATATGAACGCTTTAGGGATTCTATTGGAATGCTGGTATGGATTGAAATAAAACAAGCCACTCTCGAATAGAAGCCTCCTCAAAATAATTGGCAATGAAAAAAGCCCCGGCTTCTAATCGAGTGAGTACAGGTAATTGACTTGTAAAGCCAATTTAAGCCATACCGCCATGTGCACAAGAGTTCAAGTACATGTACGGTGGATGTCACAGTGTCACATCATTACGGTGACGTGTGGGGCAACAAATGAAAACTGCACTCGGGCAGCACCGGCTCGGGAATCTGCACGAACAGCGCCAGAAGTGAGTGCAGATATCGTCCGATACTAGTCGGGTGCAATTTGTCATTCATCTCATGTGCATAGGCACGAAAACACTTGGTCTACGCTAAAGACATAACAGTGTGCAAGTACCTTCAACAGCAGTTGGGCAATTGCCACGCAGTCGTGCCGCACCGCAGTCCTTAGAGGTGAACCACACATCTTCCAGACACAACAAGAGGGAATAAGGCGAGGGGAGAGAAAAATGGAAAGAAGGGGGGGGGGGGTAATTACACAATCACATTACACAATTTTGAACAACATACCTGTGAACAGCACCCAGTATTACCCCATTCCATCTCCTTGACCCGGTTGAAATCGTACATCATCATTGCAGCCGGCGCCAGAACATGTCCTGGAGAGTACGCCATATGAAGTGCTGCTGGCGATGGCTGACTTGAGGGGCTAACGTGTTCCTAGCCTAACCTTCATACAATGAAATCATCCTCTCTCTCTCTGTGTTAAAGATCAAGCGGTGTCCAGGTGGCAGAGGCATCAGTTAGATCTACGATACTTTATAGCTATGGTTAAATAGCATTCGGGGGCTTCAGAATTTAAGTTACTTTTCTGTATAGTGGTTTTACACCTATCACATGACCATACAGGACAGCCATGTTGGTTCCAACTCCACTCAACCCTCGCCTCTATTGGTCACATCAAGAGTACATAAACCAGAGTGTGCCACTGTGCATATCTGATCTGAAACAGCGCAGTTCCTGCACTACGTCTGCCTGATGAGGTCAGCCACCCCGCGACTTGCGTACAGATCAAATTTTCGTGCTTCACAGACCGCAAATCAGCCAAGTTTGCATGATTTTAGACATCCTGTTTCAGGATGTTGGTGTTTTTGTGTGACTGTGTACACTGCGTACATCCGCTGACAAGTAAATTCACCAGGCTATCTGTATAAAAAAAACCGAAATCAGGACAAACTCAGTGACCTGCACCGCCGTGACTGGTTACGCAACTTTTTACCGTACCTGTGGCTTACCATGCCGTCAGAAATGAAGTACTGCACGGATTACGCTCCCACAGGAACCATCCTGAGTTGCACACTCTGGTTGATGTACTCTTGGTCACATAATGTCAGCCATGTTGATTCCACTGTCCACATGACATGATTACTACACAAACTGGTCACATGACATGATTACTACACAAACTGGTCACATGACATGATTACTACACAAACTGGTCACATGGCATGATTACTACACAAACTGATCACATGACATGATTACTACACAAACTGGTCGCATGACATGATTACTACATAAACTGGTCACATGACATGATTACTACACAAACTGGTCACATGACATGATTACTACACAAGCTGGTCACATGACATGATTACTACACAACTGGTCACATGACATGATTACTACACAAGCTGGTCACATGACATGATTACTACACAAACTGGTCACATGACATGATTACTACACAAACTGGTCACATGACATGATTACTACACAAACTGGTCACATGACATGATTACTACACAAGATGGTCACATGACATGATTACTACATAAACTGGTCACATGACATGATTACTACACAAACTGGTCACATGACATGATTACTACACAAGCTGGTCACATGACATGATTACTACACAACTGGTCACATGACATGATTACTACACAAGCTGGTCACATGACATGATTACTACACAAACTGGTCACATGACATGATTACTACACAAACTGGTCACATGACATGATTACTACACAAACTGGTCACACGACATGATTGCTACACAAACTGGTCACATGACATGATTACTACACAAACTGGTCACATGACATGATTACTACACAAACTGGTCACATGACATGATTACTACACAAACTGGTCATATGACAAAGACGCAAAACCACTCTATCGTTCTCGACCATTTCACACGTAAAAGCGTTCAGGCTTGCGCGTGTTCGCTTTCTGCAGGTGCTGTCCAACACGCTTTCTCCAATTCATTTCTTGGTGCGAATCGTTGGAAACGTTCTTCCAATGCAGCAGAGCATCTGGTGAAAGGAGAACGATCGATCGCGCGCACGTCTTCGCTCTCCTTATTTTCATTTTCTGGCGCACTTTTCGTCGCACGCCTTGAGAATTTCGAGCGGGTCCGTACGATACGGTAGCATCCGCACAAATGTGCAGTGCATGCTGCAAACACTCAAATAGTTTGCAACTCGGCTCGAATGAAATCAGTTGAATTTATTTTCATTCAAGCGAGCCCGCCTGCTGAATTTGCATCAAGATAACACTCAGACCTAAGGTTTTTGTATTTTTTATTTCATGGATTCTCCACAGGCCTTTAATAGCCGAAATCGAGGGAGTCTCCGTATTGACACGTGGATTTATCAGGCAGTCTTTTGCTTGGATGCCTCCACACGGAGCTCGAATCTTCTCCTGTGTCAAGCTCCGTGCGAAGACACCCAACAGCAAGACTTCCTGATGAGACCAGCCGAGACAGCAAAAGAAAACGTACATCACAATCGTGCCAAGTCATTGCTGTGTCGACTTCTGTGCGCCAAGCGCTACCCGAGAGAACGCGGGCGTGCGTGTGTGCAGGAATGTATTTACTCACCATTTTGCCAGGTATGTCTTTACCACCATACGATTCAATCATGAGCATAGCTGCCGTGGTGCCGTGTTCAGCTTGATTCACACCTAGGACCTTGGGGAGGGTAGATCTACCCTGTACAAAGCCTAAGAGGCCTGTACGTACAACGTAACATCCTTACTGAAATTAGACATTCTGCTAGGCTGTGTTGTTTAGCGGTTGCATGCTGTTTTCAGACTTTGTCCACAGTGGAATTTGAAGTGGTAGTAAATTAGTAATTTCCCACTCACCCTCCGCCCATCCTTCTTACCTTTATCCCCTCCGACAGCAGTAGAGAAACAATCTCCAAATTGGACTGGCCTACAGCAATTTCCAGCAATCCAAGTAGAGTGCATTCCCGAGCCATGAGATACTCCCTCGCAAGTCTAAAGGATAAAGCAGAAAAAAAGAAGGTGCTGATGACCGTCGTCATGACAAAGATTTCGACCCCTTTTCAGTATCGATTTTCAGTATCGTAAACTGCCTAATCGTCGTGACGCAGACATGTTCACGTTTCTCACACAAAGGCAAAAATCATAAAATCACAAACGATCAGACAGCCCGAATTCCAATTTATTAGTTTCTGAAGCAAGCGATACTAGTATACAGAGTCTGGATCGCTAGAATCGTGAAAAATATTCCGGTACGCTGCGAACTGCTCCGCTTGTCTGGATCGCGAAAACTTCGTGTCGAGATCAGTAGCCTGTCTACTGTACTGTGTTTCCTGTGGCGTCTTTGAAGAGAAAACATGGAAAATGCTCTCGACAGTTCATGAGAAATGTATGTGATAAGTAGTAGTCACCGATTGTACTGGATAGCGTTTCACAACTAATAGATTTCCCCGGTTACAAGTCGCACCCCACGTTCAGGTTTGAGCCATATTGTTTCAATGTATACTCACACAAGCAGACGGTCATACTCGATTGCAAGTCGCATCCCCTTCTTTGCCAGAGAAGTTCAGGGTACAAAGTTGAGACCTATAGTCGGAGAATTACGGTACTGCTCCCTTAGCAACTTGCTGACTGTATTTCATCCCTAGGAGACACACCCGGCGCGTACACTGTGCATCATAGGGTACAGTGAAAAATCAACATGCATCGCAGTTTTCTGCGACACATACCTGAAGTTGCTTCGCAGCTCAGAAGTGTAGCAAACTGCGATGCGATGCCGGTTAAATTACTCCCTGCAAGCGTACGTGCTTTGAAGCATAGCTACAGCGTGGCAGACAAGGCACACACCTATTCTCGGCATGTTGGTCCAACGGCCTATTGCGCTTCAACAGTCCGCGTGGAAACAGGTTACCATACTGTTGCTGTTGCCATGCTGACTCGCCGTCATCTTCCACGAATGACGGGCATCGCTGCATCTCCCTGATGTCCAGGTCAAGACGCCGAGCGGGGGACTCGGCGGACGTTTCTTGCAGCAATGCCAATGGACATGACGAGCCCGCACCTTGGAGCAAGAAGCAACGCACACACGGAACAGGAAACACACAGCTAAGCAAGTGTGTGTGTGTGTGAGAGAGAGAGAGAGAGAGAGCGAGAGAGAGAGCGAGAGAGAGAGAGAGAGAGCACAGAGGTACCGAGTGCAAGCCGCTCGGCTGTCCGTCACAGTAACACCACCTGCGGAACCTTGCACACAGCTCCCAGCTAGCCTGCACTCTGCAACTTCAGTCGGCATGCATCCACAAACCAGCACAGGTACTGTAGCGTTGGGACGCTGGGGACTTCAAAGCGTATAGCGTTTAGAGTATAGCATATCCCCATACTGTATCCCCATACGTTAGCGTATCCCCGTACATTAGCGTACGGGGTCTGCCCTTGTATCAAAGCTGCTGCTCACGATTCTTTTATAGCCAGTTAGTTCATTTAGTTGCCGATCAGTTAATTTCGTTGCCAGTACATTTCAATTGCCAGTTACAGTGTGTTCACTGAGACCCTTGTATTTTTGCCTCCGAGAGACTGCGGCCCGCTACAGTACTGTAAGATATGCTATTATAGCACATATGAGGCATCACAGCCTCAACAGAACTTATTATTATTATTTTCCCGTTTGTCTCTTTCCCTCAAAACCAGTCAATATTATTATTATTATTATTCTCGTATCCGTCCCGAATGGGACTCACGACGGCAGAATTAACTGTGAGCATGTGTGTGTGAGAGTGGGAGAACGAAATGAAAAAAAAAAGAGTCTTGTAGTAAAGGTCAAATTTAAGAAGAGCAGTACTAGACTAAATGGCTGAGCAGATGTTACTCCATTGTTTTCTGTCGCGGGCATAGGTGCCGAGATCACGAAGGCAGCTGGGCTTAAAAATGCAGATAGGTGCGAGGCGGACGTCTCGCTGGAGACTTGTGGTGAGGCAAGAGCGGGGTGCACCTATTCGAAAGAAATGAAATGTAACTCATTAAAACGTTACTGTAAAGCCACAAACTTAACCGGCGCGCAAATTTAGCGTTTTCATAAATTGGGCTGATTCACGATGAGAAACCTTTGCGATTCTATCTCTTCAGTCGGATCTTGTACTGTCTACAATCAATGTACAGAGAGGTTTGCGGCGATTTATATCCGCGAATGTGTGGTGGTCGCAAAAAGGGACATTTAAGCTCCGGTGAAATTTTCTCAATTTACAGTAGATTTGCTTCCTCGTTGTATTTGTATGTCTTGCATTGCCTGAACACAGTCATACTACATACTGGACATACACATCGAACAGCGGATAGCTTGCGTTCGGAATGAATTCCATATGATTTCGTACGGCATGCCCAGCACCTCACACTCAGTCCATCCTGAAGCGTGCAAAAAGCAGATCTCTCCCACTAATCAAGACTCACACGGATGCGTTTCGGCCCAAATAAGGGCCCGGTGATGGAAAGAAAATAACTGTCAACTGCGTACAGAACTGAACGAATTTGATGAAAAGTGTGGAACCACCTTTAACACGCAAAATTTCGAAATATATAAATTTTGGGCAATGGGGTCGTATGTGGTATCAAGAGGAAGAAGCGAGTGTTATTAGGAAACATACATTTAAATTTGCTTGCAAATGCCCGATTTGCACCGGAAGAAACTACGTACCATCATTGGTATCACGTACCCACAACGAATCTCGAACACAACGCTGTATGCCAGAACCGAGCAGACCCCACTATCCCAAGTCTGCAGGCAACGGAGACTGCTGTGGTTCGGCCATGTAGTGAGGGAAGGCAAAGAATCGTACTCTTTCCAAGCCCTCCTAATGTCAATCAACACAACAGACATACGACGACCCCGAGGACGACCACGTCTGAGATGGATCGACGTTGTCAAGAAAGACTTACAATGCAATAATCTGTCGCTTCTGGATGCTGTGCAATCTGCTTCTGATAGAGCTGCTTGGCTCGACATTGTTAACAGATTATTATTATTTAAATTTGAGAGACAAAATTGTTGATGAGGATGAGCAAGATAGCCAAGAAGAAGATGATCACGTTTTTGATGCCAGCGCTAGCTCATGTGAACTTGACAGACCGATTCTGGATAGTGATAGCAGTGACGAGGAGACTGGAGATGTGAGCAGTGATGACGACGGCGGTGATTTCGCTGATGCTGCTGTTGACAAAAGAACTTAACGTGACGCTGTTGGGAGTAGACTAATCGACTTACCATCCCTCCAGAAGCTGCTGACTTCCTCCTGTGTTTGTGCCCGTTGTAAATCTGGCCGCATGGTTCCAAGTGAGGAGGATAGTCATGGACTTGCACCAGCGATTGAACTGGAGTGCACTGAGTGCGGATCAATATCTTCAGAAGTGCTGGCTGAGAAGCAAGTCACTGGGAAAAGCCGCTTCTACAATGTGAACCGAAAGGCAGTTTTGGCCATGAGAATGATTGGACGTGGCTATCAAGGCCTGAAGACCTTGTGCTCCATCCTTGACTTACCACAACCAATGTCAAAACGCTCCTTTGACGGCCATAGGAAAACCATCTTTCGTGCTTCCAAAACTGTTGCAGAGCAGAGCATGTGCAAAGCATCGGAAACCGTCCTTGGCCAGCAGCATGCGGAGGAATTCCCCGACCGTGTCGCTGTATCAACAGATGGTACATGGATGTGGTGAGGCCATTCATCATCGCACGGTGTACAGACGGTAATCTCGTATGAAACAAGGCAGATATTGGACGTGGAAACACTTTCCAAGCATTGCAGTCAATGCACAGCGTGGAGTGCAAGGAAGTCTAGCGACTTGGTCTCTCTCTCGAGGAGTATGAAGAATGGCCTGTAGGGCACGTAGCCACACGCTCTATAAACACACAGGCATCATCACCAGCCATGGAGACGGAAGCAGCAGTGAAGCTGTGGAAGCGCTCTGAGGAGACGAACGGCTTGAAGTATGTGTACTACATCGGCGACGGAGACCGCAAGGGGTTCGACGCAGTCACTGCGGACAAACCGTACGGAGACATTGCCGTGGAGAAAGAGGAATGCATTGGCCATGTCCAGAAGAGGCTCGGCAAGGCATTGAGAGACCTGAAGAAGAAGCAGGGCAAGGACAAGTTGAGTGATGGGAAGCCACTCTGTGGAAAAGGTCGCCTGACCGAAAAGTACATGGATCGATTACAGAACTATTATGGCATGGCGGTTCCTAGCAACGTCGGTGACCTGCAAGGAATGGCCAAGGCTATATAGGCTTCCCTTTGCCACTGTTGTTCCACGGATTCCAAGCCAAGACACGAGTTTTGTCCAACTGGAAAGGACTCCTGGTGCCAATGGCAAAGGAAAGCTGCTTGTGTTGATGTGGTGGTCAAGCACAAGGATCCGTTACCTGATGCTGTGATGAAAGTGATCAAGCCGATCTATGTGCATCTGTCCGATATTGGCCTGCTCAAGCGATGCCTAAGGGGGGGGGGGCACCCAGAACGTGAATGAGTGCTACAACGGTACCCTGTCGAGAATCTGTCCCAAGGAGTCATTCAATGGTGCTGAGACTGTCGCAACCTGCGTTTACTTGTCCACCGCCGTGTTCAATGATGGAGCGGAGAGCCTCCTGTCCATCCTTGATGCCATGCATTGCCCATACAGCAGCTTCACCGTGTCCGGCTTGAGAGCTGTCGATGACCAAAGGCTGTACCACACCAAGAGGAAGTCCTCTTTCGAGGAGAAGTCAGCAAGGAAGGAAGCTGAGACGGGCCAGAAAAAGGGCCTTGCTGACACCACAGCTGAGAAAGAAGGCGACACTTATGTTGCTGGTGGATTTGGACCTTCATTTTTGTGCTTTTTTGGCACTATGCCGTAATCCGTTTCCATCATATTTTTGTCATTTCTCGCCAGAAGTAGACAATCAATACCATTATTCGCATCGACGTTTTCCTGGCTAAACAAGCTAAACCTCTAAAACATACACAATTGACACAATTGGGCAATGTATTTGGACGCTCTTGCGTGGCACGGTTATTGCGCATCTGGCGCAGCGTTGCACTCCTTGACATATTTGTATTTTGTATTTGGAGGACTCCGCTCTTTGTATTTTGTATTTGTATAATATACAAGTGCAAAATACAAATATTATATGGATTCTCCACAGGCCTTAGCCTAAATCGAGGGAGTCTCCGTCAACAGCTTATGAAGAAGAAGCCGAGGAGAAAAATAGAAATAGGAAATAGAATGATGCGGGGTGGACCCCAACGGCTGGAATATCAAACAATTTTTTTTGGTTTGCGTTCTAGAGTGACTGCTATAGTATTGATAAAAACTGGTTCTCTGGGATTGTAGCCACATTTTCTTGCTCATTTTCCGGAAAAGGAACATTGTTCGCAAATTATGTGATTTTGGCATTTCTCTGACCAGCTTTGTTATGCTGTTTTGCAGATATATCTTTTGAATGTTACTTCGAAGTATTTTTCTCAGCGTCAGGCTGCCACCTTAGACGAGCAACCGTTTTTGGACAATGTTTGTGAATTTTTGAGCTTGCTATGGTGTGTGTCGGCAAGGGAATTTTTGTTATGGCGATCAGAAAACATTTTACATATCGAAATCAGTGGTGACTTTTGAGATTGAAATGTTCAAAGTTCAAAAACAAATTGTCCATGCCGAAATGAAGCTGGAGCACCATCGAGTTTGTAACAAACAAACTTCCGGAATTGTACGCAATATGTCATGCCAACAAGCCCACCATAATAATTATGTTTAACAGAAACCTGGCTAAGCCCGTCACTTTTATTCAGTGTTCCAGGCTACACATGCTTCCTTAAAGACAGATCTACACATAAGAACCTGAGATGAAACCTACGTGGCTATGGTGGCATGGCCATTCTCATACGTGATGGGACATTCATCACATTTCACCCGTCGCCATGACCTTGATTCTCCCCAAAGCGAGGCCTTATGGATTGAGCTTGGTGCACCTGCAGGTCTCCGGGCCAATCCGCTACTCATTTGCTGGCATTACCCCCCCCCCCCCCTTCACAATCTCTTCTTGATATCACCTCCTTTTGCGACATACTTACCGACACGCTGTGTTCCTTGCACCTCTCTTTATTTGATATTTTTCTTACCGGTGACTACAATGCCCACAATTCTGACTGGTGGAGTGGTGACACCACATCGCGTGCTGGTACGGAGCTATCACACGTGTTCTCCGGCTTTGGCCTTCAGCAGCTTGTCAATTTCCCCACCCGTGTTGCTCCGAATGGAAGACTGTCCTGTCTGGACTTGCTTGCTACGAACCGCCCCCTCTCTGTACGCTATGTTGACGATGCTGCCCCGCTTGCTGCATCGGATCATTTGCAAGTCATTACAATGCTAGCCTACAACATTGCCACTGCTTACACCTCTTACAACTGCTCTCAGACTCCTACCCCTCCGCGACATGCCTTCCGCAAGGTTACACCCTCCACTTGGTCAATCATCAACTCTGCACTTTTTGCCTGTGACTGGCATCTTTTATTCACCTCCACTACTGTTGATGAAGCTGTGGAGAAGTTCACCACAGTTCTTGATGACGTGCTCTCCTTCTATGTGCCACAATACGGAGCAAGACCCGCTACACCCAAACATGGCAGCCACCACCCTCGTCAGTCCAGCCGTAACCCCAAGATCCCTTGGCTCGACAAAGATCTCCAAAGTGCAATTAAACTCAAATGCGACTACTACAGCTTAAGTAAGAAGTACTCCACCTATGCTAATATTTCTTTATACAAAAAAAAACAGCACAATCTGGTGAAGTCATTGTCACGTTCTAAGTATTGAGCATATTTACGTTCGCTCACTACCACCCTATCTCACCCCTCTTCCAGGCCTAACCTGTATACCTTTGTTCGCACTCAAAGGACAACTAGTACACGTCAAGACATACCTCCGTTATTAGCTTCCAATGGTTCGATGGTGACTGACCCCAAGTCTGTAGCTAATACTCTCAATACGCAATTCACATCAGCTGGTATTCCAGACGACCATTCCTCTCCAATACCACATCTGCAACGTTCTGCGACTGTGTCTTCTGATCTGCGCTCTATACATACCACCACATCATCTGTTCGCAGCTACCTAAAAAGACTAAAAAGCAACAAAAGCCCTGGTCCTGATGCCCTACCAAATGAAGTTCTCAAAGTTCTGGCTCCATCTCTGGCGTACCCACTGTGCCTTATATTCAACCTTTCCTACTCCTCCGGCGTATTTCCTGATCGTTGGAAGATCGCTAAGGTCACGCCCATCTACAAGTGTAAAGGCTCCAGATCACAAGCCTCAAACTATCGTCCAATATCTCTTCTCTGCTCCCTTTCAAAAGTATGTAAAAAGATATTTTACGACCAGTTGTATTGCCACATTTCACCATGCCTTAGCCCTTCCCAATCTGGCTTTCGCCGCAACGACTCAACCTCTGACCAACTAGCTCGTCTAGTACACGACATTGCCACCCTTCGTGATGCTCGACACCATATTGCTCTCTGTTTCTTTGACTTGGCAAAGGCCTTTGATACTGTCTGGCATCGTGGCCTCCTTGCCAAGCTACATAATTATTGTCTTTGGTGTGTCTGGCCCTGCTCTGTCCTGGCTGTAGTCCTATCTGAGTAGCCGATCACAGTTTGTTTCTGCCCTCTCCATCAACTCTGATCTCCTACCAGTGTCTTCTGGAGTTCCCCAAGGCTCCATACTTGGACCTCTTTTATTCGTAGCATACGTAAATGATTTACCCTCTATAAACCCAAGTGTCTCGTTATTTACCGATGATACAACCCTACTGTCAGCATCCTCGTCCTCAGCGGCTCTTGTACCTCGAGTGTCGGCTCAGATATGCAGTGTCCTACGCTGGATGCAAACATGGCGACTAAGACCCAACCTGACTAAAACCGAAATAATGTTCCTTCCCCCAATCTCATCCATGTCACTTTTACACCATCCTGATTTCCCAGAACCCATAAAGGTTGTTTCCAACCATAAACACCTGGGAATAATGCTTGATGATCTTCTCTCTTGGTCTTACCAT
>NC_088643.1:14029799-14047299 GCF_964019385.1 Sycon ciliatum | reverse complement strand
CCTGTAGGTGGGCGATGAGACTCCAGCTTCAGACTACAACAGTCAGGACTTGTAAAAAGTTGAACTTTGTGAAGCAGCAGATCGAGAAGTAACGTGTTAGTTAGCTGAAATCGTAGCTGTTGCAGTATGTCGGCGCTATGTAGCTTGCATTTTTTACGGAGAGTCGATCGCCACGCGAATGTTTCTCTCCTCACCGAGAGCTATCTGGCCTCCAAACTCCGTCAGGGTCTGCCTAAGGTACCGAAGGTCCTTTGACTAGCTGCTGGCAGGACTCCATCAAATCCTTTAGCTTCAGCTCGGCGAGCAAAAGTCTCTCTCTCCTCCGCCATGAGCTGTCACACACAAACTGAATACAAAACGATGCACTTCACACGTGCTGGCTTGCACGCGTGCCCCCTTTCACGAACCCAGACAATCTTTTCGGGATTGGTCTATTATGTCAATGAGTTTCAGACCGTCAAGTCACACACAAAGTTCAAACAGCCAAAGGGGAATTCCGGCATGCCGGCAGTACCGATAAAAGACGCCATTCTTAATTTCTTACCATGCATGACGTGACCACTGATCTGAAGTGAAGAGATTCTGCACTGAAGCCGTTGGCCAGCGTCGGAGGGTCCGGGTTGGACTCTGGAGAGTCTGACTGTGCCGTTTTGGATTTGCTTGGAGGCTGGAGTGGAGAAGAAGACTTGGATGAGATCGCTACTCTGCTATTGCTTTCTCGTGTTGTGTTTGGTTTGTTCTGTTTTCCTTTGGCTTCTGTTCACAATGGTTCATATGTTGTGTTAGCTTCTGGCGTCCAGGTCTGCGCGAAATTACCAACTAGTAAATTAGTTACTTGTTAGTCTTTGCACCCGGTGCTTCATGTAGTGACACTGACGGCGTCGCCACCCCAAATGGCGTCTCATGTAGCAGCATGCATGCAACGCCTTGCTGTTAGTGTCAAGTAAGTAATTGCATGTACATGTAGTTACTTGGGTAACAGGTAAGTGCCAGAGATGCGCCTGCAAGTGCAAGATTCATAACAAAAAGGCTATGTTTTTCGCACCATGTCTATAACGCAACTAACGTGTTACTTGAAATGTTACACTAGTGTCGCGCTTTGCTACCTTTGCACCCTTTGCTACTACTTCGTAAAAGGTGAACACACATCTGAATGCAAGGAGAGCAAACAATACAAACGTTGAACAGCAAAATTGAAGGATAAAAATGTGAATGGCAACAGCTACGTTTTCTTTCTTTTTTTTGCTACCTTTGCGCGCTGTACTAGTACTACCTACGCTTCACGCGTCTTGCTTTCCTACCTGCCTGGGTATAAATACTTGGACCCAAATGATGTACAGGTTATCAGTTGTCTGAGCCTCAGCTTTGCTATGTGTAGGAAACGCAGCGTTACAACAAACCTAGCCGGTTGTCTCTGTTCTCTTCTGCCTTTGTGCTATGTTTTTATTAAAAAAATAGAGACCTGTTGCAGTCCGAATTATGTTTCGTTAGGCCGAGTTCCGAAAGTAGAGTGACAGAAATTCGGTGCTATCTTTCTTGATTTTGCAGATCGAAAATTCTGGTTTCGTGGCTTTTGCTCGCTAGCGGCTAGCGCTGCCAGAAAGAACCCAAACGTCTTTTGCGCTATTCTCATGGTGGTGACGATGGAGTCAGAGGAAAGGACGCACTTCTTCCTCTTATTGGAGTGTCCTCATACGAGTCATAGCCAGAAGAACCACGTACAAATGGGTTCTCCTCAGCCCGAAGACGGGTGAGGTCCATGGCCAAATCGAAATGTATTTTATCCTCGGCTTAGAGGATTCCTGGATTCCTTTGTTGGACCTGAGCTTGGCAGGTTGAAAGCATCCGCTGCCCCCAACTAAGGCGCAGTGGGTGTTGTGGGCGTACCAGGGCTCGAGGAAGACGAACAAGAAGAACTACTTGATCGTGAAGCTGCACTGTTTCCTGACACTAACAATTACAAGAAATACCCGCTCGGTACAAAGAGACAGAAAAAGTACAACTTTTTTTACTTGCACTCAGGGAGTAGTCGAAATTAATACCGACTCCCTGCTTGCAGTTGCACTTGACCGTGCGGGCACACCGAAACTCGAAAGGCGAAACACAACTTTTTTCGCCGTTTCGGCCAGACTGCTTGTTTCGCGAAGTTCGGGACGAATCTTCGGATAGACTTTCTGTCCTCTGACCCGGGCTTTGAAAATTTCAAAGGAAATGTTCTGTCCCCGGGGAAAATTGCGGAAAAAAATCGCAAAAAACGCGGGGAAAAACGCGGCATAATATGGCATAATTTGCGGTGAATTTGCGGTAAATATGCGGTAAATATGCGGTGAATGCGGCAATTTTCAGTGAGTATGTAGTGAAATCAATCAGTTACAAGTCTCTGGTGTATAAAGCACCCATTATTTGAGTAAAAAGCCGCCACGATGAGACGTTGCTGACCGAAAAGTGCACTGTGTGTACGTGTAGTGCAACAAAAAGTTCAAAAAAACGCGGGAAAATCGCGGAAAACGCGGTCTTTTAAAAAATCGCAAAAAACGCGGAAAAAAACGCGGCCGCGGAATCGCAATTTTCCCCGGGGACAGAATGTTACGGTATATTATGGCCATGAAGAGATAGCATAGTATTGGATCTATAAAACTAATGCGAGAAATACTGAAATCCTAAAAAAAATAGCACTATTGAAAGCGTGATTAGTAAGGCGAGCGCCGAGCGGTAGTAAAGTTTAAGTATGTGTGGAGTGGAGGTGAGAATCAGTGCTATGGATGTGAGTAGCTATGTGGGTAATAATGCAAGACGTGACAAACCGAAACGGCAACATCATACTGAACTCAACTACGATTATGATGGAGTGCTATGGAGTGCTAGTAGTTGTGTGCAACATCGTAGTGGAACCCAGGCAGTAGGATGTTGCCGTTTCGGTTTGTCACAGTTAGTCTTCGCTTAGCTTCCCCTTTCTTTCTTTTTTTCTTTCTTTTTATACGAAAGTCCACTATATTCCCGAATATGTGCGAGAAGTGGTGGCGGGGCCAGGCTGCTCTGCCGACCTCAAACTGTCAAAGGTCTCGGCGTCTACGCAGACAAAGCGCGCCATAATGCAGTAAAACAATGAGGAGGGGAGGAAGAGGGGAAATGAATAAAAGTGAGAACCGAGGACAATGGGTGGATGGTCGTGAGAGAAGCAGAGTGAAAGATAACGTCACATTTTGGTAAGGGGGGGGGGGGGGGAGGATGCTAGAGAGGCGCTGGTCTAAACCATTTCATAGGGCGTCGGTGGCTGCTTGCCAGTTCAGGTGCAGCAGATACTTGTTGCATTTTTCTTTGAATAATTGGAGCTGGCTGGGTTGCGGCCGTGCTGGTAGAATGGTCGCTGGTAGGCTGTTCCACAAGGGAATAATGCAGTCTGGGTAGGAACCCTGGAGGCTGCTACGAATGCGCACGGGCAGCGTCGACTTGAGCTGGAGCGGGTGGCAGTGGGCAGTTTCCGTGGCTAACCTAGTGGATCGACCACCCACTGGGCGGGGGTTGGCTGGAGGTGGGAGGATGGGCTTCAGGGGGATGGTTGTTGGAAGGTAGGACAGCTTGAACGTGAACGAAAGCGCAGCAACCAGTCGGCGGTGTTTCAGGCTGGGGAGCCAGGCGCCTGGGCCAATCACCTTCCGTGCCTTGTGCTGGATTTTGTCCAGCCTGGATGTACCTGACCCCATCCACACCAGGCAGCAGTATTCCATTGTTGGCCGCACGAAGCCTTTGTAGACTGCCGCGCCGCCTATGTTTACTACATAAACTTGAGCCTCCCGAGCGGGGTGGTCTGTTGCTTTGCGTCGTCGAGTGGTAGGGAGACCGGTATGTCCAATAGCCTTACTAGTTTCGTCATCATCCAGTAACTTCCGGCATTCTTTGTTGCCGTGGGACGTAGCTAATGCTCTTCTTCGTTGCGCTTTCCTTCCCCTCTTGCACCTTTGCTAACCTGAGCCTTCCAAGTTACAGTTTAGTTCAAAGGTTGTTGGTTTGCGCCTTGGAGAAGTGTTGGAGCTAGGTGTCAAGTTGTTCAATGTCTCAGTACTCCTTGTCAGTTTTGTGCCATTTTGTCGCACTCGTTGACTAGTCAACTGTATAATTATGATCTGGCTACGTTGCTGGACAGTCAGTCATAACTCGTAAAATTGTTGTCCTTCTCCGTTTTCCACATTAGGCATGATAGACATTTTACCGTTCACCCTAACTTCGACCATCGGCCTGTAAATCATGGTAAATACCCGCACCACTTTTGCTTGTTTTCAACTTTCAAGACATGATTAGGGAGAGAGGGAGGGAGGGAAAGAGAGAGGGAGAGAGAGAGAGAGAGAGAGAGAGAGAGAGAGGAGAGAGAGAGAGAGAGAGAGAGAGAGAGAGAGAGAGAGAGAGAGAGAGAGAGAGACAGAGAGAGAGAGAGAGAGAGAGAGACAGAGAGAGATCGAGAGAGAGAGAGAGACAGAGAGACAGAAAGACAGAGAGACAGAGAGATGAGTGTACAAGTACCTAAAAACTTTAAAAAAAGAAAAAAAGAATGCTGCACCATCAAGAGTTTGAATATCAAGCTGCCAGAATAAGGTTTTTTAATGACACAACACCAAGTAGCCTTGGCATGAATTAAAATCCAGGCATGTTGCCGCATTATGTTTTTTTTAAGAACGTGAGGAAACGCATCTATAACTTCATCCAGATTTGTTTCTCTTTGCCTCCAGTAATGTGTAATATTTATTTATTTTTGCTTTGTTTTTGTTTACTGCCATGGCTGGCTACCGCCCCCCCCCCCCCCCCCTCCCTCCATATTGGCCCATATTCTCTGGCCACGGGAAGGTGAAATAAATAAATAAATAAATCTACAATGTAGACAGTTTTAGTGACCGTACTTCCGCACATACAGTCAACTTCGCTAATAACGACTGCGGATATAACGACAATTCGCGAATAACGACATCATTTTCATGCCCAGAGCAAAGTCCCATCCAACTGTGACACATACATGTATAATGAGACTTCGGGTATAACGACACTTCGCGAATAAGGACAATTTTCTGATGCCCCGCCGAGTGTCGTTATACGCAAAGTTGACTGTACAGTGTATAAGCGCCTGTGCTTATATGTGAACAGTATTGGTGAAAAGGCGGGAGCTGAATATACCACTAAGCAGTGTGATAACACCATTGTTTAGGACACAGACAAACCTTTATATAAGCACACATATAAGTGCATTGACTTTTAAATGTGGGGAAGTACGGTAAGAAATAAACTCATCAGCATGTGAATTTCTCACGGTTCAGTGACAGAGGCCTTTTTAAAAAAGTTAGAAGGGCTGCTCAGCATTCTACATTGCATGAAGAAGAAAATGTGAAAAGTCTGCCTGGATGAGAAAAAGCGCATGCAAATACAAGTAGATGATGTTTGCTCACAGGCTTAGTTTTTGCTGGAGGAGAACAGTTCAACAACTTCCCGGAAACTCCAGTGGCTTCTGTGCTTCGCGTACAAGTGTTAGTTCTATGCCATCATACCTACATGTACATACAGCATACGCATAAACTAGACTGAGTACTTGTAGTATCCAGGGACTATGAGAAGAAATAAAATAAAAAAATTCCTATATTTAAAAAAATCAGAAGTAGAGACAAACTTGGCCACTGCGGAGCGGTGGCCGGTTAAGGCTTTTTTTAACTAATAGAGAGCGGAGTCCTCCGGTTCGATAGAGTGCTCAATGCGGCAGCAGAGCAGTAACACACGAGCAGTTTTCTGAAGATTGCCATCTGGCATGAAACTATTGGTTACGACAATCCAGACGCGTGATACTCTGTGACTCGTGTTTTAAATTAATATAAATAAATACAGCGCTGCGCCCTATGTCTATCCCAGGGGCTCAACAGGTCATGGAGCTGGTTCAGAACCAATCTTCGTTGTAGTTTTCAAGGTTGGAATCGATTTCGGGCCACTACAGCTTTTTGGGGGAGGGGTGGTTGCTAGCAGAATATTTTGACGATCTCGTTGATTGGCTGCCGGTCTAACGCACACACCTCGAGTTGGCCAGCGCAGTCACTGCAGAACGCCTGCACCAGAAGGTGAAACAGAGCAGAAATATTTAAAATTAATCGCATCTAGCGTAAAAATAACTTTCTTGGAGATAGGCCTGAGGCTTATCTAGGACAGAAAACACTATAGTCTATAGATCTTAGGCTCTTCACCACCACCACCACCACCACCACCACCACCACCATCATCATCAAATTTCCGAATAAGCCCAAATGACGTAATACGTACTATAAACACTCCACACAGTCACCTGGGCATGGTCATCTGGACTGGGGTGTTGAACAGTGTATTCCTATCCTGATCCCAGCGTACTCACACGTATTACACATACCTTCCATAATAAATATTGGCAATGAGCAACGGGCTGACAGATGATGATGATGATGATGGTGGTAAAGAGTGTGAGATCTGTAGTTTATCTACTGTATACTATTAGTCGTCATTTCCCAAGCCGCATGGACGGCAAGACAGGCCAACTACCATCTCGGCAGTTGATTCTACTCCATACGGGCCATGGTGTGCCACACACAGTCATCCCTGTCAGTCTATCTACCGTAAGTCAGCGCGGCAGTGCAATGGCACTGGCATGTATTCAGTCACAACACTCTTCACCGCTTCAGCATCACTTTCCCTGTAGCTTAAAGGGGAAGTTAAGGCTAAAATCAAAATTTCACCAGTTATAGTCTTCGGGGTGCTGAGTCGAATGGTCGTGGTCCGAGGAAGCTGAAACGCTCCCTTCCTACTTTCATCCCAATCGAACTCGCGCACTTCCACCGAAACTGGGTGACTGCGCCCTATTAGAAGGGGATTTGTATGCAACATGTCACTAAAAGCGCCATTTCGTTCTTATAAAAGCACGGATGACCGCGATTGGCCCATATGTTGTAGTCTTCTGGACGCTGAGTCGACTGGTTTTGGTCCGAGAAAGCCGCGATGCAGCGTTCCTCCTTTATTCCCAATCGAACGTGGTTGAAGAAGCGGTCACGTGCTCCTGCGTGCCCAAGTCACCTGGGCACAGCGCCAGCAAGCGACAACTTTCACACCAAGGTTCAACTCGAGTTCAACTCGAGTGACAGGACTGCACCCAAAAAGGGTCAAACAGGCTGTACGTTGTACCCTGCAGGCACGGTGACCAGGTGACTGGTGTACGCAGGAGCACGTGACCGCTTGTTCAAGCATGTTCGATTGGGAATAAGGGCCGAACGCTGCATCGCAGCCTTTTCGGACCAAAACCAGTCGACTCAGCGTCCAAAAGACTACAACATATGGGCCAATCGCGGTCATCCGTGCCTTTATAAGAACGAAATGGCGCTTTTAGTGACATTTTGCATACAAATCACCATCTAGTAAGGCGCAGTCACCCAGTTTCAGTGGAAGTGCGCGAGTTCGATTGGGATTCAAGTAGGAAGGGAGCGTCTCAGCTTCCTCGGACTAAGACCATTTGACTCAGCACCCCGAAGACTACAACTGGTGAAAATTTGATTTTAGCCTTAACTTCCCCTTTAAAAAAACATACGGTTCACCGTCCCTGCTTTTGAGATGGCTCTCAGAGTTGGCTCGTCTCGGCCAGGGTTTCATTGGCAGGTGCTTAACCTGCGGATCCGGAGTCTCCCGTGACAAGTCACGATATGATACCTGGCCATTACTATTCTATCCGCCGCACACACCTGATGGCCGCAGGGAAGAATGAGGGTGTTGACAGGCCGGTCCATGCAAACACGACACCTAGAAAGCAGACAGCAGATAATAATAATTATAATAGACGGATACAGTTCGCATGTCACTCATGGAAGGATCCGTGGGCTTAACGCATCTGTCAATGAAATCCAGACAGCAGATAGCGTACAGCAAAACAGGCATGTGCACAATTATACAAACACAAGAGTGGCATGCTGAGAACGGTACAGCTGCATGGATGGACGTTCAGAACCATAATGCACACCGCAACTGCAGCATATTGCTCACGGTGACCTCACCGTCGGGCTAACGGTGGATAATACCAGGCTAATAAATGGCATAGTAACATACGGGACGGATGACGATAATATTATAAACTTGCATAGCGCCAATCCTGTGCAAGGATTTTGAGTTTTGTTTTAATGCTTGGAGGGCCCTCTAATATGGGTTGACTGTAGCTGATTTCCAACGAATATACTACTGTGTTCTTGGCTTGGCTCTATGACTTGTTATTCAGCATTGTACATTGAAATCTGGGTTTGCCAGACCCTGTACCAAGCAGAATCTTGTATTGACCGGACAAATTTCATGCACCAACGTGCTGTAGATCGAACGTTCATCCCTGGATCAAGCAGAATCCTGTTTTGTCACGACAGTTTCCGCTGCACTTAGGGCGTCCGGTTATGCCAGGTGTTGCTGTACCTTTTGTCATCAGGAATGCCGTCGCTCATGTCCTCTGCCGGCTGGATCTTGATCGCACGCTGCTCCTGCACAAGCAACTTCCTCATGGCGTTGCTATCGGCGACCTCATACGGAGTCTGCAACGGCACAAAAACCCAGCCCACAGTACAGAAGAATCAGCTCGTGCATACAAAACGCACACGATGCTGGAGCATCGGAATCGAATACCGCAGTTTACCAGCAATAAGTCGACCCGGGCTATAAGTCGACCCCCTAAACTTGTGGCCTCGATTTCCAGGTTCACTGGCAGTAAGACTCAGGTTGTAAGTAGACTACTGGTACCCCTCGTTACTTCGATTTGTTGGTCACAACAGGTTGACGTATAAAATTCGTACCAGGTACAATATGATACAGGCAGTGTAAGGCAGCGCAATCTTGGAAACAAACTCATCATCATCATCATCATCATCATCATCATGAACAGCCTCTTGTACGGGCAAGCAAAAACGCAATACATCAAAATTCAATTAGAATGAAAAAAGAGAGGAAAATGAACACAAAGTGCACTCAATATAAAAAGGAACGCAAGTGCAGTTGAACACAATGAGCATGGGGCCACCAATCGGAGAAGACCTCATAATGGAATAAAAGAACAAACATAAAAAACTTTTAAAGACACCGTACACATCAACGTGCTCGAAGGGTATGGCAGCTTGTTAAAAAGCTGTGGCGCTTGTATGATGCCCGCGAACCACATATGCAAGTAATACACCATCGGAGCAAACACAGCGACAATACAGATCGAAGTTGATCATCATCATCATCATCATCGTGTTCGATATTGAATTTTTTTATTTCACTTTTTTTTTACAAATTAATAATTATTGTTTTTATTCCATTTCTCATTTTTCATTCGTGTTGGGTTTAACTATTCACTGTACTGATACATGGTGATGATTGTGCTTCGCTTTGCCCGTAAAAGAGGCCTTTCCTTCAAAAAAATCATCATCATCATCATCATCATCATCATCATCATCACTTTAATCCTATTTATCGCACTACTCTCTCACCCGGCTGCTGCTGTTCTTCACGTTGACACGAGCACCGTGATCCGTCAGATAGCGCGCTATGTCTAGGAAGCCTTTGCGTGACGCCACGTGTAGTGCAGTCTCACGCCGTTTGCCAGCCTAGTTGATAACATGCACACAGAACACGCAGTGCACACATACGTAGATCACACACACGCACACACACGCACACACACGCACACACACGCACATATACGCATACGTGCACACACAGACACACACACACAGACACACACACACACACACACACAAACGCGCAAACACACACACACACACACACATACACATGTTAAAACAAGGCAATAGCAGAAAAAAAAGAATGACAACACTGGAGTGTTAACATATCCGCCAATCGGAAGGTACTGGACCAAAAAACAAAGCCAGATACCTCCCCCCCCCCCCCCCCCCTCCCTCACAATTGGCTAACCAGACAGCAAAGTTACCACTCTCAATGTAGCACAATATGACCATGGCATAGCGATGATCCCGTAACGGAAACACACTGCAGTGTTTGGACTGTTTTTTAGGCATCTTACCGTATTTTTCCGGTTGTAAGTCGACCTTTTACGACTTAAAATAGAAGGAGAAAGGGTGGGGGTCGACTTACAACCGGGATTCGACTTATAACCGGGAACTATCAGAATCTTACAAAAAAATGACCTGCACTGCATGCACGAGTGCACTATGTGTACACATTTTTCCAGTTTATTGGTCTTTTGAAGGATTGGGATGTTATAACCTCAATTAAGGAATGTTTACATGATTTGTTGATGTGTTAATAGCAGGAAGTGGTTAATAGTGCTTCTTTGGGTGAAAACTTTAAAACGCAGAATTGAGACCTCCGGATACGGGGGTCGACCTATAACCGGGGTCGACTTACAACCGGTAAAATACGGTAGTTGTCATCAGGGATTCGCAGCATCTATGTGCTGTCGTGGACATGGAAATCCGGTCGCATGTCTAGCGGCCCCAGGGCGCTGGCCATCTAGCCGTAATATTAGCGAGCGGTACGCACATGCATTTATGCGCTGCAGCTCGTTGGTCGCATCGGATCAACATGAGTGTGCATGCACTGCACGCAGCGTTCTGTACGCGCCGAGGTGAGGGCGCCGGCCACGGTCAATCGACTGGATTTCCATGTCCGCTACAGTAGATGATGTCATAGTACTCGAAGCGATGTGCGTCCAAGCCGCGGATTCGGAAGTTCCACGTGATCCGTGGTGCATTCAACTCGTGGTTGCAACCACAGCCTTAGCATGCTGCACCCGATATGCGCCCCAGACCAGCGATGCCATACGCAAGCATGCATGAGTCAGCCTGGCCCAGGGGCTACCTTACTGGAACGGGACTGCGAAACCCACTTGGTTCCACGTTCCAGCCACCTGCGTCACATCCCTAGGCGCTGGTAAAAGGTGTTCTATTGAAAGCACAAACCAATGCAAGGAGAGCAAAGAATTCAAAAGGTGAACAGCAAAATTGATCGATAAAGATGGGGCCCTAGACGCCACTTCGACACCAAGTTGTGGCATACAAATACTCACCGTGGCATTAATGTTGCAGACTGAGTCTACCAACACCTCCACTACTGGCAGGTGGTTCATTCGGACGGCGTCGTGCAGCGGATTGGCATCCGGCGTCTCATCCCCTCTCAGCTTGAACAGACCCTCTAGGAGTACGGTGTCCCTGGTTTCGAGAAGACTGCGAACGGCGGAAACATTACCAGCGCGCGCCTCCACAACCACACGCTGTACGCCTACAGCGAGTTGCCTACACGCATACAGACGACAAGTGAGAACACATGCTTAAAGGGGAAGTTAAGGCAAAAATTAAAATTTCACCAGTTGTAGTCTTCGGGGTGCTGAGTCGAATGGTCGTGGTCCGAGGAAGCTGAGACGCTCCCTTCCTACTTGAATCCCAATCGAACTCGCGCACTTCCACCGAAACTGGGTGACTGCGCCCTACTAGATGGGGATTTGTATGCAAAATGTCACTAAAAGCGCCATTTCGTTCTTATAAAAGCACGGATGACCGCGATTGGCCCATATGTTGTAGTCTTTTGGACGCTGAGTCGACTGGTTTTGGTCCGAAAAGGCTGCGATGCGGCGTTCCTCCTTTATTCCCAATCGAACATGGTTGAAGAAGCGGTCACGTGCTCCTGCGTACACCAGTCACCTGGTCACCGTGCCTGCAGGGTACAACTTACTAGCCTGTTTGACCTTTTTTGGGTGCAGTCCTGTCACTCGAGTTGAACTCGAGTTGAACCTTGGTGTGAAAGTTGTCACCTGCTGGCGTGGTGACCAGGTGATTTGGGCACCCAGGACCACGTGACCGCTTCTTCAACCATGTTCGATTGGGAATAAAGGAGGAACGCTGCATCGCAGCCTTTTCGGACCAAAACCAGTCGACTCAGCGTCCAAAAGACTACAACATATGGGCCAATCGCGGTCATCCGTGCTTTTATAAGAACGAAATGGCGCTTTTAGTGACATTTTGCATACAAATCCCCATCTAGTAGGGCGCAGTCACCCAGTTTCGGTGGAAGTGCGCGAGTTCGATTGGGATTCAAGTAGGAAGGGAGCGTCTCAGCTTCCTCGGACCACGACCATTCGACTCAGCACCCCGAAGACTACAACTGGTGAAATTTTAATTTTTGCCTTAACTTCCCCTTTAACAATTTCTGGCAAGTGTTGAGGTTAGATCTCGAGCGCGTACATACACAGATCCTTAGGGAGAGGATTCAAGATCAACCCAACACAGGTGCACAAAGGCATCCGGCCTTTTTACGCAGAAGCACGTGTTGAACGAAACGACTAAGTGAATTCAATGCCACTGTACGTACAAGCGCAACACACATAGCCCCCCCCCCGAAACAGCCAATTGGATATGGCTCTGACGCCTTGATCCTTGAAGGGTGGTGGCGTTCCTACGGATGCGGAAAACTCGGCCTCTAGCTGAGTCTAACGCGAACCGTGAATTTTTTTCTTACCAAAGAGCGATTTTCATTCATGCCAAGTGGGATAATTGACCAGGAATGAACATTATTGATAGAAAATCCCACTTTTACATGAATTGGGTGGGTCAACTTTTTCGAGATAAGGCCCGGCCATTGCCGACCGTGGAGTGGGTAAAACACATTTACAAAAATTCTATCAATAGTGAGATAGGAAAAAAAATGCTATCGCTACGCTAAGCTAAAACGATTCTCTGTCACGCACGGCAGCGAAAACTCACCGCATCACTGTGGAGCACTTGGCAACTGCAAACGGCGTCTTCCCCTCGGTGTTGACACACGTCCTGTCAGCTCCACTGTCCAGGAGTAGTCGAACAACGGTAGAATGGCTAAACATAGCGGCGGCGTGCAGTAACGTGTTACCACCCGTTGATTCCTGGTGACATCACAAGCGCAAGGTTAAACAAGAATAAAAGGATGAAAAAGTGTTTTCACTCCGAGTTTCACGCAATATTGAAGCAATCATCAGAAAACAGGTCTGACTTGAACTGCTTTCGGATGATCGCTTAGTGCGTGAAACTCGGAGTAAAACACTTTTTTTCATCCTCTGATCCTTGTTGGAATTAGCTCTACACACACACCATTGGACCATTGGACCATTGGACCATTGGTTGCCCATCGCCAGAGGCGATGATAGCGATGCTACGGCAGAAGCCATAGCAGCTTGTGCTGGGATTGCACCATTCAACAGCTTGCAAGGCTGAAGAATTGACCACCTACACACACACACACACATACACACATACACACACACATACACACACACATATATATATATATACACACATACACACATACACCTGGTCCTGGTAAACACTGCCATTACGGTCACGTGTCCCCTTACGGGGCCGACAATATAGAACGACAAGCGGGACCACGTTCGAGAGAGCCATCTACAGCAGCTATGGATCTGGCTTGTCATCGGAAACAATTCCTCTCACGGCTGCCGCTAGAACTGGTCCATCACTCTCCACAACAGAGCGAACATTCCATGAGCCAACGCTCAGAGTCCTTCCAAGTCGTCGTCTTTGTGCGGTAGTTTGCTTCTCTCGCGGGCTTGCAAAGCCTCGCGAAGGACTCCGAGGTGGGGGCGACGAGGAGAGTGTCGGCATCGTAACTATCCGACCAAGTCTCCTGTCGGTGAATATCCCACCTCAGGCACTGTTGGCCTGGACGGCTGGGGACACCCCAGGCCGTCCACAACGGCGAGAACAAGCACGGACGGAGGCCAGAAACAAGAGCCCGAAAAAGTACAATCGTCCTCCACCAGAGCAGAGAACACACACATTGTCAAGATGTTCAACTATTTGAAAGATTTTCTTATCTTTTGTTCTCTGCTCTGGTGGAGAACGGTTGTACTTTTTCGGGCTCTTGTTTCTGGCCTCCGTCCGTGCTTGTTCTCGCCGTTGTGGACGGCCTGGAGTGTCCCCAGCCGTCCAGGCCAACAGTGCCTGAGGTGGGGTATTCACCGACAGGAGACTTGGTCGGATAGTTACGATGCCGACACTCTCCTCGTCGCCCCCACCTCGGAGTCCTTCGCGAGGCCTTGCGAGCCCGCGAGTGGAGCAAACTACCGCACGAAGACGACGACTTGGAACGACTCTGAGCATTGGCTGATGGAATGTTTGCTCTGTTGTGGAGAGTGATGGACCAGTTCGAACGGCCGCCGTGAGAGGAATCATTTCCGACGATAAGATAAGAAAATCTTTCAAACACATACACACACACACCATGTACACACACAGACACACATACACACACACACATACACACACACATACACACACACACACACACACACCATGTACACACACGCACACACACACACACCGCTCTGCGCACTTGAACGTGGCACTACTTTATTCATGAGGTTGGATTTCTCCGGCCAGGGCTGTACATCCATTAAAGGGGAAGTTAAGGCAAAAATCAAAATTTCACCAGTTGCAGTCTTCGGGGTGCTGAGTCGAATGGTCTTGGTCCGAGAAAGCTGAGACGCTCCCTTCCTACTTGAATCTCAATCGAATTCGCGCACTTCCACCAAAACTGGGTGACTGCGCCCTACTAGATGGGGATTTGTATGCAAAATGTCACTAAAAGCGCCATTTCGTTCTTATAAAAGCTCGGATGACCGCGATTGGCCCATATGTTGTAGTCTTTTGGACGCTGAGTCGACTGGTTTTGGTTCGAAAAGGCTGCGATGCAGCGTTCCTCCTTTATTCTCAATCGAACATGGTTGAACAAGCGGTCACGTGCTCCTGCGTACACCAGTCACCTGGTCACCGTGCCTGCAGGGTACAACTTACTAGACTGTTTGACCTTTTTTGGGTGCAGTCCTGTCACTCGAGTTGAACTCGAGTTGAACCTTGGTGTGAAAGTTGTCGCCTGCTGGCGTGGTGACCAGGTGATTTGGGCACCCAGGAGCACGTGACCGCTTGTTCAACCACGTTCGATAGGGAATAAGGGCCGAACGCTGCATCGCAGCCTTTTTGGACCAAAACCAGTCGACTCAGTGTCCAAAAGACTACAACATATGGGCCAATCGCGGTCATCCGTGCTTTTATAAGAACGAAATGGCGCTTTTAGTGACATTTTGCATACAAATCCCCATCTAGTAGGGCGCAGTCACCCAGTTTCGGTGGAAGTGCGCGAGTTCGATTGGGATTCAAGTAGGAAGGGAGCGTCTCAGCTTTCTCGGACCAAGACCATTCGACTCAGCACCCTGAAGACTACAACTGGTGAAAAATTAATTGTTTCCTTAACTTCCCCTTTAAGATATGCAGCCGCTTTTATCTAGCAAACATGCACGACTCACTCTGGCATCCATGCTCTGGCCTCTGTCCAGTAGCGTCCGCACAGTTTCAACGTGGCCTTGCATAGCAGCTACATGTGCGGGCATTAGGTCATCCTCACCCGCAGCTGTCAGCTACACGTACGGAAAGAGGTGACACGAAAACACAGCAATACACAGTGGTATGAAGTTTTATTGCTCAAGCATGAAGTGTGGTGGTTGATAAGCATGAAGACTGACTCGGATATTCGGAGGGCGCTAACACGACTGATGTATGCTTGAAACTACAGTAACAACTGGTGTAAGCGACCTCTGTGTTTAGCGACCACCTGCTTTTAACCACCGTTTTTCCAAGCACGGCCAGTTCTACACAGAAACTGCACTAGATACAGCAACCACCTGTCTTGCGCGACAAGCGACCGACTTTTAGTGCACCAAGTGCCATATTGCACCTGCACGCAGCGACCAAAACTAACCTAAAGTGCCATATTGGCTGTCAGGTTTGACAGCAACAGGGTTGAAGTGCGTTCTGATTCATGTGCATGCAGTCAACAGAAGTGACAAGGGACCCTGCAGGATGCGCTGCATGCACTTGAGTGAGGCGTGCTTTGCTGCAGAAAATATTTTTTGCTCCACACCTGTCAATATGAGTACATGGAAGTACAATCATGCACATGTACGTACACAATCCGATATGTCACGAATGTATGGGACCTGGTTCCAAAGACCATCTGGCTTTAACGACCGCTTTTGCTTCCACCGTGGGGTGGTCGCTTTTAAAACCCAGGTTTTACCGTATGTAGCGCCGGTGAGGAACCATAGCAACTCCATATCATTGATTGCCAGTCCCAGTACCGAAATATCCCGCTCCACCTGGGATTTCTTGCCTGGGAAAGGAATTTGAAATGTACTCAGACTATTCAGAATGTATTATCTCAACAGTATTGTTTACTATTGGTACCAAACCCTGCTCGTGACGGGACGCAATTTCGCCGCAACATTCACACTCACACTTGCTCCGTGATCCAGCAGCAGGGCTGCAAACTCTTCGAGACCCTGCACAGAAATCATACATGCACATACATGTATCAGAAAAAGCAAGCAAGCAGCAACAAGCAGGCTACCTTCACTACATTATGCGGCATAAACTGATAAAGTGTGTTATTCTTGAGCATCCTGTAGCATGCTACACAAGTCATTCGACCTTGGATACACAGTACTTCAGCTTTTGCAGGCAGATGTTTACGGCCCTTGGAGGTCAGCTAAACTTTGGTTTCATATTAATAATAATTACAGCAATGCAATGCGCAGAACTAATACAGGAACCAGCTGAGGGCATTTGACTCTAAAAAGACTTCTTCTGGAAACATGACATTCTGAACAGTTATGGACTCGGACGGAGAGCCAAGGATTAATTTATAAAAATAAATGTTTAAAATATATGGACTCGGATCGAGTGACAAGTATAAACTTATAGTAAAGAAAAAATGACCGAGGAACTACAAGTTACACTATAATGTCCACTAACACCACCAGTTACTAAACACTCAGCTCATGCGATAACATTGCACGACACTGACCGACGGTACTGATGGTCTATCATCTTTGAGCCACACAAGTTGTTTTGAATGTTGCTTTGCGTCCTTGAATCGTGGTTTGACCGTATTGTCCAATGGTCTTGCCAGTATCGTCATGGACATGCATGAACATCCGCCAACGTCCTTCACAGCTGAGACTTTCAGCTCTTGCTTTTCTTGGTTGCGCTCACCTTCCCCTCCTCATGTTATTTCTATAACTTAGAACCTTCCAAGTTGGAAGGCTGTTGGAGTGCGCACTCAAGGTGTACTAGAGCTGTTAGCCAGTTAGTTGTAGAACGTCAGTACCGTCGGTCAGTGTCGTGCAATGTTATCGCATGAGCTGATTGTTAAGTAACCAGCGGTGTTAGTGGACATTATAGCGTAACTTGTAGTTCCTTGGTCCTTTTATTTTTTTTATAAATTTTCTGAACAGTTCAAAACGTAAACCAATGAATCCATAACTGAACACAAGGTAACTATTAAGTTGAATTTCAAATAGCGGATTGATTGCAAAGACTATTTTTACCTACCTTCTTAGAGCATGCGTGATAGAGAGCAGGCGCCTTCACAGGCTTGTCGAACACGCACTGTGCTGTCACTGCTTTACCCTCAAGTAGAG